>NC_133004.1:615278-922918 GCF_048564905.1 Vicugna pacos | reverse complement strand
TACCTGAGCACGTCTCCGTGTGTGTGCTGGAGGTGGGGAATCAGAGTCCACGCATCTTTATGGGGGCACAGGTGTTCCAAGTTTGGGGAAGAAGTTTCAAATCCTCCACTGCCCACAGAGATGCACTCGCTTATTCTTGGCTTTAGAGCCCATTCCCCACCATCGCTCACTGCTAGGTCTAGGAAAAAACTTTGGGAAGTCAAGCTGAGTTATTCTATTAGAACGCAGGCGCTGCTGTCAGTTGGAGGATCTTCCACACACTCAGGATTCCGGATCCCAGCCTTGTGTGTGGGGGAGGTGTGGATACCCAGTCCACACAGATGAATGGGGGCACAGGTGTTCCACATTAGCGTGAAATCCTCTAAGTACTTCCTCAGTAAATCGGGGGCACTCTTTGCTACTTGGACATCAAACCCAACCCCCACTTTCCCCCACTCTCCAGCCTAGGCATGCCATCAGGTAAGACAAGCTAAGGGATTCTATTAGAACCCAGGCGCTGCTGTCAGTTGGAGGAGACTCCCCACACTCAGGATACCTGAACAAGTCTTTGTGTGTGTGCTGTTGTTGGAGATACATAGTCCACGCAACTTTAAGGGGGCACAGGTGTTCCCAGGGAGGGAACGTACTTTAAACACCTCCACTGCCCATAGAGAGGCACTCGCTATTACTTGGCTTTAGAGCCCAACTCCCACCTCCGCTCCCATCCCTTCCTTGGAAAACACTCAGGGAAGGTAACCTAAGGGATCTTATTTGATCCCAGATGCTGCTGTCAATGGGAGGTGCCTCCCAACACTCAGGATACCAGAAAAACTCTTCATGTGTGTGCTGGAGGTGGGGAAACAGAGCCCACGCATTTTCAAGGAACACAGGTATTCCCAGGATGTGGGATTTTGGTGAATAATTTCCTCTTCCCATGGAGAAGCACTCGCTAATACTTGGATTTGCAGCCCAAACCCCAATTTTCCCCACACTCTGGGCTTGGCAAGCCATTATTGAAGACAAGTAAATGTACTGAATTAGAACCCAGGCGCTGCTGTTAGATGGAGGATCCTCCCCACACTCAAATCATCTGAGCCAGATATCATGTGTGTGCTGCAGGAGGGAAACTGAGTCCACAAATCTTTATGGGGGCACAGGTGTTCCCAGGTTGGGGATATATTTAAACCACCTCCAATTCCAAAAGATAGGAACTCGCTAATTCTTGGTTTTAGAGCACAACCCATAACTTCGCTCAAAACCCGGCCAAGGAAAATACTCAGGGAAGTCAATCTAATGGATCCAATTAGATCCCAGCTCCTATTTTCAGTTGCAGGAGCCTTCCCACACTCAGGATACTAGAAAAATTCGTGTGTGTGTGCTGGAGGTGGGGAAGCAAAGAACACGCATTTTTCAGGGGTCACAGTAATTCCCAAGTTGTGGGTTGTAGTTTAAACATCTCCACTACACATGGAGAGGCACACGCTGATACTTAGTTTTAGAGCCCAAATCCCACTTTCAACCACACACTGGCCTAGGCAAACCATCAGGGAAGACAAGCAAAGGGATTCTATTAAAACCAAGACGCTGATGTCAGTTGGAGGAACTACCCCACCCTCAGGATACTGGAACCCAACCTTGTGTGGTGGGGAGGTTTGAAGCCCAACTCCACGCAGATGAATGGGTGCTCAGGTGTTTCCCTTTATGGAGAATTCATCTAAATACTTCCTCAGGTCATCGGGGGGCACTCGCTACTATTTGGCCTCAAAGCCCAACCCCCAGGTTTCTCTCAGAGTCAGTCCTAGGGAAACACTCAGGGATTACAAGCTAAGGGATTCTATTAGAACCCAGCCGCTTCTGTCACCTGAAAGTGCCAGCCCACACTCAGGATACCAGAACACTTCTGCATGTGTGTTCTGGAGGTGGGATTACAGGGTCCACGTATTTTTCAAGGAGCACAGGTATTCCCAGAATGTGGGGTTTTGGTGAATAACCTCCAAATCCCATGGAGAAGCACTCGCTAATACTTGGATTTAGAGCCCAACCCACCCTTTCCCCAGCACTCCGTATCAGGCAACCAAACAGGGTAGACAAGTTAAGAGATTTTATAAGAACCAAGGCCCTGCTCTCAGTTGGAGGAGGCTGCCCACTCTCAGGATATCTGTGCAAGTGTTCGTGTGTGTGCTGGAGGTGTGGAAACAGACTCCACGGATCTTTATGTGCTCACAGGTGTTCCCAGGTTAGGGATGTAGTTTAAACACCTCCACAAACCATAGAGAGGTCATCGCAAATACTTGGTTTCGAAGCCCGAACCACACTTTCCCCCGAACTCCCGCCTAGGCTATCCATCAGGGAAGACAAGCTAAGGGATTCTATTAGAACCCAGGGGCTGCTGTCATTTGGAGGATCCTCCCCACAATCAAAATACCTGAGCACGTCTCCGTGTGTGTGCTGGAGGTGGGGAAACAGATTCCACGCATCTTTATGGGGCACAGGTGTTCCAAGGTTGGGGAAGTAGTTTAAAACCCTCCACTGCCCACAGAGATGCACTCGCTAATACTTGGCTTTAGAGCCCATCCCCCACCATCGCTTACTGCTAGGCCTAGGAAAACACTTAGGGAAGTCAAGCTAAGGGATTCTATTAAAAGCCAGGTGCTGCTTTCTGTTGGAGGAACCTCCCCACACTCAGAACCCCAGAACACTTCTTCCTGTGTGTGCTGGAGATGGGGAAACAGAGCACACGCATTTTTCAGGGGGCATAGTTTTTCCATGGTTGTGGGTTGAAGGTCAAACACCCACATCCCATGGATAGGCTCTCGCTAATACTTGGTTTAGAGCCAAATCCCAACTTTCCCCCGCACACCGGCCTTTTCAATCCATCATGGAAGACAAGTTAAGGTATTGTATTAGAACCCAGGCGCTGCTGTTAGTGGGAAGAACCTCCCCACACTCAAGACATCTGAACCCAATGCCGTGTGTGTGCTGGAGGAGGGAAACAGAGTCCACGCATCTTTCTGGGGGCACAGGTGTACCCAGGTTGGGGATGTATTTAAACACTTCCACTGCTCATAGAGAGGCACTCGCTATTACTTTGGTTTAGTGTCCAACCACACCTTCGCTCACAGCCCGGCCTATGGAAACACTCAGGGAAGTCAAGCCAAGTGATTCTATTAGATCCCAGGTGCTGCTGTCAGTTGGAGGAGCCTACCCACACTCAGGATACCAGAAAAGTTCTTCATGTGTGTCCTGGAAGTGGGGAAACATAGTCCACGTTTATTTATTGGATCACAGGTGTTCCCAGGTTGGGGATGTAGGTAAACACTTCCACTGCTCATAGAGAGGCACTCGCTATTACTTTGGTTTAGTGCCCAACCCCACCTTAACTCACATCGCGGCCAAAGGAAATAATCAGGGATGTCAATCCAAGAGATTCTATTAGATCCCAGGTGCGGCCGTCAGTCTGAGGAGCCTCCCCACACTTAGGATAGCCGAATAGTTCTTCGTGTGTGTGCTGGAGTTGGGAAACAAATCTACACATCTTGCAAGGGGCACAGGTATTCAAAGGCTGTGGATTGCAGTTTAAAGACCTCCACATCCCGTGGAGAGGCACTCGATTGTACTTGTTTGTCGAGGCTGAACCCCACATTCCCCCGCACTCTGGCATAGACAAGTCATCAGGGAAGGCAAACTTAGGGATTGTATTAGAACCCAGTCGCTGTTGTCAGTTGGAGAATCTTCCCCACACTCAGGATCCGGAATCCAGCCTTTAGTGTGGGGGATGTGTGGAGACCCACCCCACGCAGAAGAATGGGGGCACAGGTGTTCCACGTTAGGGAGAATTCCTCAAAATATTTCCTCAGTCCATTGGAGGCACTCGATGCTACTTGGCCTCCAATCCCAACCCCCAGCTTTCCCTCGCAGTCCGGCGTAGGGAAACACACAGGAAATACAAGCTAAGGGGTTTTATTGGAACCCAGGCACTGCTGTCATTTGGAAGATCTTCCCCACTCTCAGGATACCTGAACACATTTTCGTGTGTGTGCTGGAGGTGGTGAAAGAGTGTCCACGCATCTTCATGAGGGCACAGGTGTTCCCAGGTTTGGATGTAGTTTAAACACCTCCACTGAACATAGAGAGGCACATGCTAAAACTTGGCTTTAGAGCCCAACCCACACCTAGGCCCAAAGCCCGGCCTAGGAAAACACTGAAGCTTGTCAAACATAGGGATTATATTAGATCCCAGGTGCTGCTGTCAGTTGGAGGAGTCTCCCCACACTCAGGATACCAGAACACCACATAGTGTGTGTGCTGAAGGTGGGGAAACAGAGTCCTTGCAACTTTCAGGGGGCACAGGTATTCCCAAATATTTGGTTGTAGGTTAAACCACTTCAAATCCCGTGGAGAGGCACTCAGTAATACTTGGTTTTTGAGCCCAACCCTCACATTCCCCCACACTCCCGCCTAGGCTAGCCATCATTGAAGACAAGTTAATGGATTGTTCTAGAACCCAGGCCCTGCTGTCAGTTGTAGGTGCCTCCCCACACTCAGGAAACCTCAAACCGTCTTCGTGTGTGTGCTGGAGTTGGAGAAACAGAGTCGACGCATTTTCTGGGAGGCACAGTTGTTCCAAGTTTGGGGATGTATTTTAAACTCCTCCACTGCCCATAGAGAGGCACTCGCTATTACTAGTCTTTGGGCCCAACACCCAACTTCGCTCACAGCCTGGCCAATGGAAGCACTCAGGGAAAGCAAGCCAAATGATATTATTAATTCCCATTTGCTGCTGTCATTAGGAGGTGCCTACCCACACTCAGTATACCAGAACTATTCTTCGTGGGTGTGCTGGAGGTGGGGAAAGAGAGACCACGCATTTATATGGGGGGCAGGTATTTAAAGGTTAGGGATGTAGTTTTAAAAACCTCCATGCCCATAGAGAGGCACTCGCTAAAACCTAGCTATAGAGACCAAACCCCACATTAGATCAAAGCCTGGCCTATGTAAACACCCAGGGAACACAAGCTAAGGGATTCTAATAGAACCCAGGTGCTGCTGTCATTTGGAGTAGCCTCCCCATACTCAGGATTCCAGAAAGCTTCTTCGTGTGTGTGCTGTTGGTGGAGAAACAGTGTCCACGCATATTCCAGGGGGCAAACGTATTCCCTTGTTGGGGGTTGTTGGTTAAACACCTCAACTTCCCATGGAGAGGCACTCACTAATACTTGGATTTAGAGCCCAAATCCCACTTTGAACCGCACTCCAGCTTATGCAATCCATCAGGGAAGAGAAGCTTAAGGATTCTTCTAGAACCCTGGCACTGCTCTCAGTTGGAGGAACTTTCCCACTCTCAGAATTCCGGAAGCCAACCTTGTGTGGCGGGGAGATGTGGAGCCACAATCCAAGTAGATGAATGGGGTCACACTTGTTTCCCATTAGGGAGAAGTCCTCTAAATAATTCCATATTCGCTCGGGGGGCAGTTGCTGCTACTTGGCCTCCAAGACAAACTCCCTGATTTCCCGCTCAGCCTGGCATAGGGAAACACTCAAGGAATATAAGCTATAGGTATCTATTAGAACCCAGGCGCTGCTGTCATTTGGAGGAGCCTCCCCACAATCAGGATACCTGAGCACGTCTCCGTGTGTGTGCTGGAGGTGGGGAATCAGAGTCCACGCATCTTTATGGGGGCACAGGTGTTCCAAGTTTGGGGAAGATGTTTCAAATCCTCCACTGCCCACAGAGATGCACTCGCTTATTCTTGGCTTTAGAGCCCATTCCCCACCATCGCTCACTGCTAGGTCTAGGAAAAAACTTTGGGAAGTCAAGCTGAGTTATTCTATTAGAACGCAGGCGCTGCTGTCAGTTGGAGGATCTTCCACACACTCAGGATTCCGGATCCCAGCCTTGTGTGTGGGGGAGGTGTGGATACCCAGTCCACACAGATGAATGGGGGCACAGGTGTTCCACATTAGCGTGAAATCCTCTAAGTACTTCCTCAGTAAATCGGGGGCACTCTTTGCTACTTGGACATCAAACCCAACCCCCACATTCCCCCACTCTCCAGCCTAGGCATGCCATCAGGTAAGACAAGCTAAGGGATTCTATTAGAACCCAGGCGCTGCTGTCAGTTGGAGGAGACTCCCCACACTCAGGATACCTGAACAAGTCTTTGTGTGTGTGCTGTTGTTGGAGATACATAGTCCACGCAACTTTAAGGGGGCACAGGTGTTCCCAGGGAGGGAATGTACTTTAAACACCTCCACTGCCCATAGAGAGGCACTCGCTATTACTTGGCTTTAGAGCCCAACTCCCACCTCCGCTCCCATCCCTTCCTTGGAAAACACTCAGGGAAGGTAACTTAAGGGATCTTATTTCATCCCAGATGCTGCTGTCAATGGGAGGTGCCTCCCAACACTCAGGATAACAGAAAAATTCTTCATGTGTGTGCTGGAGGTGGGGAAACAGAGCCCACGCATTTTCAAGGAACACAGGTATTCCCAGGATGTGGGATTTTGGTGAATAATTTCCTCTTCCCATGGAGAAGCACTCGCTAATACTTGGATTTGCAGCCCAAACCCCAATTTCCCCCACACTCCGGGCTTGGCAAGCCATTATTGAAGACAAGTAAATGTACTGTATTAGAACCCAGGCGCTGCTGTTAGTTGGAGGATCCTCCCCACACTCAAATCATCTGAGCCAGATATCGTGTGTGTGCTGCAGGAGGGAAACTGAGTCCACAAATCTTTATGGGGGCACAGGTGTTCCCAGGTTGGGGATATACTTTAAACACCTCCACTTCCAAAAGATAGGAACTCGCTAATTCTTGGTTTTAGAGCACAACCCATAACTTCGCTCAAAACCCGGCCAAGGAAAATACTCAGGGAAGTCAATCTAATGGATCCAATTAGATCCCAGCTCCTATTTTCAGTTGCAGGAGCCTCCCCACACTCAGGATACCAGAAAACTTCGTGTGTGTGCTGGAGGTGGGGAAGCAAAGAACACGCATTTTTCAGGGGTCACAGTAATTCCCAAGTTGTGGGTTGTAGTTTAAACATCTCCACTACCCATGGAGAGGCACACGGTAATACTTGGTTTCGGAGCCCAAACCACACTGTCCCCCGCACTCCCGCCTAGGCTTTCCATCAGGGAAGACAAGCAAAGGGATTCTATTCAAACCAAGACGCTGATGTCAGTTGGAGGAACTACCCCACCCTCAGGATACTGGAACTCAACCTTGTGTGGTGGGGAGATTTGAAGCCCCACTCCACGCAGATGAATGGGTGCTCAGGTGTTTCCCTTTATGGAGAATTCATCTAAATACTTCCTCAGTCCATCGGGGACACTCGCTACTATTTGGCCTCAAAGCCCAACCCCCAGGTTTCTCTCAGAGTCAGTCCTAGGGAAACACTCAGGGATTACAAGCTAAGGGATTCTATTAGAACCCAGCCGCTTCTGTCACCTGAAATTGCCAGCCCACACTTAGGATAGCAGAACACTTCTTCATGTGTGTTCTGGTGGTGGGGATACAGAGTCCACGCTTTTTTCAAGGAGCACAGGTATTCCCATGTTGTGGGCTTTTGGTTAATAACCTCCAAATCCCATGGAGAAGCACTCGCTAATACTTGGATTTAGAGCCCAACCCACCCTTTCCCCAGCACTCCGTATCAGGCAACCAAACAGGGTAGACAAGTTAAGCGATTTTATAAGAACCAAGGCCATGCTCTCAGTTGGAGGAGGCTGCCCACTCTCAGGATAACTGTGCAAGTGTTCGTGTGTGTGCTGGAGGTGTGGAAACAGACTCCACGGATCTTTATGGGGGCACAGGTGTTCCCAGGTTAGGGATGTAGTTTAAACACCTCCACATACCATAGAGAGGTCATCGCAAATACTTGGTTTTGGAGCCCAAACCACACTTTCCCCCGCACTCCCGCCTAGGCTTTTCATCACGGAAGACAAGCAAAGGGATTCAATTAGAACCCAGGCGCTGCTGTCAGTTGGAGGAACTTCCCTGCACTCAGAATTCCAGAACACATTCTTAGGTGTGGGAGAGATGTGCAGCCCCACTGCACCCAGATGAATGCAGGAAAAGGTGTTCCCTTTAGGGAGAAGTCCTCTAAGTACTTCCTCAATGGATCAGGGGGCACTCACTGCTACGTGGCCTCCAAGCCCAACCCCCAGCTTTCCCTCATGGCCTGGCCTAAAAGAACACTCAGGGAACAGAAGCTAAGGGATACTAATAGAATCCAGGTGCTGCTGTCAGTTTGAGGAACTTCCCCACACTCAGAATACAAGAACACATCTTCGTGTGTGTGCTGGATGTAGGGAAACAGTCAAAGCATCTTTCAGGGGGCACATTTATTCCATGGTTGTGGGTTGTAGGTTAAAAACCCACATCCCATGGATAGGCTCTCGCTTATACTTGTTTTAGAGCCCAACCCCCACTTTCCCCCAATCTCCAGCCTAGGCATGCCATCAGGGAAGACAAGCTAAGGGATTCTTTTAGAACCCAGGCGCTGCTGTCATTTGGAGGAGCCTCCCCACAATCAGGATACCTGAGCACGTCTCCGTGTGTGTGCTGGAGGTGGGGAAACAGATTCCACGCATCTTTATGGGGCACAGGTGTTCAAAGGTTGGGGAAGTAGTTTAAAACCCTCCACTACCCACAGAGATGCACTCGCTAATACTTGGCTTTAGAGCCCATCCCCCAGCATCGCTTACTGCTAGGCCTAGGAAAACACTTAGGGAAGTCAAGCTAAGGGATTCTATTACAACCCAGGTGCTGCTGTCTGTTGAAGGAACCTCCCCACTCTCAGAAACCCAGAACACTTCTTCCTGTGTGTGCTGGACGTGGGGAAACATAGCACACGCATTTTTCAGGGGTCACAGTAATTCCCAAGTTGTGGGCTGTAGTTTAAACATCTCCACTACCCATGGAGAGGCACACGCTAATACTTTGTTTTAGATCCCAAATCCCACTTTCAACCACACACTGGCCTAGGCAAACCATCAGGGAAGACAAGCAAATGGATTCTATTCAAACCAAGACACTGATGTCAGTTTGAGGAACTACCCCACCCTCAGGATACTGGAACCCATCCTTGTGTGTTGGGGAGATTTGAAGACCCACTCCACGCAGATGAATGGGTGCTCAGGTGTTTCCCTTTATGGAGAATTCATCTAAATACTTCCTCAGTCCATCAGGGACACTCGCTACTATTTGGCCTCAAAGCCCAACCCCCAGGTTTCTCTCAGAGTCAGTCCTAGGGAAACACTCAGGGATTACAAGCTAAGGGATTCTATTAGAACCCAGCCGCTTCTGTCACCTGAAATTGCCAGCCCACACTCAGGATAGCAGAAAACTTCTTCATGTGTGTTCTGGTGGTGGGGATACAGAGTCCACGCTTTTTTCAAGGAGCACAGGTATTCCCATGTTGTGGGCTTTTGGTTAATAACCTCCAAATCCCATGGAGAAACCCTCGCTAATACTTGGATTTAGAGCCCAACCCACCCTTTCCCCAGCACTCCGTATCAGGCAACCAAACAGGGTAGACAAGTTAAGCGATTTTATAAGAACCAAGGCCCTGCTCTCAGTTGGAGGAGGCTGCCCACTCTCAGGATAACTGTGCAAGTGTTCGTGTGTGTGCTGGAGGTGTGGAAACAGACTCCACGGATCTTTATGGGGGCACAGGTGTTCCCAGGTTAGGGATGTAGTTTAAACACCTCCACAAACCATAGAGAGGTCATCGCAAATACTTGGTTTTGGAGCCCAAACCACACTTTCCCCCGCACTCCCGCCTAGGCTTTCCATCAGGGAAGACAAGCAAAGGGATTCAATTAGAACCCAGGCGCTGCTGTCAGTTGGAGGAACTTCCCTGCACTCAGAATTCCAGAACACATTCTTAGGTGTGGGAGAGATGTGCAGCCCCACTGCACCCAGATGAATGCAGGAAAAGGTGTTCCCTTTAGGGAGAAGTCCTCTAAGTACTTCCTCAATGGATCAGGGGGCACTCACTGCTACGTGGCCTCCAAGCCCAACCCCCAGCTTTCCCTCATGGCCTGGCTTAAAGAACACTCAGGGAACAGAAGCTAAGGGATACTAATAGAATCCAGGTGCTGCTGTCAGTTTGAGGAACATCCCCACACTCAGAATACCAGAACACTTCTTCGTGTGTGTGCTGGATGTAGGGAAACAGTCAAAGCATCTTTCAGGGGGCACATTTATTCCATGGTTGTGGGTTGTAGGTTAAAAACCCACATCCCATGGATAGGCTCTCGCTTATACTTGGTTTAGAGCCCAACCCCCACTTTCCCCCACACTCCAGCCTAGGCATGCCATCAGGGAAGACAAGCTAAGGGATTCTTTTAGAACCCAGGCGCTGCTGTCATTTGGAGGAGCCTCCCCATAATCAGGATACCAGAGCACGTCTCCGTGTGTGTGCTGGAGGTGGGGAAACAGATTCCACGCATCGTTATGGGGCACAGGTGTTCCAAGGTTGGGGAAGTAGTTTAAAACCCTCCACTACCCACAGAGATGCACTCGCTAATACTTGGCTTTAGAGCCCATCCCCCACCATCGCTTACTGCTAGGCCTAGGAAAACACTTAGGGAAGTCAAGCTAAGGGATTCTATTACAACCCAGGTGCTGCTGTCTGTTGGAGGAACCTCCCCACTCTCAGAACCCCAGAACACTTCTTCCTGTGTGTGCTGGACGTGGGGAAACATAGCACACGCATTTTTCAGGGGTCACAGTAATTCCCAAGTTGTGGGTTGTAGTTTAAACATCTCCACTACCCATGGAGAGGCACACGCTAATACTTAGTTTTAGATCCCAAATCCCACTTTCAACCACACACTGGCCTAGGCCAACCATCAGGGAAGACAAGCAAACGGATTCTATTCAAACCAAGACGCTGATGTCAGTTGGAGGAACTACCCCACCCTCAGGATACTGGAACCCAACCTTGTGTGGTGGGGAGATTTGAAGCCCCACTCCACGCAGATGAATGGGTGCTCAGGTGTTTCCCTTTATGGAGAATTCATCTAAATACTTCCTCAGTCCATCGGGGACACTCGCTACTATTTGGCCTCAAAGCCCAACCCCCAGGTTTCTCTCAGAGTCAGTCCTAGGGAAACACTCAGGGATTACAAGCTAAGGGATTCTATTAGAACCCAGCCGCTTCTGTCACCTGAAATTGCCAGCCCACACTCAGGATAGCAGAAAACTTCTTCATGTGTGTTCTGGTGGTGGGGATACAGAGTCCACGCTTTTTTCAAGGAGCACAGGTATTCCCATGTTGTGGGCTTTTGGTTAATAACCTCCAAATCCCATGGAGAAGCACTCGCTAATACTTGGATTTAGAGCCCAACCCACCCTTTCCCCAGCACTCCGTATCAGGCAACCAAACAGGGTAGACAAGTTAAGCGATTTTATAAGAACCAAGGCCCTGCTCTCAGTTGGAGGAGGCTGCCCACTCTCAGGATAACTGTGCAAGTGTTCGTGTGTGTGCTGGAGGTGTGGAAACAGACTCCACGGATCTTTATGGGGGCACAGGTGTTCCCAGGTTAGGGATGTAGTTTAAACACCTCCACAAACCATAGAGAGGTCATCGCAAATACTTGGTTTTGGAGCCCAACCACACTTTCCCCCGCACTCCCGCCTAGGCTTTCCATCAGGGAAGACAAGCAAAGGGATTCAATTAGAACCCAGGCGCTGCTGTCAGTTGGAGGAACTTCCCTGCACTCAGAATTCCAGAACACATTCTTAGGTGTGGGAGAGATGTGCAGCCCCATTGCACCCAGATGAATGCAGGAAAAGGTGTTCCCTTTAGGGAGAAGTCCTCTAAGTACTTCCTCAATGGATCAGGGGGCACTCACTGCTACGTGGCCTCCAAGCCCAACCCCCAGCTTTCCCTCATGGCCTGGCCTAAAAGAACACTCAGGGAACAGAAGCTAAGGGATACTAATAGAATCCAGGTGCTGCTGTCAGATTGAGGAACTTCCCCACACTCAGAATACAAGAACACATCTTCGTGTGTGTGCTGGATGTAGGGAAACAGTCAAAGCATCTTTCAGGGGGCACATTTATTCCATGGTTGTGGGTTGTAGGTTAAAAACCCACATCCCATGGATAGGCTCTCGCTTATACTTGGTTTAGAGCCCAACCCCCACTTTCCCCCACTCTCCAGCCTAGGCATGCCATCAGGGAAGACAAGCTAAGGGATTCTTTTAGAACCCAAGCGCTGCTGTCATTTGGAGGAGCCTCCCCACAATCAGGATACCTGAGCACGTCTCCGTGTGTGTGCTGGAGGTGGGGAAACAGATTCCACGCATCTTTATGGGGCACAGGTGTTCCAAGGTTGGGGAAGTAGTTTAAAACCCTCCTCTACCCACAGAGATGCACTCGCTAATACTTGGCTTTAGAGCCCATCCCCCACCATCGCTTACTGCTAGGCCTAGGAAAACACTTAGGGAAGTCAAGCTAAGGGATTCTATTACAACCCAGGTGCTGCTGTCTGTTGAAGAAACCTCCCCACTCTCAGAAACCCAGAACACTTCTTCCTGTGTGTGCTGGACGTGGGGAAACATAGCACACGCATTTTTCAGGGGTCACAGTAATTCCAAAGTTGTGGGCTGTAGTTTAAACATCTCCACTACCCATGGAGAGGCACACGCTAATACTTTGTTTTAGATCCCAAATCCCACTTTCAACCACACACTGGCCTAGGCAAACCATCAGGGAAGACAAGCAAATGGATTCTATTCAAACCAAGACACTGATGTCAGTTGGAGGAACTACCCCACCCTCAGGATACTGGAACACAACCTTGTGTGGTGGGGAGATTTGAAGCCCCACTCCACGCAGATGAATGGGTGCTCAGGTGTTTCCCTTTATGGAGAATTCATCTAAATACTTCCTCAGTCCATCGGGGACACTCGCTACTATTTGGTATCTAAGCCCAACCCCCAGGTTTCTCTCAGAGTCAGTCCTAGGGAAACACTCAGGGATTACAAGCTAAGGGATTCTAATAGAACCCAGCCGCTTCTGTCACCTGAAATTGCCAGCCCACACTCAGGATAGCAGAAAACTTCTTCATGTGTGTTCTGGTGGTGGGGATACAGAGTCCACGCTTTCTTCAAGGAGCACAGGTATTCCCATGTTGTGGGCTTTTGGTTAATAACCTCCAAATCCCATGGAGAAGCCCTCGATAATACTTGGATTTAGAGCCCAACCCACCCTTTCCCCAGCACTCCGTATCAGGCAACCAAACAGGGTAGACAAGTTAAGCGATTTTATAAGAACCAAGGCCCTGCTCTCAGTTGGAGGAGGCTGCCCACTCTCAGGATAACTGTGCAAGTGTTCGTGTGTGTGCTGGAGGTGTGGAAACAGACTCCACGGATCTTTATGGGGGCACAGGTGTTCCCAGGTTAGGGATGTAGTTTAAACACCTCCACAAACCATAGAGAGGTCATCGCAAATACTTGGTTTTGGAGCCCAAACCACACTTTCCCCCGCACTCCCGCCTAGGCTTTCCATCAGGGAAGACAAGCAAAGGGATTCAATTAGAACCCAGGCGCTGCTGTCAGTTGGAGGAACTTCCCTGCACTCAGAATTCCAGAACACATTCTTAGGTGTGGGAGAGATGTGCAGCCCCACTGCACCCAGATGAATGCAGGAAAAGGTGTTCCCTTTAGGGAGAAGTCCTCTAAGTACTTCCTCAATGGATCAGGGGGCACTCACTGCTACGTGGCCTCCAAGCCCAACCCCCAGCTTTCCCTCATGGCCTGGCCTAAAAGAACACTCAGGGAACAGAAGCTAAGGGATACTAATAGAATCCAGGTGCTGCTGTCAGTTTGAGGAACTTCCCCACACTCAGAATACCAGAACATAGCTTCGTGTGTGTGCTGGATGTAGGGAAACAGTCAAAGCATCTTTCAGGGGGCACATTTATTCCATGGTTGTGGGTTGTAGGTTAAAAACCCACATCCCATGGATAGGCTCTCGCTTATACTTGGTTTAGAGCCCAACCCCCACTTTCCCCCACTCTCCAGCCTAGGCATGCCATCAGGGAAGACAAGCTAAGGGATTCTTTTAGAACCCAGGCGCTGCTGTCATTTGGAGGAGCCTCCCCACAATCAGGATACCTGAGCACGTCTCCGTGTGTGTGCTGGAGGTGGGGAAACAGATTCCACGCATCTTTATGGGGCACAGGTGTTCCAAGGTTGGGGAAGTAGTTTAAAACTCTCCACTACCCACAGAGATGCAATCGCTAATACTTGGCTTTAGAGCCCATCCCCCAGCATCGCTTACTGCTAGGCCTAGGAAAACACTTAGGGAAGTCAAGCTAAGGGATTCTATTACAACCCAGGTGCTGCTGTCTGTTGGAGGAACCTCCCCACACTCAGAACCCCAGAACACTTCTTCCTGTGTGTGCTGGACGTGGGGAAACATAGCACACGCATTTTTCAGGGGTCACAGTAATTCCCAAGTTGTGGGTTGTAGTTTAAACATCTCCACTACCCATGGAGAGGCACACGCTAATCCTTAGTTTTAGATCCCAAATCCCACTTTCAACCACACACTGGCCTAGGCAAACCATCAGGGAAGACAAGCAAAGGGATTCTATTCAAACCAAGACGCTGATGTCAGTTGGAGGAACTACCCCACCCTCAGGATACTGGAACCCAACCTTGTGTGGTGGGGAGATTTGAAGCCCCACTCCACGCAGATGAATGGGTGCTCAGGTGTTTCCCTTTATGGAGAATTCATCTAAATACTTCCTCAGTCCATCGGGGACACTCGCTACTATTTGGCCTCAAAGCCCAACCCAAGGTTTCTCTCAGAGTCAGTCCTAGGGAAACACTCAGGGATTACAAGCTAAGGGATTCTATTAGAACCCAGCCGCTTCTGTCACCTGAAATTGCCAGCCCACACTCAGGATAGCAGAAAACTTCTTCATGTGTGTTCTGGTGGTGGGGATACAGAGTCCACGCTTTTTTCAAGGAGCACAGGTATTCCCATGTTGTGGGCTTTTGGTTAATAACCTCCAAATCCCATGGAGAAGCCCTCGCTAATACTTGGATTTAGAGCCCAACCCACCCTTTCCCCAGCACTCCGTATCAGGCAACCAAACAGGGTAGACAAGTTAAGCGATTTTATAAGAACCAAGGCCCTGCTCTCAGTTGGAGGAGGCTGCCCACTCTCAGGATAACTGTGCAAGTGTTCGTGTGTGTGCTGGAGGTGTGGAAACAGACTCCACGGATCTTTATGGGGGCACAGGTGTTCCCATGTTAGGGATGTAGTTTAAACACCTCCACAAACCATAGAGAGGTCATCGCAAATACTTGGTTTTGGAGCCCAAACCACACTTTCCCCCGCACTCCCGCCTAGGCTTTCCATCAGGGAAGACAAGCAAAGGGATTCAATTAGAACCCAGGCGCTGCTGTCACTTGGAGGAACTTCCCTGCACTCAGAATTCCAGAACACATTCTTAGGTGTGGGGGAGATGTGCAGCCCCACTGCACACAGATGAATGCAGGAAAAGGTGTTCCCTTTAGGGAGAAGTCCTCTAAGTACTTCCTCAATGGATCAGGGGGCACTCACTTCTACGTGGCCTCCAAGCCCAACCCCCAGCTTTCCCTCATGGCCTGGCCTAAAAGAACACTCAGGGAACAGAAGCTAAGGGATACTAATAGAATCCAGGTGCTGCTGTCAGTTTGAGGAACTTCCCCACACTCAGAATACCAGAACAAATCTTCGTGTGTGTGCTGGATGTAGGGAAACAGTCAAAGCATTTTCACGGGGCACATTTATTCCATGGTTGTGGGTTGTAGGTTAAAAAACCACATCCCATGGATAGGCTCTCGCTTATACTTGGCTTAGAGCCCAACCCCCACTTTCCCCCACTCTCCAGCCTAGGCATGCCATCAGGGAAGACAAGCTAAGGGATTCTTTTAGAACCCAGGCGCTGCTGTCATTTGGAGGAGCCTCCCAACAATCAGGATACCTGAGCACGTCTCCGTGTGTGTGCTGGAGGTGGGGAAACAGATTCCACGCATCTTTATGGGGCACAGGTGTTCCAAGGTTGGGGAAGTAGTTTAGAACCCTTCACTACCCACAGAGATGCACTGGCTAATACTTATCTTAAGAGCCCATCCCCCACCATCGCTTACTGCTAGGCCTAGGAAAACACTTAGGGAAGTCAAGCTAAGGGATTCTATTAAAACCCAGGTGCTGCTGTCTGTTGGAGGAACCTCCCCACACTCAGAACCCCAGAACACTTCTTCCTGTGTGTGCTGGACGTGGGGAAACATAGCACACTCATTTTTCAGGGGTCACAGTAATTCCCAAGTTGTGGGTTGTAGTTTAAACATCTCCACTACCCATGGAGAGGCACACGCTGATACTTAGTTTTAGATCCCAAATCCCACTTTCAACCACACACTGGCCTAGGCACACCATCAGGGAAGACAAGCAAAGGGATGCTAATAAAACCAAGACGCTGGAGGAAGTACCCCACCCTCAGGATACTGGAACCCAACCTTGTGTGGTGCGGAGATTTGAAGCCCCACTCCACGCAGATGAATGGGTGCTCAGGTGTTTCCCTTTATGGAGAATTCATCTAAATACTTCCTCAGTCCATCGGGGACACTCACTACTATTTGGCCTCAAAGACCAACCGCCAGGTTTCTCTCAGAGTCAGTCCTAGGGAAACACTCAGGGATTACAAGCTAAGGGATTCTATTAGAACCCAGCCGCTTCTGTCACCTGAAATTGCCAGCCCACACTCAATATAGCAGAAAACTTCTTCATGTGTGTTCTGGTGGTGGGGATATAGAGTCCACGCTTTTTTCAAGGAGCACAGGTATTCCCATGTTGTGGGCTTTTGGTTAATAACCTCCAAATCCCATGGAGAAGCACTCGCTAATACTTGGATTTAGAGCCCAACCCACACTTTCCCCAGCACTCCGTATCAGGCAACCAATCAGGGTAGACAAATTAAGCGATTTTATAAGAACCAAGGCCCTGCTCTCAGTTGGAGGAGGCTGCCCACTCTCAGGATAACTGTGCAAGTGTTCGTGTGTGTGCTGGAGGTGTGGAAACAGACTCCACGGATCTTTATGGGGGCACAGGTGTTCCCAGGTTAGGGATGTAGTTTAAACACCTCCACAAACCATAGAGAGGTCATTGCAAATACTTGCTTTCGGAGCCCAAACCACACTGTCCCCCGCACTCCCTCCTAGGCTTTCCATCAGGGAAGACAAGCAAAGGGATTCAATTAGCACCCAGGCGCTGCTGTCAGTTGGAGGAACTTCCCTGCACTCAGAATTCCAGAACACATTCTTCGGTGTGGGAGAGATGTGCAGCCCCACTGCACCCAGATGAATGGAGGAAAAGGTGATCCGTTTAGGGAGAAGTCCTCTAAGTACTTCCTCAATGGATCAGGGGGCACTCACTGCTACTTGGCCTCCAAGCCCAACCCCCAGCTTTCTCTGATGTTCTGGCCTAAAGGAACACTCAGGGAACAGAAGCTAAGGGATACTAATAGAATCCAGGTGCTGCTGTCAGTTTGAGGAACTTCCCCACACTCAGAATACCAGAACAAATCTTCGTGTGTGTCCTGGATGTAGTGAAACATTCAAAGCATCTTTCAGGGGGCACATTTATTCCATGGTTGTGGGTTGTAGGTTAAAAAACCACATCCCATGGATAGGCTCTCGCTAATACTTGGTTTAGAGCCCAACCCCCACTTTCCCCCACTCTCCAGCCTAGGCATGCCATCAGGGACGACAAGCTAAGCGATTCTATTAGATCCCAGACGCTGCTGTCATTTGGAGGAGCCTCCCAACAATCAGGATACCTGAGCACGTCTCCGTGTGTGTGCTGGAGGTGGGGAAACAGATTCCACGCATCTTTATGGGGCACAGGTGTTCCAAGGTTGGGGAAGTAGTTTAGAACCCTTCACTACCCACAGAGATGCACTGGCTAATACTTATCTTAAGAGCCCATCCCCCACCATCGCTTACTGCTAGGCCTAGGAAAACACTTAGGGAAGTCAAGCTAAGGGATTCTATTAAAACCCAGGTGCTGCTGTCTGTTGGAGGAACCTCCCCACACTCAGAACCCCAGAACACTTCTTCCTGTGTGTGCTGGACGTGGGGAAACATAGCACACTCATTTTTCAGGGGTCACAGTAATTCCCAAGTTGTGGGTTGTAGTTTAAACATCTCCACTACCCATGGATAGGCACACGCTGATACTTAGTTTTAGATCCCAAATCCCACTTTCAACCACACACTGGCCTAGGCAAACCATCAGGGAAGACAAGCAAAGGGATGCTAATAAAACCAAGACGCTGGAGGAAGTACCCCACCCTCAGGATACTGGAACACAACCTTGTGTGGTGCGGAGATTTGAAGCCCCACTCCACGCAGATGAATGGGTGCTCAGGTGTTTCCCTTTATGGAGAATTCATCTAAATACTTCCTCAGTCCATCGGGGACACTCACTACTATTTGGCCTCAAAGACCAACCGCCAGGTTTCTCTCAGAGTCAGTCCTAGGGAAACACTCAGGGATTACAAGCTAAGGGATTCTATTAGAACCCAGCCGCTTCTGTCACCTGAAATTGCCAGCCCACACTCAATATAGAAGAAAACTTCTTCATGTGTGTTCTGGTGGTGGGGATATAGAGTCCACGCTTTTTTCAAGGAGCACAGGTATTCCCATGTTGTGGGCTTTTGGTTAATAACCTCCAAATCCCATGGAGAAGCACTCGCTAATACTTGGATTTAGAGCCCAACCCACACTTTCCCCAGCACTCCGTATCAGGCAACCAATCAGGGTAGACAAATTAAGCGATTTTATAAGAACCAAGGCCCTGCTCTCAGTTGGAGGAGGCTGCCCACTCTCAGGATAACTGTGCAAGTGTTCGTGTGTGTGCTGGAGGTGTGGAAACAGACTCCACGGATCTTTATGGGGGCACAGGTGTTCCCAGGTTAGGGATGTAGTTTAAACACCTCCACAAACCATAGAGAGGTCATTGCAAATACTTGCTTTCGGAGCCCAAACCACACTGTCCCCCGCACTCCCTCCTAGGCTTTCCATCAGGGAAGACAAGCAAAGGGATTCAATTAGCACCCAGGCGCTGCTGTCAGTTGGAGGAACTTCCCTGCACTCAGAATTCCAGAACACATTCTTCGGTGTGGGAGAGATGTGCAGCCCCACTGCACCCAGATGAATGGAGGAAAAGGTGTTCCGTTTAGGGAGAAGTCCTCTAAGTATTTCCTCAATTTATCAGGGGGCACTCACTGCTACGTGGCCGACAAGCCCAACCCCCAGCTTTCCCTCATGGCCTGGCCTAAAGGAACACTCAGGGAACAGATGCTAAGGGATACTAATAGAATCCAGGAGCTGCTGTCAGTTTGAGGAACTTCCCCACACTCAGAATACCAGAACACTTCTTCGTGTGTGTCCTGGATGTAGGGAAACAGTCAAAGCATCTTTCAGGGGGCACATTTATTCCATGGTTGTGGGTTGTAGGTTAAAACCCACATCCCATGGATAGGCTCTCGCTAATACTTGGTTTAGAGCCCAACCCCCACTTTCCCCCCTCTCCAGCCTAGGCATGCCATCAGGGACGACAAGCTAAGCGATTCTATTAGATCCCAGGCGCTGCTGTCATTTGGAGGAGCCTCCCCACAATCAGGATACCTGAGCACATCTCCGTGTGTGTGCTGGAGGTGGGGAAACAGATTCCACGCATCTTTATGGGGCACAGGTGTTCCAAGGTTGGGGAAGTAGTTTAAAACCCTTCACTACCCACAGAGATGCACTGGCTAATACTTATCTTTAGAGCCCATCCCACACCATCGCTTACTGCTAGGCCTAGGAAAACACTTAGGGAAGTCAAGCTAAGGGATTCTATTAAAACCCAGGTGCTGCTGTCTGTTGGAGGAACCTCCCCACACTCAGAACCCCAGAACACTTCTTCCTGTGTGTGCTGGACGTGGGGAAACATAGCACACTCATTTTTCAGGGGTCACAGTAATTCCCAAGTTGTGGGTTGTAGTTTAAACATCTCCACTACCCATGGAGAGGCACACGCTGATACTTAGTTTTAGATCCCAAATCCCACTTTCAACCACACACTGGCCTAGGCAAACCATCAGGGAAGACAAGCAAATGGATTCTAATAAAACCAAGACACTGGAGGAAGTACCCCACCCTCAGGATACTGGAACACAACCTTGTGTGTTGGGGAGATTTGAAGCCCCACTCCACGCAGATGAATGGGTGCTCAGGTGTTTCCCTTTATGGAGAATTCATCTAAATACTTCCTCAGTCCATCGGGGACACTCGCTACTCTTTGGCCTCAAAGCCCAATCCCCAGGTTTCTCTCAGAATCAGTCCTAGGGAAACACTCAGGGATTACAAGCTAAGGGATTCTATTAGAACCCAGCCTCTTCTGTCACCTGAAATTGCCAGCCCACACTCAGGATAGCAGAAAACTTCTTCATGTGTGTTCTGGTGGTGGGGATACAGAGTCCACGCTTTTTTCAAGGAGCACAGGTATTCCCATGTTGTGGGCTTTTGGTTAATAACCTCCAAATCCCATGGAGAAGCACTCGCTAATACTTGGATTTAGAGCCCAACCAAACCTTTCCCCAGCACTCCGTATCAGGCAACCAAACAGGGTACACAATTTAAGCGATTTTATAAGAACCAAGGCCCTGCTCTCAGTTGGAGGAGGCTGCCCACTCTCAGGATAACTGTGCAAGTGTTCGTGTGTGTGCTGGAGGTGTGGAAACAGACTCCACGGATCTTTATGGGGGCACAGGTGTTCCCAGGTTAAGGATGTAGTTTAAACACCTCCACAAACCATAGAGAGGTCATCGCAAATACTTGGTTTCAGAGCCCAAACCACACTGTCCTCCGCACTCCCGCCTAGGCTTTCCATCAATTAAGACAAGCAAAGGGATTCAATTAGAACCCAGGCGCTGCTGTCAGTTGGAGGAACTTCCCTGCACTCAGAATTCCAGAACACATTCTTAGGTGTGGGAGAGATGTGCAACCCCACTGCACCCAGATGAATGGAGGAAAAGGTGTTCCGTTTAGGGAGAGGTCCTCTAAGTACTTCCTCAATGAATCAGGGGGCACTCACAGCTACTTGGCCTCCAAGCCCAACCCCCAGCTTTCCTTCATGGCCTGGCCTAAAGGAACACTCAGGGAACAGAAGCTAAGGGATACTAATAGAATCCAGGAGCTGCTGTCAGTTTGAGGAAATTCCCCACACTCAGAATACCAGAACACTTCTTCGCGTGTGTGCTGGATGTAGGGAAACAGTCAAAGCATCTTTCAGGGGGCACATTTATTCCATGGTTGTGGGTTGTAGGTTAAAACCCACATCCCATGGATAGGCTCTTGCTAATACTTGGTTTAGAGCCCAACGCACACTTTCCCCCACTCTCCAGCCTAGGCATGCCATCAGGGAAGACAAGCTAAGGGATTCTTTTAGAACCCAGGCGCTGCTGTCATTTGGAGGAGCCTCCCCACAATCAGGATACCTGAGCACGTCTCCGTGTGTGTGCTGGAGGTGGGGAAACAGATTCCACGCATCGTTATGGGGCACAGGTGTTCCAAGGTTGGGGAAGTAGTTTAAAACCCTTCACTACCCACAGAGATGCACTGGCTAATACTTATCTTTAGAGTCCATCCCCCAACATCGCTTATTGCTAGGCCTAGGAAAACACTTAGGGAAGTCAAGCTAAGGGATTCTATTAAAACCCAGGTGCTGCTGTCTTTTGGAGGAACCTCCCCACACTCAGAACCCCAGAACACTTCTTCCTGTGTGTGCTGGACGTGGGGAAACATAGCACACTCATTTTTCAGGGGTCACAGTAATTCCCAAGTTGTGGGTTGTAGTTTAAACATCTCCACTACCCATGGAGAGGCACACGCTGATACTTAGTTTTAGATCCCAAATCCCACTTTCAACCACACACTGGCCTAGGCAAACCATCAGGGAAGACAAGCAAAGGGATTCTAATAAAACCAAGACGCTGGAGGAAGTACCCCACCCTCAGGATACTGGAACCCAACCTTGTGTGGTGGGGAGATTTGAAGCCCCACTCCACGCAGATGAATGGGTGCTCAGGTGTTTCCCTTTATGGAGAATTCATCTAAATACTTCCTCAGTCCATCGGGGACACTCGCTACTCTTTGGCCTCAAAGCCCAATCCCCAGGTTTCTCTCAGAGTCAGTCCTAGGGAAACACTCAGGGATTACAAGCTAAGGGATTCTATTAGAACCCAGCCGTTTGTGTCATCTGAAATTGCCAGCCCACACTCAGGATAGCAGAAAACTTCTTCATGTGTGTTCTGGTGGTGGGGATACAGAGTCCACGCTTTTTTCAAGGAGCACAGGTATTCCCATGTTGTGGGCTTTTGGTTAATAACCTCCAAATCCCATGGAGAAGCACTCGCTAATACTTGGATTTAGAGCCCAACCCACCCTTTCCCCAGCACTCCGTATCAGGCAACCAAACAGGGTAGACAAGTTAAGCGATTTTATAAGAACCAAGGCCCTGCTCTCAGTTGGAGGAGTCTGCCCACTCTCAGGATAACTGTGCAAGTGTTCGTGTGTGTGCTGGAGGTGTGGAAACAGACTCCACGGATCTTTATGGGGGCACAGGTGTTCCCAGGTTAGGTATGTAGTTTAAACACCTCCACAAACCATAGAGAGGTCATCGCAAATACTTGGTTTTGGAGCCCAAACCACACTTTCCCCCGCACTCCCGCCTAGGCTTTCCATCAGGGAAGACAAGCAAAGGGATTCAATTGGAACCCAGGCGCTGCTGTCACTTGGAGGAACTTCCCTGCACTCAGAATTCCAGAACACATTCTTAGGTGTGGGAGAGATGTGCAGCCCCACTGCACCCAGATGAATGGCGGAAAAGGTGTTCCGTTTAGGGAGAAGTCCTCTAAGTACTTCCTCAGTGGATCAGGGGGCACCCACTGCTACTTGGCCTCCAAGCAGAACCCCCAGCTTTCCCTCATGGCCTGGCCTATAGGAACACTCAGGGAACAGAAGTTAAGGTATACTAATAGAACCCAGGTGCTGCTGTCAGTTTGAGGAAACTTCCCACACTCAGAATACCAGAACACAACTTCGCGTGTGTGCTGGATGTAGGGAAACAGTCAAAGCATCTTTCAGGGGGCACATTTATTCCATGGTTGTGGGTTGTAGGTTAAAACCCACATCCCATGGATAGGCTCTTGCTAATACTTGGTTTAGAGCCCAACGCACACTTTCCCCCACTCTCCAGCCTAGGCATGCCATCAGGGAAGACAAGCTAAGGGATTCTTTTAGAACCCAGGCGCTGCTGTCATTTGGAGGAGCCTCCCCACAATCAGGATACCTGAGCACGTCTCCGTGTGTGTGCTGGAGGTGGGGAAACAGATTCCACGCATCGTTATGGGGCACAGGTGTTCCAAGGTTGGGGAAGTAGTTTAAAACCCTTCACTACCCACAGAGATGCACTGGCTAATACTTATCTTTAGAGTCCATCCCCCAACATCGCTTATTGCTAGGCCTAGGAAAACACTTAGGGAAGTCAAGCTAAGGGATTCTATTAAAACCCAGGTGCTGCTGTCTGTTGGAGGAACCTCCCCACACTCAGAACCCCAGAACACTTCTTCCTGTGTGTGCTGGACGTGGGGAAACATAGCACACTCATTTTTCAGGGGTCACAGTAATTCCCAAGTTGTGGGTTGTAGTTTAAACATCTCCACTACCCATGGAGAGGCACACGCTGATACTTAGTTTTAGATCCCAAATCCCACTTTCAACCACACACTGGCCTAGGCAAACCATCAGGGAAGACAAGCAAAGGGATTCTAATAAAACCAAGACGCTGGAGGAAGTACCCCACCCTCAGGATACTGGAACCCAACCTTGTGTGGTGGGGAGATTTGAAGCCCCACTCCACGCAGATGAATGGGTGCTCAGGTGTTTCCCTTTATGGAGAATTCATCTAAATACTTCCTCAGTCCATCGGGGACACTCGCTACTCTTTGGCCTCAAAGCCCAATCCCCAGGTTTCTCTCAGAGTCAGTCCTAGGGAAACACTCAGGGATTACAAGCTAAGGGATTCTATTAGAACCCAGCCGCTTGTGTCATCTGAAATTGCCAGCCCACACTCAGGATAGCAGAAAACTTCTTCATGTGTGTTCTGGTGGTGGGGATACAGAGTCCACGCTTTTTTCAAGGAGCACAGGTATTCCCATGTTGTGGGGTTTTGGTTAATAACGTCCAAATCCCATGGAGAAGCACTCGCTAATACTTGGATTTAGAGCCCAACCCACCCTTTCCCCAGCACTCCGTATCAGGCAACCAAACAGGGTAGACAAGTTAAGCGATTTTATAAGAACCAAGGCCCTGCTCTCAGTTGGAGGAGTCTGCCCACTCTCAGGATAACTGTGCAAGTGTTCGTGTGTGTGCTGGAGGTGTGGAAACAGACTCCACGGATCTTTATGGGGGCACAGGTGTTCCCAGGTTAGGTATGTAGTTTAAACACCTCCACAAACCATAGAGAGGTCATCGCAAATACTTGGTTTTGGAGCCCAAACCACACTTTCCCCCGCACTCCCGCCTAGGCTTTCCATCAGGGAAGACAAGCAAAGGGATTCAATTGGAAACCAGGCGCTGCTGTCACTTGGAGGAACTTCCCTGCACTCAGAATTCCAGAACACATTCTTAGGTGTGGGAGAGATGTGCAGCCCCACTGCACCCAGATGAATGGCGGAAAAGGTGTTCCGTTTAGGGAGAAGTCCTCTAAGTACTTCCTCAGTGGATCAGGGGGCACCCACTGCTACTTGGCCTCCAAGCAGAACCCCCAGCTTTCCCTCATGGCCTGGCCTATAGGAACACTCAGGGAACAGAAGTTAAGGTATACTAATAGAACCCAGGTGCTGCTGTCAGTTTGAGGAAACTTCCCACACTCAGAATACCAGAACACATCTTCGCGTGTGTGCTGGATGTAGGGAAACAGTCAAAGCATCTTTCAGGGGCATATTTATTCCATGGTTATGGGTTGTAAGTTAAAAACCAACATCCCATGGATAGGCTCTCGCTAATACTTGGTTTAGAGCCCAAACCCCACTTTCCCCCACTCTCCAGCCTAGGCATGCCATCAGGGAAGACAAGCTAAGGGATTCTTTTAGAACCCAGGCGCTGCTGTCATTTGGAGGAGCCTCCCCACAATCAGGATACCTGAGCACGTCTACGTGTGTGTGCTGAAGGTGGGGAAAGAGATTCCACGCATCTCTATGGGGCACAGGTGTTCCTAGGTTGGGGAAGTAGTTTAAAACCCTCCACTACCCACAGAGATGCACTCGCTAATACTTGGCTTTAGAGCCCATCCCCCACCATCGCTTACTGCTAGGCCTAGGAAAACACTTAGGGAAGTCAAGCTAAGGGATTCTATTAAAACCCAGGTGCTGCTGTCTGTTGGAGGAACCTTCCCACACTCAGAACCCCAGAATACTTCTTCCTGTGTGTGCTGGACGTGGGGAAACATAGCACATGCATTTTTTAGGGGTCACAGTAATTCCCAAGTTATGGGTTGTAGTTTAAACATCTCCACTTCCCATGGAGAGGCACACGCTAATACTTAGTTTAGATCCCAAATCCCACTTTCAACCACACACTGGCCTAGGTAAACCATCAGGGAAGACAAGCAAAGGGATTCAATTAGAACCCAGGCGCTGCTGTCAGTTGGAAGAACTTCCCTGCACTCAGAATTTCAGAACACATTATTAGGTGTGGGAGAGATGTGCAACCCCACTGCACCCAGATGAATGGAGAAAAAGGTGTTCCGTTTAGGGAGAAGTCCTCTAAGTACTTCCTCAATGGATCAGGGGGCACTCACTGCTACGTGGACTCCAAGCCCAACCCCCAGCTTTCCCTCATGGCCTGGCCTAAAAGAACACTCAGGGAACAGAAGCTAAGGGATACTAATAGCACCCAGGTGCTGCTGTCAGTTTCAGGAATCTCCCCACACTCAGAATACCAGAACACTTCTTCGCGTGTGTGCAGGATGTAGGGAAAGAGACAAAGCATCTTTCAGGGGGCACATTTATTCCATGGTTGTGGGTTGTAGCTTAAAAACCCACATCCCATGGATAGGCTCTCGCTAATACTTGCTTTAGAGCCCAACCCACACTTTCCCCCACTCTCCAGCCTAGACATGCCATCAGGGAAGACAAGCTAATCGATCCTATTAGAACCAAGGCGCTGCTGTCATTTGGAGGAGCCTCCCCACAATCAGGATACTGGAACACAACCTTGTGTGGTGGGGAGATTTGAAGCCCCACTCCACGCAGATGAATGGGTGCTCAGGTGTTTCCCTTTATGGAGAATTCATCTAAATAGTTCCTCAGTCCATCGGGGACTCTCGCAACTATTTGGCCTCAAAGCCCAACCCCCAGGTTTCTCTCAGAGTCAGTCCTAGGGAAACACTCAGGGATTACAAGCTAAGGGATTCTATTGGAACCCAGCCACTTCTGTCACCTGAAATTGCCAGCCCACACTCAGGATAGCAGAAAACTTCTTCATGTGTGTTCCGGTGGTGGGGATACTGATCCCACGCTTTTTTCAAGGAGCACAGGTATTCCCATGTTGTGGGGTTTTGGTTAATAACCTCCGAATCCCATGGAGAAGCACTCGCTTATACTTGGATTTAGAGCCCAACCCACCCTTTCCCCAGCACTCCGTATCAGGCAACCAAACAGGGTAGACAAGTTAATCGTTTCTATAAGAACCAAGGCCCTGCTCTCAGTTGGAGGAGGCTGCCCACTCTCAGGATAACTGTGCAAGTGTTCGTGTGTGTGCTGGAGGTGTGGAAAAAGACTCCACGGATCTTTATGGGGGCACAGGTGTTCCCAGGTTAGGGATGTAGTTTAAACACCTCCACAAACCATAGAGAGGTCATCGCAAATACTTGGTTTCGGAACCCAAACCACACTTTCCCCCGCACACCCGCCTAGGCTTTCCATCAGGGAAAACAAGCAAAGGGATTCAATTAGAACCCAGGCGCTGCTGTCAGTTGGAGGAACTTCCCTGCACTCAGAATTCCAGAACACATTCTTAGGTGTGGGAGAAATGTGCAGCACCACTGCACCCAGTTGAATGGAGGAAAAGGTGTTCCGTTTAGGGAGAAGTCCTCTAAGTACTTCCTCAGTGGATCAGGGGTCACTCACTTCTACTTGGCCTCCAAGCCCAACCCCCATCTTTCCCTCATTGCCTGGCCTAAAGGAACACTCAGGGAACAGAAACTAAGAGATACTAATAGAACCCAGGTGCTGCTGTCAGTTTGAGTAACCTCCCCACACTCAGAATACCAGAACAATTCTCCGCGTGTGTGTTGGATGTAGGGAAACAGTCAAAGCATCTTTCAGGGGGCACATTTATTCCATGGTTGTGGGTTGTAGGTTAAAAACCCACATCCCATGGATAGGCTCTCGCTTATACTTGGTTTAGGGCCCAACCCCCACTTTCCCCACTCTCCAGCCTAGGCATGCCATCAGGGAAGACAAGCTAAGGGATTCTTTTAGAACCCAGGCGCTGCTGTCATTTGGAGGAGCCTCCCCACAATCAGGATACCTGAGCACGTCTCCGTGTGTGTGCTGGAGGTGGGGAAACAGATTCCACGCATCTTTATGGGGCACAGGTGTTCCAAGGTTGGGGAAGTAGTTTAAAACCCTCCACTACCCACAGAGATGCACTCGCTAATACTTGGCTTTAGAGCCCATCCCCCACCATCGCTTACTGCTAGGCCTAGGAAAACACTTAGCGAAGTCAAGCTAAGGGATTCTATTACAACCCAGGTGCTGCTGTCTGTTGGAGGAACCTCCCCACACTCAGAACCCCAGAACACTTCTTCCTGTGTGTGCTGGACGTGGGGAAACATAGCACACGCATTTTTCAGGGGTCACAGTAATTCCCAAGTTGTGGGTTGTAGTTTAAACATCTCCACTACCCATGGAGAGGCACACGCTAATACTTAGTTTTAGATCCCAAATCCCACTTTCAACCACACACTGGCCTAGGCAAACCATCAGGGAAGACAAGCAAAGGGATTCTATTCAAACCAAGACGCTGATGTCAGTTGGAGGAACTACCCCACCCTCAGGATACTGGAACCCAACCTTGTGTGGTGGGGAGATTTGAAGCCCCACTCCACGCAGATGAATGGGTGCTCAGGTGTTTCCCTTTATGGAGAATTCATCTAAATACTTCCTCAGTCCATCGGGGACACTCCCTACTATTTGGCCTCAAAGCCCAACCCCCAGGTTTCTCTCAGAGTCAGTCCTAGGGAAACACTCAGGGATTACAAGCTAAGGGATTCTATTAGAACCCAGCCGCTTCTGTCACCTGAAATTGCCAGCCCACACTCAGGATAGCAGAAAACTTCTTCATGTGTGTTCTGGTGGTGGGGATACAGAGTCCACGCTTTTTTCAAGGAGCACAGGTATTCCCATGTTGTGGGCTTTTGGTGAATAACCTCCAAATCCCATGGAGAAGCACTCGCTAATACTTGGATTTAGAGCCCAACCCACCCTTTCCCCAGCACTCCGTATCAGGCAACCAAACAGGGTAGACAAGTTAACGATTTTATAAGAACCAAGGCCCTGCTCTCAGTTGGAGGAGGCTGCCCACTCTCAGAATAACTGTGCAAGTGTTCGTGTGTGTGCTGGAGGTGTGGAAACAGACTCCACGGATCTTTATGGGGGCACAGGTGTTCCCAGGTTAGGGATGTAGTTTAAACACCTCCACAAACCATAGAGAGGTCATCGCAAATACTTGGTTTTGGAGCCCAAACCACACTTTCCCCCGCACTCCCGCCTAGGCTTTCCATCAGGGAAGACAAGCAAAGGGATTCAATTAGATCCCAGGCGCTGCTGTCAGTTGGAGGAACTTCCCTGCACTCAGAATTCCAGAACACATTCTTAGGTGTGGGAGAGATGTGCAGCCCCACTGCACCCAGATGAATGCAGGAAAAGGTGTTCCGTTTAGGGAGAAGTCCTCTAAGTACTTCCTCAATGGATCAGGGGGCACTCACTACTACGTGGCCTCCAAGCCCTACCCTCAGCTTTCCCTCATGGCCTGGCTTAAAAGAACACTCAGGGAACAGAAGCTAAGGGATACTAATAGAATCCAGGTGCTGCTGTCAGTTTAAGGAACTTCCCCACACTCAGAATACCAGAACACATTTTCGTGTGTGTGCTGGATGTAGAGAAACAGTCAAAGCATCTTTCAGGGGGCACATTTATTCCATGGTTGTGGGTTGTAGGTTAAATACCCACATCCCATGGATAGGCTCTCGCTTATACTTGGTTTAGAGCCCAACCCCCACTTTCCCCCACTCTCCAGCCTAGGCATGCCATCAGGGAAGACAAGCTAAGGGATTCTTTTAGAACCCAGGCGCTGCTGTCATTTGGAGGAGCCTCCCCACAATCAGGATACCTGAGCACGTCTCCGTGTGTGTGCTGGAGGTGGGGAAACAGATTCCACGCATCTTTATGGGGCACAGGTGTTCCAAGGTTGGGGAAGTAGTTTAAAACCCTCCACTACCCACAGAGATGCACTCGCTAATACTTGGCTTTAGAGCCCATCCCCCACCATCGCTTACTGCTAGGCCTAGGAAAACACTTAGGGAAGTCAAGCTAAGGGATTCTATTACAACCCAGGTGCTGCTGTCTGTTGGAGGAACCTCCCCACACTCAGAACCCCAGAACACTTCTTCCTGTGTGTGCTGGACGTGGGGAAACATAGCACACGCATTTTTCAAGGGTCACAGTAATTCCCAAGTTGTGGGTTGTAGTTTCAACATCTCCACTACCCATGGAGAGGCACACGCTAATACTTAGTTTTAGATCCCAAATCCCACTTTCAACCACACACTGGCCTAGGCAAATCATCAGGGAAGACAAGCAAAGGGATTCTATTCAAACCAAGACGCTGATGTCAGTTGGAGGAACTACCACACCCTCAGGATACTGGAACCCAACCTTGTGTGGTGGGGAGATTTAAAGCCCCACTCCACGCAGATGAATGGGTGCTCAGGTGTTTCCCTTTATGGAGAATTCATCTAAATACTTCCTCAGTCCATCGGGGACACTCGCTACTATTTGGCCTCAAAGCCCAACCCCCAGGTTTCTCTCAGAGTCAGTCCTAGGGAAACACTCAGGGATTACAAGCTAAGGGATTCTATTAGAACCCAGCCGCTTCTGTCACCTGAAGTTGCCAGCCCACACTCAGGATAGCAGAAAACTTCTTCATGTGTGTTCTGGTGGTGGGGATACAGAGTCCACGCTTTTTTCAAGGAGCACAGGTATTCCCATGTTGTGGGCTTTTGGTGAATAACCTCCAAATCCCATGGAGAAGCACTCGCTAATACTTGGATTTAGAGCCCAACCCACCCTTTCCGCAGCACTCCGTATCAGGCAACCAAACAGGGTAGACAAGTTAAGCGATTTTATAAGAACCAAGGCCCTGCTCTCAGTTGGAGGAGGCTGCCCACTCTCAGGATAACTGTGCAAGTGTTCGTGTGTGTGCTGGAGGTGTGGAAACAGACTCCACGGATCTTTATGGGGGCACAGGTGTTCCCAGGTTAGGGAGGTAGTTTAAACACCTCCACAAACCATAGAGAGGTCATCGCAAATACTTGGTTTTGGAGCCCAAACCACACTTTTCCCCGCACTCCCGCCTAGGCTTTCCATCAGGGAAGACAAGCAAAGGGATTCAATTAGAACCCAGGCGCTGCTGGCAGTTGGAGGAACTTCCCTGCACTCAGAATTCCAGAACACATTCTTAGGTGTGGGAGAGATGTGCAGCCCCACTGCACCCAGATGAATGCAGGAAAAGGTGTCCCCTTTAGGGAGAAGTCCTCTAAGTACTTCCTCAATGGATCAGGGGGCACTCACTGCTACGTGTCCTCCAAGCCCAACCCTCAGCTTTCCCTCATGGCCTGGCCTAAAAGAACACTCAGGGAACAGAAGCTAAGGGATACTAATAGAATCCAGGTGCTGCTGTCAGTTTGAGGAACTTCCCCACACTCAGAATACAAGAACACATCTTCGTGTGTGTGCTGGATGTAGGGAAACAGTCAAAGCATCTTTGAGGGGGCACATTTATTCCATGGTTGTGGGTTGTAGGTTAAAAACCCACATCCCATGGATAGGCTCTCGCTTATATTTGGTTTAGAGCCCAACCCACATTTTCCCCCACTCTCCAGCCTAGGCATGCCATCAGGGAAGACAAGCTAAGGGATTCTTTTAGAACCCAGGCGCTGCTGTCATTTGGAGGAGCCTCCCCACAATCAGGATACCTGAGCACGTCTCCGTGTGTGTGCTGGAGGTGGGGAAACAGATTCCACGCATCTTTATGGGGCACAGGTGTTCCAAGGTTGGGGAAGTAGTTTAAAACCCTCCACTACCCACAGAGATGCACTCGCTAATACTTGGCTTTAGAGCCCATCCCCCACCATCGCTTACTGCTAGGCCTAGGAAAACACTTAGGGAAGTCAAGCTAAGGGATTCTATTACAACCCAGGTGCTGCTGTCTGTTGGAGGAACCTCCCCACACTCAGAACCCCAGAACACTTCTTCCTGTGTGTGCTGGACGTGGGGAAACATAGCACACGCATTTTTCAGGGGTCACAGTAATTCCCAAGTTGTGGGTTGTAGTTTAAACATCTCCACTACCCATGGAGAGGCACACGCTAATACTTAGTTTTAGATCCCAAATCCCACTTTCAACCACACACTGGCCTAGGCAAACCATCAGGGAAGACACGCAAAGGGATTCTATTCAAACCAAAGGCAGATGTCAGTTGGAGGAACTACCCCACCCTCAGGATACTGGAACCCAACCTTGTGTGGTGGGGAGATTTGAAGCCCCACTCCACGCAGATGAATGGGTGCTCAGGTGTTTCCCTTTATGGAGAATTCATCTAAATACTTCCTCAGTCCATCGGGGACACTCGCTACTATTTGGCCTCAAAGCCCAACCCCCAGGTTTCTCTCAGAGTCAGTCCTAGGGAAACACTCAGGGATTACAAGCTAAGGGATTCTATTAGAACCCAGCCGCTTCTGTCACCTGAAATTGCCAGCCCACACTCAGGATAGCAGAAAACTTCTTCATGTGTGTTCTGGTGGTGGGGATACAGAGTCCACGCTTTTTTCAAGGAGCACAGGTATTCCCATGTTGTGGGGTTTTGGTTAATAACCTCCAAATCCCATGGAGAAGCACTCGCTAATACTTGGATTTAGAGCCCAACCCACCCTTTCCCCAGCACTCCGTATCAGGCAACCAAACAGGGTAGACAAGTTAAGCGATTTTATAAGAACCAAGGCCCTGCTCTCAGTTGGAGGAGGCTGCCCACTCTCAGGATAACTGTGCAAGTGTTCGTGTGTGTGCTGGAGGTGTGGAAACAGACTCCACGGATCTTTATGGGGACACAGGTGTTCCCAGGTTAGGGATGTAGTTTAAACACCTCCACAAACCATAGAGAGGTCATCGCAAATACTTGGTTTTGGAGCCCAAACCACACATTCCCCCGCACTCCCGCCTAGGCTTTCCATCAGGGAAGACAAGCAAAGGGATTCAATTAGAACCCAGGCGCTGCTGTCAGTTGGAGGAACTTCCCTGCACTCAGAATTCCAGAACACATTCTTAGGTGTGGGAGAGATGTGCAGCCCCACTGCACCCAGATGAATGCAGGAAAAGGTGTCCCTTTAGGGAGAAGTCCTCTAAGTACTTCCTCAATGGATCAGGGGGCACTCACTGCTACGTGGCCTCCAAGCCCAACCCTCAGCTTTCCCTCATGGCCTGGCCTAAAAGAACACTCAGGGAACAGAAGCTAAGGGATACTAATACAATCCAGTTGCTGCTGTCAGTTTGAGGAACTTCCCCACACTCAGAATACCAGAACACATCTTCGTGTGTGTGCTGGATGTAGGGAAACAGTCAAAGCATCTTTCAGGGGGCACATTTATTCCATGGTTGTGGGTTGTAGGTTAAAAACCCACATCCCATGGATAGGCTCTCGCTTATATTTGATTTAGAGCCCAACCCCCACTTTCCCCCACTCTCCAGCCTAGGCATGCCATCAGGGAAGACAAGCTAAGGGATTCTTTTAGAACCCAGGCGCTGCTGTCATTTGGAGGAGCCTCCCCACAATCAGGATACCTGAGCACGTCTCCGTGTGTGTGCTGGAGGTGGGGAAACAGATTCCACGCATCTTTATGGGGCACAGGTGTTCCAAGGTTGGGGAAGTAGTTTAAAACCCTCCACTACCCACAGAGATGCACTCGCTAATACTTGGCTTTAGAGCCCATCCCCCACCATCGCTTACTGCTAGGCCTAGGAAAACACTTAGGGAAGTCAAGCTAAGGGATTCTATTACAACCCAGGTGCTGCTGTCTGTTGGAGGAAACTCCCCACATTCAGAACCCCAGAACACTTCTTCCTGTGTGTGCTGGACGTGGGGAAACATAGCACACGCATTTTTCAGGGGTCACAGTAATTCCCAAGTTGTGGGTTGTAGTTTCAACATCTCAACTACCCATGGAGAGGCACACGCTAAGACTTAGTTTTAGATCCCAAATCCCACTTTCAACCACACACTGGCCTAGGCAAACCATCAGGGAAGACAAGCAAAGGGATTCTATTCAAACCAAGACGCTGATGTCAGTTGGAGGAACTACCCCACCCTCAGGATACTGGAACCCAACCTTGTGTGGTGGGGAGATTTGAAGCCCCACTCCACGCAGATGAATGGGTGCTCAGGTGTTTCCCTTTATGGAGAATTCATCTAAATACTTCCTCAGTCCATCGGGGACACTCGCTACTATTTGGCCTCAAAGCCCAACCCCCAGGTTTCTCTCAGAGTCAGTCCTAGGGAAACACTCAGGGATTACAAGCTAAGGGATTCTATTAGAACCCAGCCGCTTCTGTCACCTGAAGTTGCCAGCCCACACTCAGGATAGCAGAAAACTTCTTCATGTGTGTTCTGGTGGTGGGGATACAGAGTCCACGCTTTTTTCAAGGAGCACAGGTATTCCCATGTTGTGGGGTTTTGGTTAATAACCTCCAAATCCCATGGAGAAGCACTCGCTAATACTTGGATTTAGAGCCCAACCCACCCTTTCCGCAGTACTCCGTATCAGGCAACCAAACAGGGTAGACAAGTTAAGCGATTTTATAAGAACCAAGGCCCTGCTCTCAGTTGGAGGAGGCTGCCCACTCTCAGGATAACTGTGCAAGTGTTCGTGTGTGTGCTGGAGGTGTGGAAACAGACTCCACGGATCTTTATGGGGGCACAGGTGTTCCCAGGTTAGGGAGGTAGTTTAAACACCTCCACAAACCATAGAGAGGTCATCGCAAATACTTGGTTTTGGAGCCCAAACCACACTTTTCCCCGCACTCCCGCCTAGGCTTTCCATCAGTGAAGACAAGCAAAGGGATTCAATTAGAACCCAGGCGCTGCTGGCAGTTGGAGGAACTTCCCTGCACTCAGAATTGCAGAACACATTCTTAGGTGTGGGAGAGATGTGCAGCCCCACTGCACCCAGATGAATGCAGGAAAAGGTGTCCCCTTTAGGGAGAAGTCCTCTAAGTACTTCCTCAATGGATCAGGGGGCACTCACTGCTACGTGGCCTCCAAGCCCAACCCTCAGCTTTCCCTCATGGCCTGGCCTAAAAGAACACTCAGGGAACAGAAGCTAAGGGATACTAATAGAATCCAGGTGCTGCTGTCAGTTTGAGGAACTTCCCCACACTCACAATACAAGAACACATCTTCGTGTGTGTGCTGGATGTAGGGAAACAGTCAAAGCATCTTTCAGGGGGCACATTTATTCCATGGTTGTGGGTTGTAGGTTAAAAACCCACATCCCATGGATAGGCTCTCGCTTATATTTGGTTTAGAGCCCAACCCCCACTTTCCCCCACTCTCCAGCCTAGGCATGCCATCAGTGAAGACAAGCTAAGGGATTCTTTTAGAACCCAGGCGCTGCTGTCATTTGGAGGAGCCTCCCCACAATCAGGATACCTGAGCACGTCTCCGTGTGTGTGCTGGAGGTGGGGAAAAAGATTCCACGCATCTTTATGGGGCACAGGTGTTCCAATGTTGGGGAAGTAGTTTAAAACCCTCCACTACCCACAGAGATGCACTCGCTAATACTTGGCTTTAGAGCCCATCCCCCACCATCGCTTACTGCTAGGCCTAGGAAAACACTTAGGGAAGTCAAGCTAAGGGATTCTATTACAACCCAGGTGCTGCTGTCTGTTGGAGGAACCTCCCCACACTCAGAACCCCAGAACACTTCTTCCTGTGTGTGCTGGACGTGGGGAAACATAGCACACGCATTTTTCAGGGGTCACAGTAATTCCCAAGTTGTGGGTTGTAGTTTAAACATCTCCACTACCCATGGAGAGGCACACGCTAATACTTAGTTTTAGATCCCAAATCCCACTTTCAACCACACACTGGCCTAGGCAAACCATCAGGGAAGACAAGCAAAGGGATTCTATTCAAACCAAGACTCTGATGTCAGTTGGAGGAACTACCCCACCCTCAGGATACTGGAACCCAACCTTGTGTGGTGGGGAGATTTGAAGCCCCACTCCACGCAGATGAATGGGTGCTCAGGTGTTTCCCTTTATGGAGAATTCATCTAAATACTTCCTCAGTCCATCGGGGACACTCGCTACTATTTGGCCTCAAAGCCCAACCCCCAGGTTTCTCTCAGAGTCAGTCCTAGGGAAACACTCAGGGATTACAAGCTAAGGGATTCTATTAGAACCCAGCCGCTTCTGTCACCTGAAATTGCCAGCCCACACTCAGGATAGCAGAAAACTTCTTCATGTGTGTTCTGGTGGTGGGGATACAGAGTCCACGCTTTTTTCAAGGAGCACAGGTATTCCCATGTTGTGGGCTTTTGGTTAATAACCTCCAAATCCCATGGAGAAGCACTCGCTAATACTTGGATTTAGAGCCCAACCCACCCTTTCCCCAGCACTCTGTATCAGGCAACCAAACAGGGTAGACAAGTTAAGCGATTTTATAAGAACCAAGGCCCTGCTCTCAGTTGGAGGAGGCTGCCCACTCTCAGGATAACTGTGCAAGTGTTCGTGTGTGTGCTGGAGGTGTGGAAACAGACTCCACGGATCTTTATGGGGGCACAGGTTTTCCCAGGTTAGGGAGGTAGTTTAAACACCTCCACAAACCATAGAGAGGTCATCGCAAATACTTGGTTTTGGAGCCCAAACCACACTTTCCCCCGCACTCCCGCCTAGGCTTTCCATCAGGGAAGACAAGCAAAGGGATTCAATTAGAACCCAGGCGCTGCTGTCAGTTGGAGGAACTTCCCTGCACTCAGAATTCCAGAACACATTCTTAGGTGTGGGAGAGATGTGCAGCCCCACTGCACCCAGATGAATGCAGGAAAATGTGTTCCCTTTAGGGAGAAGTCCTCTAAGTACTTCCTCAATGGATCAGGGGGCACTCACTGCTACGTGGCCTCCACGCCCAACCCCCAGCTTTCCCTCATGGCCTGGCCTAAAAGAACACTCAGGGAACAGAAGCAAAGGGATACTAATAGAATCCAGGTGCTACTGTCAGTTTGAGGAACTTCCCCACACTCAGAATACCAGAACACATCTTCGTGTGTGTGCTGGATGTAGGGAAACAGTCAAAGCATCTTTCAGGGGGCACATTTATTCCATGGTTTGGGTCGTAGGATAAAAACCCACATCCCATGGATAGGCTCTCTCTTATACTTGGTTTAGAGCCCAACCCCCACTTTCCCCCACTCTCCAGCCTAGGCATGCCATCAGTGAAGACAAGCTAAGGGATTCTTTTAGAACCCAGGCGCTGCTGTCATTTGGAGGAGCCTCCCCACAAACAGGATACCTGAGCACGTCTCCGTGTGTGTGCTGTAGGTGGGGAAACAGATTCCACGCATCTTTATGGGGCACAGGTGTTCCAAGGTTGGGGAAGTAGTTTAAAACCCTCCACTACCCACAGAGATGCACTCGCTAATACTTGGCTTTAGAGCCCATCCCCCACCATCGCTTACTGCTAGGCCTAGGAAAACACTTAGGGAAGTCAAGCTAAGGGATTCTATTACAACCCAGGTGCTGCTGTCTGTTGGAGGAACCTCCCCACACTCAGAACCCCAGAACACTTCTTCCTGTGTGTGCTGGACGTGGGGAAACATAGCACACGCATTTTTCAGGGGTCACAGTAATTCCCAAGTTGTGGGTTGTAGTTTAAACATCTCCACTACCCATGGAGAGGCACACGCTAATCCTTAGTTTTAGATCCCAAATCCCACTTTCAACCACACACTGGCCTAGGCAAACCATCAGGGAAGACACGCAAAGGGATTCTATTCAAACCAAGACGCTGATGTCAGTTGGAGGAACTACCCCACCCTCAGGATACTGGAACCCAACCTTGTGTGGTGGGGAGATTTGAAGCCCCACTCCACGCAGATGAATGGGTGCTCAGGTGTTTCCCTTTATGGAGAATTCATCTAAATACTTCCTCAGTCCATCGGGGACACTCGCTACTATTTGGCCTCAAAGCCCAACCCCCAGGTTTCTCTCAGAGTCAGTCCTAGGGAAACACTCAGGGATTACAAGCTAAGGGATTCTATTAGAACCCAGCCGCTTCTGTCACCTGAAATTGCCAGCCCACACTCAGGATAGCAGAAAACTTCTTCATGTGTGTTCTGGTGGTGGGGATACAGAGTCCACGCTTTTTTCAAGGAGCACAGGTATTCCCATGTTGTGGGCTTTTGGTTAATAACCTCCAAATCCCATGGAGAAGCACTCGCTAATACTTGGATTTAGAGCCCAACCCACCCTTTCCCCAGCACTCCGTATCAGGCAACCAAACAGGGTAGACAAGTTAAGCGATTTTATAAGAACCAAGGCCCTGCTCTCAGTTGGAGGAGGCTGCCCACTCTCAGGATAACTGTGCAAGTGTTCGTGTGTGTGCTGGAGGTGTGGAAACAGACTCCACGGATCTTTATGGGGGCACAGGTGTTCCCAGGTTAGGGATGTAGTTTAAACACCTCCACAAACCATAGAGAGGTCATCGCAAATACTTGGTTTTGGAGCCCAAACCACACTTTCCCCCGCACTCCCGCCTAGGCTTTCCATCAGGGAAGACAAGCAAAGGGATTCAATTAGAACCCAGGCGCTGCTGTCAGTTGGAGGATCTTCCCTGCACTCAGAATTCCAGAACACATTCTTAGGTGTGGGAGAGATGTGCAGCCCCACTGCACCCAGATGAATGCAGGAAAAGGTGTTCCCTTTAGGGAGAAGTCCTCTAAGTACTTCCTCAATGGATCAGGGGGCACTCACTGCTACGTGGCCTCCACGCCCAACCCCCAGCTTTCCCTCATGGCCTGGCCTAAAAGAACACTCAGGGAACAGAAGCAAAGGGATACTAATAGAATCCAGGTGCTACTGTCAGTTTGAGGAACTTCCCCACACTCAGAATACCAGAACACATCTTCGTGTGTGTGCTGGATGTAGGGAAACAGTCAAAGCATCTTTCAGGGGGCACATTTATTCCATGGTTTGGGTCGTAGGATAAAAACCCACATCCCATGGATAGGCTCTCGCTTATACTTGGTTTAGAGCCCAACCCCCACTTTCCCCCACTCTCCAGCCTAGGCATGCCATCAGTGAAGACAAGCTAAGGGATTCTTTTAGAACCCAGGCGCTGCTGTCATTTGGAGGAGCCTCCCCACAATCAGGATACCTGAGCACGTCTCCGTGTGTGTGCTGTAGGTGGGGAAACAGATTCCACGCATCTTTATGGGGCACAGGTGTTCCAAGGTTGGGGAAGTAGTTTAAAACCCTCCACTACCCACAGAGATGCACTCGCTAATACTTGGCTTTAGAGCCCATCCCCCAGCATCGCTTACTGCTAGGCCTAGGAAAACACTTAGGGAAGTCACGCTAAGGGATTCTATTACAACCCAGGTGCTGCTGTCTGTTGGAGGAACCTCCCCACACTCAGAACCCCAGAACACTTCTTCCTGTGTGTGCTGGACGTGGGGAAACATAGCACACGCATTTTTCAGGGGTCACAGTAATTCCCAAGTTGTGGGTTGTAGTTTAAACATCTCCACTACCCATGGAGAGGCACACGCTAATACTTAGTTTTAGATCCCAAATCCCACTTTCAACCACACACTGGCCTAGGCAAACCATCAGGGAAGACAAGCAAAGGGATTCTATTCAAACCAAGACTCTGATGTCAGTTGGAGGAACTACCCCACCCTCAGGATACTGGAACCCAACCTTGTGTGGTGGGGAGATTTGAAGCCCCACTCCACGCAGATGAATGGGTGTTCAGGTGTTTCCCTTTATGGAGAATTCATCTAAATACTTCCTCAGTCCATCGGGGACACTCGCTTCTATTTGGCCTCAAAGCCCAACCCCCAGGTTTCTCTCAGAGTCAGTCCTAGGGAAACACTCAGGGATTACAAGCTAAGGGATTCTATTAGAACCCAGCCGCTTCTGTCACCTGAAATTGCCAGCCCACACTCAGGATAGCAGAAAACTTCTTCATGTGTGTTCTGGTGGTGGGGATACAGAGTCCACGCTTTTTTCAAGGAGCACAGGTATTCCCATGTTGTGGGCTTTTGGTTAATAACCTCCAAATCCCATGGAGAAGCACTCGCTAATACTTGGATTTAGAGCCCAACCCACCCTTTCCCCAGCACTCCGTATCAGGCAACCAAACAGGGTAGACAAGTTAAGCGATTTTATAAGAACCAAGGCCCTGCTCTCAGTTGGAGGAGGCTGCCCACTCTCAGGATAACTGTGCAAGTGTTCGTGTGTGTGCTGGAGGTGTGGAAACAGACTCCACGGATCTTTATGGGGGCACAGGTGTTCCCAGGTTAGGGATGTAGTTTAAACACCTCCACAAACCATAGAGAGGTCATCGCCAATACTTGGTTTTGGAGCCCAAACCACACTTTCCCCCGCACTCCCGCCTAGGCTTTCCATCAGGGAAGACAAGCAAAGGGATTCAATTAGAACCCAGGCGCTGCTGTCAGTTGGAGGAACTTCCCTGCACTCAGAATTCCAGAACACATTCTTAGGTGTGGGAGAGATGTGCAGCCCCACTGCACCCAGATGAATGCAGGAAAAGGTGTTCCCTTTAGGGAGAAGTCCTCTAAGTACTTCCTCAATGGATCAGGGGGCACTCACTGCTACGTGGCCTCCACGCCCAACCCCCAGCTTTCCCTCATGGCCTGGCCTAAAAGAACACTCAGGGAACAGAAGCAAAGGGATACTAATAGAATCCAGGTGCTACTGTCAGTTTGAGGAACTTCCCCACACTCAGAATACCAGAACACATCTTCGTGTGTGTGCTGGATGTAGGGAAACAGTCAAAGCATCTTTCAGGGGGCACATTTATTCCATGGTTTGGGTCGTAGGATAAAAACCCACATCCCATGGATAGGCTCTCGCTTATACTTGGTTTAGAGCCCAACCCCCACTTTCCCCCACTCTCCAGCCTAGGCATGCCATCAGTGAAGACAAGCTAAGGGATTCTTTTAGAACCCAGGCGCTGCTGTCATTTGGAGGAGCCTCCCCACAATCAGGATACCTGAGCACGTCTCCGTGTGTGTGCTGGAGGTGGGGAAACAGATTCCACGCATCTTTATGGGGCACAGGTGTTCCAAGGTTGGGGAAGTAGTTTAAAACCCTCCACTACCCACAGAGATGCACTCGCTAATACTTGGCTTTAGAGCCCATCCCCCAGCATCGCTTACTGCTAGGCCTAGGAAAACACTTACGGAAGTCAAGCTAAGGGATTCTATTACAACCCAGGTGCTGCTGTCTGTTGGAGGAACCTCCCCAAACTCACAACCCCAGAACACTTCTTCCTGTGTGTGCTGGACGTGGGGAAACATAGCACACGCATTTTTCAGGGGTCACAGTAATTCCCAAGTTGTGGGTTGTAGTTTAAACATCTCCACTACCCATGGAGAGGCACACGCTAATACTTAGTTTTAGATCCCAAATCCCACTTTCAACCACACACTGGCCTAGGCAAACCATCAGGGAAGACACGCAAAGGGATTCTATTCAAACCAAGACGCTGATGTCAGTTGGAGGAACTACCCCACCCTCAGGATACTGGAACCCAACCTTGTGTGGTGGGGAGATTTGAAGCCCCACTCCACGCAGATGAATGGGTGCTCAGGTGTTTCCCTTTATGGAGAATTCATCTAAATACTTCCTCAGTCCATCGGGGACACTCGCTACTATTTGGCCTCAAAGCCCAACCCCCAGGTTTCTCTCAGAGTCAGTCCTAGGGAAACACTCAGGGATTACAAGCTAAGGGATTCTATTAGAACCCAGCCGCTTCTGTCACCTGAAATTGCCAGCCCACACTCAGGATAGCAGAAAACTTCTTCATGTGTGTTCTGGTGGTGGGGATACAGAGTCCACGCTTTTTTCAAGGAGCACAGGTATTCCCATGTTGTGGGCTTTTGGTTAATAACCTCCAAATCCCATGGAGAAGCACTCGCTAATACTTGGATTTAGAGCCCAACCCACCCTTTCCCCAGCACTCCGTATCAGGCAACCAAACAGGGTAGACAAGTTAAGCGATTTTATAAGAACCAAGGCCCTGCTCTCAGTTGGAGGAGGCTGCCCACTCTCAGGATAACTGTGCAAGTGTTCGTGTGTGTGCTGGAGGTGTGGAAACAGACTCCACGGATCTTTATGGGGGCACAGGTGTTCCCAGGTTAGGGATGTAGTTTAAACACCTCCACAAACCATAGAGAGGTCATCGCCAATACTTGGTTTTGGAGCCCAAACCACACTTTCCCCCGCACACCCGCCTAGGCTTTCCATCAGGGAAGACAAGCAAAGGGATTCAATTAGAACCCAGGCGCTGCTGTCAGTTGGAGGAACTTCCCTGCACTCAGAATTCCAGAACACATTCTTAGGTGTGGGAGAGATGTGCAGCCCCACTGCACCCAGATGAATGCAGGAAAAGGTGTTCCCTTTAGGGAGAAGTCCTCTAAGTACTTCCTCAATGGATCAGGGGGCACTCACTGCTACGTGGCCTCCACGCCCAACCCCCAGCTTTCCCTCATGGCCTGGCCTAAAAGAACACTCAGGGAACAGAAGCAAAGGGATACTAATAGAATCCAGGTGCTACTGTCAGTTTGAGGAACTTCCCCACACTCAGAATACCAGAACACATCTTCGTGTGTGTGCTGGATGTAGGGAAACAGTCAAAGCATCTTTCAGGGGGCACATTTATTCCATGGTTTGGGTCGTAGGATAAAAACCCACATCCCATGGATAGGCTCTCGCTTATACTTGGTTTAGAGCCCAACCCCCACTTTCCCCCACTCTCCAGCCTAGGCATGCCATCAGTGAAGACAAGCTAAGGGATTCTTTTAGAACCCAGGCGCTGCTGTCATTTGGAGGAGCCTCCCCACAATCAGGATACCTGAGCACGTCTCCGTGTGTGTGCTGGAGGTGGGGAAACAGATTCCACGCATCTTTATGGGGCACAGGTGTTCCAAGGTTGGGGAAGTAGTTTAAAACCCTCCACTACCCACAGAGATGCACTCGCTAATACTTGGCTTTAGAGCCCATCCCCCAGCATCGCTTACTGCTAGGCCTAGGAAAACACTTACGGAAGTCAAGCTAAGGGATTCTATTACAACCCAGGTGCTGCTGTCTGTTGGAGGAACCTCCCCAAACTCACAACCCCAGAACACTTCTTCCTGTGTGTGCTGGACGTGGGGAAACATAGCACACGCATTTTTCAGGGGTCACAGTAATTCCCAAGTTGTGGGTTGTAGTTTAAACATCTCCACTACCCATGGAGAGGCACACGCTAATACTTAGTTTTAGATCCCAAATCCCACTTTCAACCACACACTGGCCTAGGCAAACCATCAGGGAAGACACGCAAAGGGATTCTATTCAAACCAAGACGCTGATGTCAGTTGGAGGAACTACCCCACCCTCAGGATACTGGAACCCAACCTTGTGTGGTGGGGAGATTTGAAGCCCCACTCCACGCAGATGAATGGGTGCTCAGGTGTTTCCCTTTATGGAGAATTCATCTAAATACTTCCTCAGTCCATCGGGGACACTCGCTACTATTTGGCCTCAAAGCCCAACCCCCAGGTTTCTCTCAGAGTCAGTCCTAGGGAAACACTCAGGGATTACAAGCTAAGGGATTCTATTAGAACCCAGCCGCTTCTGTCACCTGAAATTGCCAGCCCACACTCAGGATAGCAGAAAACTTCTTCATGTGTGTTCTGGTGGTGGGGATACAGAGTCCACGCTTTTTTCAAGGAGCACAGGTATTCCCATGTTGTGGGCTTTTGGTTAATAACCTCCAAATCCCATGGAGAAGCACTCGCTAATACTTGGATTTAGAGCCCAACCCACCCTTTCCCCAGCACTCCGTATCAGGCAACCAAACAGGGTAGACAAGTTAAGCGATTTTATAAGAACCAAGGCCCTGCTCTCAGTTGGAGGAGGCTGCCCACTCTCAGGATAACTGTGCAAGTGTTCGTGTGTGTGCTGGAGGTGTGGAAACAGACTCCACGGATCTTTATGGGGGCACAGGTGTTCCCAGGTTAGGGATGTAGTTTAAACACCTCCACAAACCATAGAGAGGTCATCGCCAATACTTGGTTTTGGAGCCCAAACCACACTTTCCCCCGCACTCCCGCCTAGGCTTTCCATCAGGGAAGACAAGCAAAGGGATTCAATTAGAACCCAGGCGCTGCTGTCAGTTGGAGGAACTTCCCTGCACTCAGAATTCCAGAACACATTCTTAGGTGTGGGAGAGTTATGCAGCCCCACTGCACCCAGATGAATGCAGGAAAAGGTGTTCCCTTTAGGGAGAAGTCCTCTAAGTACTTCCTCAATGGATCAGGGGGCACTCACTGCTACGTGGCCTCCACGCCCAACCCTCAGCTTTCCCTCATGGCCTGGCCTAAAAGAACACTCAGGGAACAGAAGCTAAGGGATACTAATAGAATCCAGGTGCTGCTGTCAGTTTGAGGAACTTCCCCACACTCAGAATACCAGAACACATCTTCGTGTGTGTGCTGGATGTAGGGAAACAGTCAAAGCATCTTTCAGGGGGCACATTTATTCCATGGTTTTGGGTTGTAGGATAAAAACCCACATCCCATGGATAGGCTCTCGCTTATACTTGGTTTAGAGCCCAACCCACACTTTCCCCCACTCTCCAGCCTAGGCATGCCATCAGGGAAGACAAGCTAAGGGATTCTTTTAGAACCCAGGCGCTGCTGTCATTTGGAGGAGCCTCCCCACAATCAGGATACCTGAGCACGTCTCCGTGTGTGTGCTGGAGGTGGGGAAACAGATTCCACGCATCTTTATGGGGCACAGGTGTTCCAAGGTTGGGGAAGTAGTTTAAAACCCTCCACTACCCACAGAGATGCACTCGCTAATACTTGGCTTTAGAGCCCATCCCCCACCATCGCTAACTGCTAGGCCTAGGAAAACACTTAGGGAAGTCAAGCTAAGGGATTCTATTACAACCCAGGTGCTGCTGTCTGTTGGAGGAACCTCCCCACACTCAGAACCCCAGAACACTTCTTCCTGTGTGTGCTGGACGTGGGGAAACATAGCACACGCATTTTTCAGGGGTCACAGTAATTCCCAAGTTGTGGGTTGTAGTTTAAACATCTCCACTACCCATGGAGAGGCACACGCTAATCCTTAGTTTTAGATCCCAAATCCCACTTTCAACCACACACTGGCCTAGGCAAACCATCAGGGAAGACAAGCAAAGGGATTCTATTCAAACCAAGACGCTGATGTCAGTTGGAGGAACTACCCCACCCTCAGGATACTGGAACCCAACCTTGTGTGGTGGGGAGATTTGAAGCCCCACTCCACGCAGATGAATGGGTGCTCAGGTGTTTCCCTTTATGGAGAATTCATCTAAATACTTCCTCAGTCCATCGGGGACACTCGCTACTATTTGGCCTCAAAGCCCAACCCCCAGGTTTCTCTCAGAGTCAGTCCTAGGGAAACACTCAGGGATTACAAGCTAAGGGATTCTATTAGAACCCAGCCGCTTCTGTCACCTGAAATTGCCAGCCCACACTCAGGATAGCAGAAAACTTCTTCATGTGTGTTCTGGTGGTGGGGATACAGAGTCCACGCTTTTTTCAAGGAGCACAGGTATTCCCATGTTGTGGGCTTTTGGTTAATAACCTCCAAATCCCATGGAGAAGCACTCGCTAATACTTGGATTTAGAGCCCAACCCACCCTTTCCCCAGCACTCCGTATCAGGCAACCAAACAGGGTAGACAAGTTAAGCGATTTTATAAGAACCAAGGCCCTGCTCTCAGTTGGAGGAGGCTGCCCACTCTCAGGATAACTGTGCAAGTGTTCGTGTGTGTGCTGGAGGTGTGGAAACAGACTCCACGGATCTTTATGGGGGCACAGGTGTTCCCAGGTTAGGGATGTAGTTTAAACACCTCCACAAACCATAGAGAGGTCATCGCAAATACTTGGTTTTGGAGCCCAAACCACACTTTCCCCCGCACTCCCGCCTAGGCTTTCCATCAGGGAAGACAAGCAAAGGGATTCAATTAGAACCCAGGCGCTGCTGTCAGTTGGAGGAACTTCCCTGCACTCAGAATTCCAGAACACATTCTTAGGTGTGGGAGAGATGTGCAGCCCCACTGCACACAGATGAATGGAGGAAAAGGTGTTCCCTTTAGGGAGAAGTCCTCTAAGTACTTCCTCAATGGATCAGGGGGCACTCACTGCTACGTGGCCTCCAAGCCCAACCCGCAACTTTCCCTCATGGCCTGGCCTAAAAGTACACTCAGGGAACAGAAGCTAAGGGATACTAATAGAATCCAGGTGCTGCTGTCAGTTTGAGGAACTTCCCCACACTCAGAATACCAGAACACATCTTCGTGTGTGTGCTGGATGTAGGGAAACAGTCAAAGCTTCTTTCAGGGGGCACATTTATTCCATGGTTGTGGGTTGTAGGTTAAAAACCCACATCCCATGGATAGGCTCTCGCTTATACTTGGTTTAGAGCCCAACCCCCACTTTCCCCCACTCTCCAGCCTAGGCATGCCATCAGGGAAGACAAGCTAAGGGATTCTTTTAGAACCCAGGCGCTGCTGTCATTTGGAGGAGCCTCCCCACAATCAGGATACCTGAGCACGTCTCCGTGTGTGTGCTGGAGGTGGGGAAAAAGATTCCACGCATCTTTATGGGGCACAGGTGTTCCAAGGTTGGGGAAGTAGTTTAAAACCCTCCACTACCCACAGAGATGCACTCGCTAATACTTGGCTTTAGAGCCCATCCCCCACCATCGCTTAATGCTAGGCCTAGGAAAACACTTAGCGAAGTCAAGCTAAGGGATTCTATTACAACCCAGGTGCTGCTGTCTGTTGGAGGAACCTCTCCACTCTCAGAACCCCAGAACACTTCTTCCTGTGTGTGCTGGACGTGGGGAAACATAGCACACGCATTTTTCAGGGGTCACAGTAATTCCCAAGTTGTGGGTTGTAGTTTAAACATCTCCACTACCCATGGAGAGGCACACGCTAATCCTTAGTTTTAGATCCCAAATCCCACTTTCAACCACACACTGGCCTAGGCAAACCATCAGGGAAGACAAGCAAAGGGATTCTATTCAAACCAAGACGCTGATGTCAGTTGGAGGAACTACCCCACCCTCAGGATACTGGAACCCAACCTTGTGTGGTGGGGAGATTTGAAGCCCCACTCCACGCAGATGAATGGGTGCTCAGGTGTTTCCCTTTTTGGAGAATTCATCTAAATACTTCCTCAGTCCATCGGGGACACTCGCTACTCTTTGGCCTCAAAGCCCAACCCCCAGGTTTCTCTCAGAGTCAGTCCTAGGGAAACACTCCGGGATTACAAGCTAAGGGATTCTATTAGAACCCAGCCGCTTCTGTCACCTGAAATTGCCAGCCCACACTCAGGATAGCAGAAAACTTCTTCATGTGTGTTCTGGTGGTGGGGATACAGAGTCCACGCTTTTTTCAAGGAGCACAGGTATTCCCATGTTGTGGGCTTTTGGTTAATAACCTCCAAATCCCATGGAGAAGCACTCGCTAATACTTGGATTTAGAGCCCAACCCACCCTTTCCCCAGCACTCCGTATCAGGCAACCAAACAGGGTAGACAAGTTAAGCGATTTTATAAGAACCAAGGACCTGCTCTCAGTTGGAGGAGGCTGCCCACTCTCAGGATAACTGTGCAAGTGTTCGTGTGTGTGCTGGAGGTGTGGAGACAGACTCCACGGATCTTTATGGGGGCACAGGTGTTCCCAGGTTAGGGATGTAGTTTAAACACCTCCACAAACCATAGAGAGGTCATCGCAAATACTTGGTTTTGGAGCCCAAAACACACTTTCCCCCGCACTCCCGCCTAGGCTTTCCATCAGGGAAGACAAGCAAAGGGATTCAATTAGAACCCAGGCGCTGCTGTCAGTTGGAGGAACTTCCCTGCACTCAGAATTCCAGAACACATTCATAGGTATGGGAGAGATGTGCAGCCCCACTGCACCCAGATGAATGGAAGAAAAGTTGTTCCCTTTAGGGAGAAGTCCTCTAAGTACTTCCTCAATGCATCAGGGGGCACTCACTGCTACGTGGCCTCCAAGCCCAACCCCCAGCTTTCCCTCATGGCCTGGCCTAAAAGAACACTCAGGGAACAGAAGCTAAGGGATACTAATAGAATCCAGGTGCTGCTGTCAGTTTGAGGAACATCCCCACACTCAGAATACAAGAACACATCTTCGTGTGTGTGCTGGATGTAGGGAAACAGTCAAAGCATCTTTCAGGGGGCACATTTATTCCATGGTTGAGGGTTGTAGGTTAAAAACCCACATCCCATGGTTAGGCTCTCGCTTATACTTGGTTTAGAGCCCAACCCCCACTTTCCCCCACTCTCCAGCCTAGGCATGCCATCAGGGAAGACAAGCTAAGGGATTCTTTTAGAACCCAGGCGCTGCTGTCATTTGGAGGAGCCTCCCCACAATCAGGATACCTGAGCACGTCTCCGTGTGTGTGCTGGAGGTGGGGAAACAGATTCCACGCATCTTTATGGGGCACAGGTGTTCCAAGGTTGGGGAAGTAGTTTAAAACCCTCCACTACCCACAGAGATGCACTCGCAAATACTTGGCTTTAGAGCCCATCCCCCACCATCGCTTACTGCTAGGCCTAGGAAAACACTTAAGGAAGTCAAGCTAAGGGATTCTATTAAAACCCAGGTGCTGCTGTCTGTTGGAGGAACCTCCCCACACTCAGAACCCCAGAACACTTCTTCCTGTGTGTGCTGGACGTGGGGAAACATAGCACACGCATTTTTCAGGGGTCACAGTAATTCCCAAGTTGTGGGTTGTAGTTTAAACATCTCAACTGCCCATGGAGAGGCACACGCTAATACTTAGTTTTAGATCCCAAATCCCACTTTCAACCACACACTGGCCTAGGCAAACCATCAGGGAAGACAAGCAAAGGGATTCAATTCAAACCAAGACGCTGATGTCAGTTGGAGGAACTACCCCACCCTCAGGATACTGGAACCCAACCTTGTGTGGTGGGGAGATTTGAAGCCCCACTCCACGCAGATGAATGGGTGCTCAGGTGTTTCCCTTTATGGAGAATTCATCTAAATACTTCCTCAGTCCATCGGGGACACTCGCTACTATTTGGCCTCAAAGCCCAACCCCCAGGTTTCTCTCAGAGTCAGTCCTAGGGAAACACTCAGGGATTACAAGCTAAGGGATTCTATTAGAACCCAGCCGCTTCTGTCACCTGAAATTGCCAGCCCACACTCAGGATAGCAGAAAACTTCTTCATGTGTGTTCTGGTGGTGGGGATACAGAGTCCACGCTTTTTTCAAGGAGCACAGGTATTCCCATGTTGTGGGCTTTTGGTTAATAACCTCCAAATCCCATGGAGAAGCACTCGCTAATACTTGGATTTAGAGCCCAACCCACCCTTTCCCCAGCACTCCGTATCAGGCAACCAAACAGGGTAGACAAGTTAAGCGATTTTATAAGAACCAAGTCCCTGCTCTCAGTTGGAGGAGGCTGCCCACTCTCAGGATAACTGTGCAAGTGTTCGTGTGTGTGCTGGAGGTGTGGAGACAGACTCCACGGATCTTTATGGGGGCACAGGTGTTCCCAGGTTAGGGATGTAGTTTAAACACCTCCACAAACCATAGAGAGGTCATCGCAAATACTTGGTTTTGGAGCCCAAACCACACTTTCCCCCGCACTCCCGCCTAGGCTTTCCATCAGGGAAGACAAGCAAAGGGATTCAATTAGAACCCAGGCGATGCAGTCAGTTGGAGGAACTTCCCTGCACTCAGAATTCCAGAACACATTCTTAGGTATGGGAGAGATGTGCAGCCCCACTGCACCCAGATGAATGGAAGAAAAGTTGTTCCCTTTAGGGAGAAGTCCTCTAAGTACTTCCTCAATGAATCAGGGGGCACTCAATGCTACGTGGCCTCCAAGCCCAACCCCCAGCTTTCCCTCATGGCCTGGCCTAAAAGAACACTCAGGGAACAGAAGCTAAGGGATACTAATAGAATCCAGGTGCTGCTGTCAGTTTGTGGAACATCCCCACACTCAGAATACAAGAACACATCTTCGTGTGTGTGCTGGATGTAGGGAAACAGTCAAAGCATCTTTCAGGGGGCACATTTATTCCATGGTTGTGGGATGTAGGTTAAAAACCCACATCCCATGGATAGGCTCTCGCTTATACTTGGTTTAGAGCCCAACCCACACTTTCCCCCACTCTCCAGCCTAGGCATGCCATCAGGGAAGACAAGCTAAGGGATTCCTTTAGGACCCAGGCGCTGCTGTCATTTGGAGGAGCCTCCCCACAATCAGGATACCTGAGCACGTCTCCGTGTGTGTGCTGGAGGTGGGGAAACAGATTCCACGCATCTTTATGGGGCACAGGTGTTCCAAGGTTGGGGAAGTAGTTTAAAACCCTCCACTACCCACAGAGATGCACTCGCTAATACTTGGCTTTAGAGCCCATCCCCCACCATCGCTTACTGCTTGGCCTAGGAAAACACTTAAGGAAGTCAAGCTAAGGGATTCTATTACAACCCAGGTGCTGCTGTCTGTTGGAGGAACCTCCCCACACTCAGAACCCCAGAACACTTCTTCCTGTGTGTGCTGGACGTGGGGAAACATAGCACACGCATTTTTCAGGGGTCACAGTAATTCCCAAGTTGTGGGTTGTAGTTTAAACATCTCCACTACCCATGGAGGGGCACACGGTAATACTTAGTTTTAGATCCCAAATCCCACTTTCAACCACACACTGGCCTAGGCACACCGTCAGGGAAGACAAGCAAAGGGATTCTATTCAAACCAAGACGCTGATGTCAGTTGGAGGAACTACCCCACCCTCAGGATACTGGAACCCAACCTTGTGTGGTGGGGAGATTTGAAGCCCCACTCCACGCAGATGAATGGGTGCTCAGGTGTTTCCCTTTATGGAGAATTCATCTAAATACTTCCTCAGTCCATCGGGGACACTCGCTACTATTTGGCCTCAAAGCCCAACCCCCAGGTTTCTCTCAGAGTCAGTCCTAGGGAAACACTCAGGGATTACAAGCTAAGGGATTCTATTAGAACCCAGCCGCTTCTGTCACCTGAAATTGCCAGCCCACACTCAGGATAGCAGAAAACTTCTTCATGTGTGTTCTGGTGGTGGGGATACAGAGTCCACGCTTTTTTCAAGGAGCACAGGTATTCCCATGTTGTGGGCTTTTGGTTAATAACCTCCAAATCCCATGGAGAAGCACTCGCTAATACTTGGATTTAGAGCCCAACCCACCCTTTCCCCAGCACTCCGTATCAGGCAACCAAACAGGGTAGACAAGTTAAGCGATTTTATAAGAACCAAGGCCCTGCTCTCAGTTGGAGGAGGCTGCCCACTCTCAGGATAACTGTGCAAGTGTTCGTGTGTGTGCTGGAGGTGTGGAAACAGACTCCACGCATCTTTATGGGGGCACAGGTGTTCCCAGGTTAGGGATGTAGTTTAAACACCTCCACAAACCATAGAGAGGTCATCGCAAATACTTGGTTTTGGAGCCCAAACCACACTTTCCCCCGCACTCCCGACTAGGCTTTCCATCAGGGAAGACAAGCAAAGGAATTCAATTAGAACCCAGGCGCTGCTGTCAGTTGGAGGAACTTCCCTGCACTCAGAATTCCAGAACACATTCTTAGGTGTGGGAGAGATGTGCAGCCCCACTGCACCCAGATGAATGCAGGAAAAGGTGTTCCCTTTAGGGAGAAGTCCTCTAAGTAGTTCCTCAATGGATCAGGGGGCACTCACTGCTACGTGGCCTCCAAGCCCAACCCCCAGCTTTCCCTCATGGCCTGGTCTAAGAGAACACTCAGGGAACAGAAGCTAAGGGATACTAATGGAATCTTGGTGCTGCTGTCTGTTTGAGGAACTTCCCCACACTCAGAATACAAGAACACATTTCGTGTGTGTGCTGGATGTAGGGAAACAGTCAAAGCATCTTTCAGGGGGCACATTTATTCCATGGCTGTGGGTTGTAGGTTAAAAACCCACATCCCATGGATAGGCTCTCGCTTATACTTGGTTTAGAGCCCAACCCCCACTTTCCCCCACTCTCCAGCCTAGGCATGCCATCAGGGAAGACAAGCTAAGGGATTCTTTTAGAACCCAGGCACTGCTGTCATTTGGAGGAGCCTCCCCACAATCAGGATACCTGAGCACGTCTCCGTGTGTGTGCTGGAGGTGGGGAAACAGATTCCACGCATCTTTATGGGGCACAGGTGTTCCAAGGTTGGGGAAGTAGTTTAAAACCCTCCACTACCCACAGAGATGCACTCGCTAATACTTGGCTTAAAAGCCCATCCAGCACCATCGCTTACTGCTAGGCCTAGGAATACACTTAGGGAAGTCAAGCTAAGGGATTCTATTACAACCCAGGTGCTGCTGTCTGCTGGAGGAACCTCCCCACACTCAGAACCCCAGAACACTTCTTCCTGTGTGTGCTGGACGTGGGGAAACATAGCACACGCATTTTTCAAGGGTCACAGTAATTCCCAAGTTGTGGGTTGTAGTTTAAACATCTCCACTACCCATGGAGAGGCACACGCTAATACTTAGTTTTAGATCCCAAATCCCACTTTCAACCACACACTGGCCTAGGCAAACAATCAGGGAAGACAAGCAAAGGGATTCTATTCAAACCAAGACGCTGATGTCAGTTGGAGGAACTACCCCACCCTCAGGATACTGGAACCCAACCTTGTGTGGTGGGGAGATTTGAAGCCCCACTCCACGCAGATGAATGGGTGCTCAGGTGTTTCCCTTTATGGAGAATTCATCTAAACACTTCCTCAGTCCATCGGGGACACTCGCTTCGATTTGGCCTCAAAGCCCAACCCCCAGGTTTCTCTCAGAGTCAGTCCTAGGGAAACACTCAGGGATTACAAGCTAAGGGATTCTATTAGAACCCAGCCGCTTCTGTCACCTGAAATTGCCAGCCCACACTCAGGATAGCAGAAAACTTCTTCATGTGTGTTCTGGTGGTGGGGATACAGAGTCCACGCTTTTTTCAAGGAGCACAGGTATTCCCATGTTGTGGGCTTTTGGTTAATAACCTCCAAATCCCATGGAGAAGCACTCGCTAATACTTGGATTTAGAGCCCAACCCACCCTTTCCCCAGCACTCCGTATCAGGCAACCAAACAGGGTAGACAAGTTAAGCGATTTTATAAGAACCAAGGCCCTGCTCTCAGTTGGAGGAGGCTGCCCACTCTCAGGACAACCTTGCAAGAGTTCGTGTGTGTGCTGGAGGTGTGGAAACAGACTCCACGGATCTTTATGGGGGCACAGGTGTTCCCAGGTTAGGGATGTAGTTTAAACACCTCCACAAACCATAGAGAGGTCATCGCAAATACTTGGTTTTGGAGCCCAAACCACACTTTCCCCCGCACTCCCGCCTAGGCTTTCCATCAGGGAAGACAAGCAAAGGGATTCAATTAGAACCCAGGCGATGCTGTCAGTTGGAGGAACTTCCCTGCACTCAAAATTCCAGAACACATTCTTAGGTATGGGAGAGCTGTGCAGCCCCACTGCACCCAGATGAATGGAGGAAAAGTTGTTCCCTTTAGGGAGAAGTCCTCTAAGTACTTCCTCAATGGATCAGGGGGCACTCACTTCTACGTGGCCTCCAAGCCCAACCCCCAGCTTTCCCTCATGGCCTGGCCTAAAAGTACACTCAGGGAACAGAAGCTAAGGGATACTAATAGAATCCAGGTGCTGCTGTCAGGTTGAGGAATTTCCCCACACTCAGAATACCAGAACACATCTTCGTGTGTGTGCTGGATGTAGGGAAACAGTCAAAGCATCTTTCAGGGGGCACATTTATTCCATGGTTTTGGGTTGTAGGTTAAAAACGAACGTTCCATGGATAGGCTCTCGCTTATACTTGGTTTAGAGCCCAACCCCCACTTTCCCCCACTCTCCAGCCTAGGCATGCCATCAGGGAACACAAGCTAAGGGATTCTTTTAGAACCCAGGCGCTGCTGTCATTTGGAGGAGCCTCCCCACAATCAGGATACCTGAGCACGTCTCCGTGTGTGTGCTGGAGGTGGGGAAACAGATTCCACGCATCTTTATGGGGCACAGGTATTCCAAGGTTGGGGAAGTAGTTTAAAACCCTCCACTACCCACAGAGATGCACTCGCTAATACTTGGCTTTAGAGCCCATCCAGCACCATCGCTTACTGCTAGGCCTAGGAAAACACTTAGGGAAGTCAAGCTAAGGGATTCTATTACAACCCAGGTGCTGCTGTCTGCTGGAGGAACCTCCCCACACTCAGAACCCCAGAACACTTCTTCCTGTGTGTGCTGGACGTGGGGAAACATAGCACACGCATTTTTCAGGGGTCACAGTAATTCCCAAGTTGTGGGTTGTAGTTTAAACATCTCCACTACCCATGGAGAGGCACACGCTAATCCTTAGTTTTAGATCCCAAATCCCACTTTCAACCACACACTGGCCTAGGCAAACCATCAGGGAAGACAAGCAAAGGTATTCTATTCAAACCAAGACGCTGATGTCAGTTGGAGGAACTACCCCACCCTCAGGATACTGGAACCCAACCTTGTGTGGTGGGGAGATTTGAAGCCCCACTCCACGCAGATGAATGGGTGCTCAGGTGTTTCCCTTTATGGAGAATTCATCTAAACACTTCCTCAGTCCATCGGGGACACTCGCTACTATTTGGCCTCAAAGCCCAACCCCCAGGTTTCTCTCAGAGTCAGTCCTAGGGAAACACTCAGGGATTACAAGCTAAGGGATTCTATTAGAACCCAGCCGCTTCTGTCACCTGAAATTGCCAGCCCACACTCAGGATAGCAGAAAACTTCTTCATGTGTGTTCTGGTGGTGGGGATACAGAGTCCACGCTTTTTTCAAGGAGCACAGGTATTCCCATGTTGTGGGCTTTTGGTTAATAACCTCCAAATCCCATGGAGAAGCACTCGCTAATACTTGGATTTAGAGCCCAACCCACCCTTTCCCCAGCACTCCGTATCAGGCAACCAAACAGGGTAGACAAGTTAAGCGATTTTATAAGAACCAAGGCCCTGCTCTCAGTTGGAGGAGGCTGCCCACTCTCAGGATAACTGTGCAAGTGTTCGTGTGTGTGCTGGAGGTGTGGAAACAGACTCCACGGATCTTTATGGGGGCACAGGTGTTCCCAGGTTAGGGATGTAGTTTAAACACCTCCACAAACCATAGAGAGGTCATCGCAAATACTTGGTTTTGGAGCCCAAACCACACTTTCCCCCGCACTCCCGCCTAGGCTTTCCATCAGGGAAGACAAGCAAAGGGATTCAATTAGAACCCAGGCGATGCTGTCAGTTGGAGGAACTTCCGTGCACTCAGAATTCCAGAACACATTCTTAGGTATGGGAGAGCTGTGCAGCCCCACTGCACCCAGATGAATGGAGGAAAAGTTGTTCCCTTTAGGGAGAAGTCCTCTAAGTACTTCCTCAATGGATCAGGGGGCACTCACTGCTACGTGGCCTCCAAGCCCAACCCCCAGCTTTCCCTCATGGCCTGGCCTAAAAGTACACTCAGGGAACAGAAGCTAAGGGATACTAATAGAATCCAGGTGCTGCTGTCAGTTTGAGGAACTTCCCCACACTCAGAATACCAGAACACATCTTCGTGTGTGTGCTGGATGTAGGGAAACAGTCAAAGCATCTTTCAGGGGGCACATTTATTCCATGGTTGTGGGTTGTAGGTTAAAAACCCACATCCCATGGATAGGCTCTCGCTTATACTTGGTTTAGAGCCCAACCCCCACTTTCCCCCACTCTCCAGCCTAGGCATGCCATTAACGAAGACAAGCTAAGGGATTCTTTTAGAACCCAGGCGCTGCTGTCATTTGGAGGAGCCTCCCCACAATCAGGATACCTGAGCACGTCTCCGTGTGTGTGCTGGAGGTGGGGAAACAGATTCCACGCATCTTTATGCGGCACAGGTATTCCAAGGTTGGGGAAGTAGTTTAAAACCCTCCACTACCCACAGAGATGCACTCGCTAATACTTGGCTTTAGAGCCCATCCAGCACCATCGCTTACTGCTAGGCCTAGGAAAACACTTAGGGAAGTCAAGCTAAGTGATTCTATTACAACCCAGGTGCTGCTGTCTGCTGGAGGAACCTCCCCACACTCAGAACCCCAGAACACTTCTTCCTGTGTGTGCTGGACGTGGGGAAACATAGCACACGCATTTTTCAGGGGTCACAGTAATTCCCAAGTTGTGGGTTGTAGTTTAAACATCTCCACTACCCATGGAGAGGCACACGCTAATCCTTAGTTTTAGATCCCAAATCCCACTTTCAACCACACACTGGCCTAGGCAAACTATCAGGGAAGACAAGCAAAGGGATTCTATTCAAACCAAGACGCTGATGTCAGTTGGAGGAACTACCCCACCCTCAGGATACTGGAACCCAACCTTGTGTGGTGGGGAGATTTGAAGCCCCACTCCACGCAGATGAATGGGTGCTCAGGTGTTTCCCTTTATGGAGAATTCATCTAAACACTTCCTCAGTCCATCGGGGACACTCGCTACGATTTGGCCTCAAAGCCCAACCCCCAGGTTTCTCTCAGAGTCAGTCCTAGGGAAACACTCAGGGATTACAAGCTAAGGGATTCTATTAGAACCCAGCCGCTTCTGTCACCTGAAATTGCCAGCCCACACTCAGGATAGCAGAAAACTTCTTCATGTGTGTTCTGGTGGTGGGGATACAGAGTCCACGCTTTTTTCAAGGAGCACAGGTATTCCCATGTTGTGGGCTTTTGGTTAATAACCTCCAAATCCCATGGAGAAGCACTCGCTAATACTTGGATTTAGAGCCCAACCCACCCTTTCCCCAGCACTCCGTATCAGGCAACCAAACAGGGTAGACAAGTTAAGCGATTTTATAAGAACCAAGGACCTGCTCTCAGTTGGAGGAGGCTGCCCACTCTCAGGATAACTGTGCAAGTGTTCGTGTGTGTGCTGGAGGTGTGGAAACAGACTCCACGGATCTTTATGGGGGCACAGGTGTTCCCAGTTTAGGGATGTAGTTTAAACACCTCCACAAACCATAGAGAGGTCATCGCAAATACTTGGTTTTGGAGCCCAAACCACACTTTCCCCCGCACTCCCGCCTAGGCTTTCCATCAGGGAAGACAAGCAAAGGGATTCAATTAGAACCCAGGCGATGCTGTCAGTTGGAGGAACTTCCGTGTACTCAGAATTCCAGAACACATTCTTAGGTATGGGAGAGCTGTGCAGCCCCACTGCACCCAGATGAATGGAGGAAAAGTTGTTCCCTTTAGGGAGAAGACCTCTAAGTACTTCCTCAATGGATCAGGGGGCACTCACTGCTACGTGGCCTCCAAGCCCAACCCCCAGCTTTCCCTCATGGCCTGGCCTAAAAGTACACTCAGGGAACAGAAGCTAAGGGATACTAATAGAATCCAGGTGCTGCTGTCAGTTTGAGGAACTTCCCCACACTCAGAATACCAGAACACATCTTGTTGTGTGTGCTGGATGTAGGGAAACAGTCAAAGCATCTTTCAGGGGGCACATTTATTCCATGGTTGTGGGTTGTAGGTTAAAAACCCACATCCCATGGATAGGCTCTCGCTTATACTTGGTTTAGAGCCCAACCCCCACTTTCCCCACTCTCCAGCCTAGGCATGCCATCAGGGAAGACAAGCTAAGGGATTCTTTTAGAACCCAGGCGCTGCTGTCATTTGGAGGAGCCTCCCCACAAACAGGATACCTGAGCACGTCTCCGTGTGTGTGCTGGAGGTGGGGAAACAGATTCCACGCATCTTTATGCGGCACAGGTATTCCAAGGTTGGGGAAGTAGTTTAAAACCCTCCACTACCCACAGAGATGCACTCGCTAATACTTGGCTTTAGAGCCCATCCAGCACCATCGCTTACTGCTAGGCCTAGGAAAACACTTAGGGAAGTCAAGCTAAGGGATTCTATTACAACCCAGGTGCTGCTGTCTGCTGGAGGAACCTCCCCACACTCAGAACCCCAGAACACTTCTTCCTGTGTGTGCTGGACGTGGGGAAACATAGCACACGCATTTTTCAGGGGTCACAGTAATTCCCAAGTTGTGGGTTGTAGTTTAAACATCTCCACTACCCATGGAGGGGCACACGGTAATACTTAGTTTTAGATCCCAAATCCCACTTTCAACCACACACTGGCCTAGGCAAACCGTCAGGGAAGACAAGCAAAGGGATTCTATTCAAACCAAGACGCTGATGTCAGTTGGAGGAACTACCCCACCCTCAGGATACTGGAACCCAACCTTGTGTGGTGGGGAGATTTGAAGCCCCACTCCACGCAGATGAATGGGTGCTCAGGTGTTTCCCTTTATGGAGAATTCATCTAAATACTTCCTCAGTCCATCGGGGACACTCGCTACTATTTGGCCTCAAAGCCCAACCCCCAGGTTTCTCTCAGAGTCAGTCCTAGGGAAACACTCAGGGATTACAAGCTAAGGGATTCTATTAGAACCCAGCCGCTTCTGTCACCTGAAATTGCCAGCCCACACTCAGGATAGCAGAAAACTTCTTCATGTGTGTTCTGGTGGTGGGGATACAGAGTCCACGCTTTTTTCAAGGAGCACAGGTATTCCCATGTTGTGGGCTTTTGGTTAATAACCTCCAAATCCCATGGAGAAGCACTCGCTAATACTTGGATTTAGAGCCCAACCCACCCTTTCCCCAGCACTCCGTATCAGGCAACCAAACAGGGTAGACAAGTTAAGCGATTTTATAAGAACCAAGGCCCTGCTCTCAGTTGGAGGAGGCTGCCCACTCTCAGGATAACTGTGCAAGTGTTCGTGTGTGTGCTGGAGGTGTGGAAACAGACTCCACGCATCTTTATGGGGGCACAGGTGTTCCCAGGTTAGGGATGTAGTTTAAACACCTCCACAAACCATAGAGAGGTCATCGCAAATACTTGGTTTTGGAGCCCAAACCACACTTTCCCCCGCACTCCCGCCTAGGCTTTCCATCAGGGAAGACAAGCAAAGGAATTCAATTAGAACCCAGGCGCTGCTGTCAGTTGGAGGAACTTCCCTGCACTCAGAATTCCAGAACACATTCTTAGGTGTGGGAGAGATGTGCAGCCCCACTGCACCCAGATGAATGCAGGAAAAGGTGTTCCCTTTAGGGAGAAGTCCTCTAAGTAGTTCCTCAATGGATCAGGGGGCACTGACTGCTACGTGGCCTCCAAGCCCAACCCCCAGCTTTCCCTCATGGCCTGGTCTAAGAAAACACTCAGGGAACAGAAGCTAAGGGATACTAATGGAATCTTGGTGCTGCTGTCAGTTTGAGGAACTTCCCAACACTCAGAATACAAGAACACATTTCGTGTGTGTGCTGGATGTAGGGAAACAGTCAAAGCATCTTTCAGGGGGCACATTTATTCCATGGCTGTGGGTTGTAGGTTAAAAACCCTCATCCCATGGATAGGCTCTCGCTTATACTTGGTTTAGAGCCCAACCCCCACTTTCCCCCACTCTCCAGCCTAGGCATGCCATCAGGGAAGACAAGCTAAGGGATTCTTTTAGAACCCAGGCACTGCTGTCATTTGGAGGAGCCTCCCCACAATCAGGATACCTGAGCACGTCTCCGTGTGTGTGTTGGAGGTGGGGAAACAGATTCCACGCATCTTTATGGGGCACAGGTGTTCCAAGGTTGAGGAAGTAGTTTAAAACCCTCCACTACCCACAGAGATGCACTCGCTAATACTTGGCTTAAAAGCCCATCCAGCACCATCGCTTACTGCTAGGCCTAGGAATACACTTAGGGAAGTCAAGCTAAGGGATTCTATTACAACCCAGGTGCTGCTGTCTGCTGGAGGAACCTCCCCACACTCAGAACCCCAGAACACTTCTTCCTGTGTGTGCTGGACGTGGGGAAACATAGCACACGCATTTTTCAAGGGTCACAGTAATTCCCAAGTTGTGGGTTGTAGTTTAAACATCTCCACTACCCAATGAGAGGCACACGCTAATACTTAGTTTTAGATCCCAAATCCCACTTTCAACCACACACTGGCCTAGGCAAACAATCAGGGAAGACAAGCAAAGGGATTCTATTCAAACCAAGACGCTGATGTCAGTTGGAGGAACTACCCCACCCTCAGGATACTGGAACCCAACCTTGTGTGGTGGGGAGATTTGAAGCCCCACTCCACGCAGATGAATGGGTGCTCAGGTGTTTCCCTTTATGGAGAATTCATCTAAACACTTCCTCAGTCCATCGGAGACACTCGCTTCGATTTGGCCTCAAAGCCCAACCCCCAGGTTTCTCTCAGAGTCAGTCCTAGGGAAACACTCAGGGATTACAAGCTAAGGGATTCTATTAGAACCCAGCCGCTTCTGTCACCTGAAATTGCCAGCCCACACTCAGGATAGCAGAAAACTTCTTCATGTGTGTTCTGGTGGTGGGGATACAGAGTCCACGCTTTTTTCAAGGAGCACAGGTATTCCCATGTTGTGGGCTTTTGGTTAATAACCTCCAAATCCCATGGAGAAGCACTCGCTAATACTTGGATTTAGAGCCCAACCCACCCTTTCCCCAGCACTCCGTATCAGGCAACCAAACAGGGTAGACAAGTTAAGCGATTTTATAAGAACCAAGGCCCTGCTCTCAGTTGGAGGAGGCTGCCCACTCTCAGGACAACCTTGCAAGAGTTCGTGTGTGTGCTGGAGGTGTGGAAACAGACTCCACGGATCTTTATGGGGGCACAGGTGTTCCCAGGTTAGGGATGTAGTTTAAACACCTCCACAAACCATAGAGAGGTCATCGCAAATACTTGGTTTTGGAGCCCAAACCACACTTTCCCCCGCACTCCCGCCTAGGCTTTCCATCAGGGAAGACAAGCAAAGGGATTCAATTAGAACCCAGGCGATGCTGTCAGTTGGAGGAACTTCCCTGCACTCAAAATTCCAGAACACATTCTTAGGTATGGGAGAGCTGTGCAGCCCCACTGCACCCAGATGAATGGAGGAAAAGTTGTTCCCTTTAGGGAGAAGTCCTCTAAGTACTTCCTCAATGGATCAGGGGGCACTCACTTCTACGTGGCCTCCAAGCCCAACCCCCAGCTTTCCCTCATGGCCTGGCCTAAAAGTACACTCAGGGAACAGAAGCTAAGGGATACTAATAGAATCCAGGTGCTGCTGTCAGGTTGAGGAATTTCCCCACACTCAGAATACCAGAACACATCTTCGTGTGTGTGCTGGATGTAGGGAAACAGTCAAAGCATCTTTCAGGGGGCACATTTATTCCATGGTTGTGGGTTGTAGGTTAAAAACGAACGTTCCATGGATAGGCTCTCGCTTATACTTGGTTTAGAGCCCAACCCCCACTTTCCCCCACTCTCCAGCCTAGGCATGCCATCAGGGAACACAAGCTAAGGGATTCTTTTAGAACCCAGGCGCTGCTGTCATTTGGAGGAGCCTCCCCACAATCAGGATACCTGAGCACGTCTCCGTGTGTGTGCTGGAGGTGGGGAAACAGATTCCACGCATCTTTATGGGGCACAGGTATTCCAAGGTTGGGGAAGTAGTTTAAAACCCTCCACTACCCACAGAGATGCACTCGCTAATACTTGGCTTTAGAGCCCATCCAGCACCATCGCTTACTGCTAGGCCTAGGAAAACACTTAGGGAAGTCAAGCTAAGGGATTCTATTACAACCCAGGTGCTGCTGTCTGCTGGAGGAACCTCCCCACACTCAGAACCCCAGAACACTTCTTCCTGTGTGTGCTGGACGTGGGGAAACATAGCACACGCATTTTTCAGGGGTCACAGTAATTCCCAAGTTGTGGGTTGTAGTTTAAACATCTCCACTACCCATGGAGGGGCACACGGTAATACTTAGTTTTAGATCCCAAATCCCACTTTCAACCACACACTGGCCTAGGCAAACCGTCAGGGAAGACAAGCAAAGGGATTCTATTCAAACCAAGACGCTGATGTCAGTTGGAGGAACTACCCCACCCTCAGGATACTGGAACCCAACCTTGTGTGGTGGGGAGATTTGAAGCCCCACTCCACGCAGATGAATGGGTGCTCAGGTGTTTCCCTTTATGGAGAATTCATCTAAATACTTCCTCAGTCCATCGGGGACACTCGCTACTATTTGGCCTCAAAGCCCAACCCCCAGGTTTCTCTCAGAGTCAGTCCTAGGGAAACACTCAGGGATTACAAGCTAAGGGATTCTATTAGAACCCAGCCGCTTCTGTCACCTGAAATTGCCAGCCCACACTCAGGATAGCAGAAAACTTCTTCATGTGTGTTCTGGTGGTGGGGATACAGAGTCCACGCTTTTTTCAAGGAGCACAGGTATTCCCATGTTGTGGGCTTTTGGTTAATAACCTCCAAATCCCATGGAGAAGCACTCGCTAATACTTGGATTTAGAGCCCAACCCACCCTTTCCCCAGCACTCCGTATCAGGCAACCAAACAGGGTAGACAAGTTAAGCGATTTTATAAGAACCAAGGCCCTGCTCTCAGTTGGAGGAGGCTGCCCACTCTCAGGATAACTGTGCAAGTGTTCGTGTGTGTGCTGGAGGTGTGGAAACAGACTCCACGCATCTTTATGGGGGCACAGGTGTTCCCAGGTTAGGGATGTAGTTTAAACACCTCCACAAACCATAGAGAGGTCATCGCAAATACTTGGTTTTGGAGCCCAAACCACACTTTCCCCCGCACTCCCGCCTAGGCTTTCCATCAGGGAAGACAAGCAAAGGAATTCAATTAGAACCCAGGCGCTGCTGTCAGTTGGAGGAACTTCCCTGCACTCAGAATTCCAGAACACATTCTTAGGTGTGGGAGAGATGTGCAGCCCCACTGCACCCAGATGAATGCAGGAAAAGGTGTTCCCTTTAGGGAGAAGTCCTCTAAGTACTTCCTCAATGGATCAGGGGGCACTGACTGCTACGTGGCCTCCAAGCCCAACCCCCAGCTTTCCCTCATGGCCTGGTCTAAGAAAACACTCAGGGAACAGAAGCTAAGGGATACTAATGGAATCTTGGTGCTGCTGTCAGTTTGAGGAACTTCCCAACACTCAGAATACAAGAACACATTTCGTGTGTGTGCTGGATGTAGGGAAACAGTCAAAGCATCTTTCAGGGGGCACATTTATTCCATGGCTGTGGGTTGTAGGTTAAAAACCCTCATCCCATGGATAGGCTCTCGCTTATACTTGGTTTAGAGCCCAACCCCCACTTTCCCCCACTCTCCAGCCTAGGCATGCCATCAGGGAAGACAAGCTAAGGGATTCTTTTAGAACCCAGGCACTGCTGTCATTTGGAGGAGCCTCCCCACAATCAGGATACCTGAGCACGTCTCCGTGTGTGTGCTGGAGGTGGGGAAACAGATTCCACGCATCTTTATGGGGCACAGGTGTTCCAAGGTTGAGGAAGTAGTTTAAAACCCTCCACTACCCACAGAGATGCACTCGCTAATACTTGGCTTAAAAGCCCATCCAGCACCATCGCTTACTGCTAGGCCTAGGAATACACTTAGGGAAGTCAAGCTAAGGGATTCTATTACAACCCAGGTGCTGCTGTCTGCTGGAGGAACCTCCCCACACTCAGAACCCCAGAACACTTCTTCCTGTGTGTGCTGGACGTGGGGAAACATAGCACACGCATTTTTCAAGGGTCACAGTAATTCCCAAGTTGTGGGTTGTAGTTTAAACATCTCCACTACCCAATGAGAGGCACACGCTAATACTTAGTTTTAGATCCCAAATCCCACTTTCAACCACACACTGGCCTAGGCAAACAATCAGGGAAGACAAGCAAAGGGATTCTATTCAAACCAAGACGCTGATGTCAGTTGGAGGAACTACCCCACCCTCAGGATACTGGAACCCAACCTTGTGTGGTGGGGAGATTTGAAGCCCCACTCCACGCAGATGAATGGGTGCTCAGGTGTTTCCCTTTATGGAGAATTCATCTAAACACTTCCTCAGTCCATCGGAGACACTCGCTTCGATTTGGCCTCAAAGCCCAACCCCCAGGTTTCTCTCAGAGTCAGTCCTAGGGAAACACTCAGGGATTACAAGCTAAGGGATTCTATTAGAACCCAGCCGCTTCTGTCACCTGAAATTGCCAGCCCACACTCAGGATAGCAGAAAACTTCTTCATGTGTGTTCTGGTGGTGGGGATACAGAGTCCACGCTTTTTTCAAGGAGCACAGGTATTCCCATGTTGTGGGCTTTTGGTTAATAACCTCCAAATCCCATGGAGAAGCACTCGCTAATACTTGGATTTAGAGCCCAACCCACCCTTTCCCCAGCACTCCGTATCAGGCAACCAAACAGGGTAGACAAGTTAAGCGATTTTATAAGAACCAAGGCCCTGCTCTCAGTTGGAGGAGGCTGCCCACTCTCAGGACAACCTTGCAAGAGTTCGTGTGTGTGCTGGAGGTGTGGAAACAGACTCCACGGATCTTTATGGGGGCACAGGTGTTCCCAGGTTAGGGATGTAGTTTAAACACCTCCACAAACCATAGAGAGGTCATCGCAAATACTTGGTTTTGGAGCCCAAACCACACTTTCCCCCGCACTCCCGCCTAGGCTTTCCATCAGGGAAGACAAGCAAAGGGATTCAATTAGAACCCAGGCGATGCTGTCAGTTGGAGGAACTTCCCTGCACTCAAAATTCCAGAACACATTCTTAGGTATGGGAGAGCTGTGCAGCCCCACTGCACCCAGATGAATGGAGGAAAAGTTGTTCCCTTTAGGGAGAAGTCCTCTAAGTACTTCCTCAATGGATCAGGGGGCACTCACTTCTACGTGGCCTCCAAGCCCAACCCCCAGCTTTCCCTCATGGCCTGGCCTAAAAGTACACTCAGGGAACAGAAGCTAAGGGATACTAATAGAATCCAGGTGCTGCTGTCAGGTTGAGGAATTTCCCCACACTCAGAATACCAGAACACATCTTCGTGTGTGTGCTGGATGTAGGGAAACAGTCAAAGCATCTTTCAGGGGGCACATTTATTCCATGGTTGTGGGTTGTAGGTTAAAAACGAACGTTCCATGGATAGGCTCTCGCTTATACTTGGTTTAGAGCCCAACCCCCACTTTCCCCCACTCTCCAGCCTAGGCATGCCATCAGGGAACACAAGCTAAGGGATTCTTTTAGAACCCAGGCGCTGCTGTCATTTGGAGGAGCCTCCCCACAATCAGGATACCTGAGCACGTCTCCGTGTGTGTGCTGGAGGTGGGGAAACAGATTCCACGCATCTTTATGGGGCACAGGTATTCCAAGGTTGGGGAAGTAGTTTAAAACCCTCCACTACCCACAGAGATGCACTCGCTAATACTTGGCTTTAGAGCCCATCCAGCACCATCGCTTACTGCTAGGCCTAGGAAAACACTTAGGGAAGTCAAGCTAAGGGATTCTATTACAACCCAGGTGCTGCTGTCTGCTGGAGGAACCTCCCCACACTCAGAACCCCAGAACACTTCTTCCTGTGTGTGCTGGACGTGGGGAAACATAGCACACGCATTTTTCAGGGGTCACAGTAATTCCCAAGTTGTGGGTTGTAGTTTAAACATCTCCACTACCCATGGAGAGGCACACGCTAATACTTAGTTTTAGATCCCAAATCCCACTTTCAACCACACACTGGCCTAGGCAAACCATCAGGGAAGACAAGCAAAGGGATTCTATTCAAACCAAGACGCTGATGTCAGTTGGAGGAACTACCCCACCCTCAGGATACTGGAACCCAACCTTGTGTGGTGGGGAGATTTGAAGCCCCACTCCACGCAGATGAATGGGTGCTCAGGTGTTTCCCTTTATGGAGAATTCATCTAAACACTTCCTCAGTCCATCGGGGACACTCGCTACTATTTGGCCTCAAAGCCCAACCCCCAGGTTTCTCTCAGAGTCAGTCCTAGGGAAACACTCAGGGATTACAAGCTAAGGGATTCTATTAGAACCCAGCCGCTTCTGTCACCTGAAATTGCCAGCCCACACTCAGGATAGCAGAAAACTTCTTCATGTGTGTTCTGGTGGTGGGGATACAGAGTCCACGCTTTTTTCAAGGAGCACAGGTATTCCCATGTTGTGGGCTTTTGGTTAATAACCTCCAAATCCCATGGAGAAGCACTCGCTAATACTTGGATTTAGAGCCCAACCCACCCTTTCCCCAGCACTCCGTATCAGGCAACCAAACAGGGTAGACAAGTTAAGCGATTTTATAAGAACCAAGGCCCTGCTCTCAGTTGGAGGAGGCTGCCCACTCTCAGGATAACTGTGCAAGTGTTCGTGTGTGTGCTGGAGGTGTGGAAACAGACTCCACGGATCTTTATGGGGGCACAGGTGTTCCCAGGTTAGGGATGTAGTTTAAACACCTCCACAAACCATAGAGAGGTCATCGCAAATACTTGGTTTTGGAGCCCAAACCACACTTTCCCCCGCACTCCCGCCTAGGCTTTCCATCAGGGAAGACAAGCAAAGGGATTCAATTAGAACCCAGGCGATGCTGTCAGTTGGAGGAACTTCCGTGCACTCAGAATTCCAGAACACATTCTTAGGTATGGGAGAGCTGTGCAGCCCCACTGCACCCAGATGAATGGAGGAAAAGTTGTTCCCTTTAGGGAGAAGTCCTCTAAGTACTTCCTCAATGGATCAGGGGGCACTCACTGCTACGTGGCCTCCAAGCCCAACCCCCTGCTTTCCCTCATGGCCTGGCCTAAAAGTACACTCAGGGAACAGAAGCTAAGGGATACTAATAGAATCCAGGTGCTGCTGTCAGTTTGAGGAACTTCCCCACACTCAGAATACCAGAACACATCTTCGTGTGTGTGCTGGATGTAGGGAAACAGTCAAAGCATCTTTCAGGGGGCACATTTATTCCATGGTTGTGGGTTGTAGGTTAAAAACCCACATCCCATGGATAGGCTCTCGCTTATACTTGGTTTAGAGCCCAACCCCCACTTTCCCCCACTCTCCAGCCTAGGCATGCCATCAGGGAAGACAAGCTAAGGGATTCTTTTAGAACCCAGGCGCTGCTGTCATTTGGAGGAGCCTCCCCACAATCAGGATACCTGAGCACGTCTCCGTGTGTGTGCTGGAGGTGGGGAAACAGATTCCACGCATCTTTATGCGGCACAGGTATTCCAAGGTTGGGGAAGTAGTTTAAAACCCTCCACTACCCACAGAGATGCACTCGCTAATACTTGGCTTTAGAGCCCATCCAGCACCATCGCTTACTGCTAGGCCTAGGAATACACTTTGGGAAGTCAAGCTAAGGGATTCTATTACAACCCAGGTGCTGCTGTCTGCTGGAGGAACCTCCCCACACTCAGAACCCCAGAACACTTCTTCCTGTGTGTGCTGGACGTGGGGAAACATAGCACACGCATTTTTCAGGGGTCACAGTAATTCCCAAGTTGTGGGTTGTAGTTTAAACATCTCCACTACCCATGGAGAGGCACACGCTAATCCTTAGTTTTAGATCCCAAATCCCACTTTCAACCACACACTGGCCTAGGCAAACCATCAGGTAAGACAAGCAAAGGGATTCTATTAAAACCAAGACGCTGATGTCAGTTGGAGGAACTACCCCACCCTCAGGATACTGGAACCCAACCTTGTGTGGTGGGGAGATTTGAAGCCCCACTCCACGCAGATGAATGGGTGCTCAGGTGTTTCCCTTTATGGAGAATTCATCTAAACACTTCCTCAGTCCATCGGGGACACTCGCTACGATTTGGCCTCAAAGCCCAACCCCCAGGTTTCTCTCAGAGTCAGTCCTAGGGAAACACTCAGGGATTACAAGCTAAGGGATTCTATTAGAACCCAGCCGCTTCTGTCACCTGAAATTGCCAGCCCACACTCAGGATAGCAGAAAACTTCTTCATGTGTGTTCTGGTGGTGGGGATACAGAGTCCACGCTTTTTTCAAGGAGCACAGGTATTCCCATGTTGTGGGCTTTTGGTTAATAACCTCCAAATCCCATGGAGAAGCACTCGCTAATACTTGGATTTAGAGCCCAACCCACCCTTTCCCCAGCACTCCGTATCAGGCAACCAAACAGGGTAGACAAGTTAAGCGATTTTATAAGAACCAAGGACCTGCTCTCAGTTGGAGGAGGCTGCCCACTCTCAGGATAACTGTGCAAGTGTTCGTGTGTGTGCTGGAGGTGTGGAAACAGACTCCACGGATCTTTATGGGGGCACAGGTGTTCCCAGTTTAGGGATGTAGTTTAAACACCTCCACAAACCATAGAGAGGTCATCGCAAATACTTGGTTTTGGAGCCCAAACCACACTTTCCCCCGCACTCCCGCCTAGGCTTTCCATCAGGGAAGACAAGCAAAGGGATTCAATTAGAACCCAGGCGATGCTGTCAGTTGGAGGAACTTCCGTGTACTCAGAATTCCAGAACACATTCTTAGGTATGGGAGAGCTGTGCAGCCCCACTGCACCCAGATGAATGGAGGAAAAGTTGTTCCCTTTAGGGAGAAGACCTCTAAGTACTTCCTCAATGGATCAGGGGGCACTCACTGCTACGTGGCCTCCAAGCCCAACCCCCAGCTTTCCCTCATGGCCTGGCCTAAAAGTACACTCAGGGAACAGAAGCTAAGGGATACTAATAGAATCCAGGTGCTGCTGTCAGTTTGAGGAACTTCCCCACACTCAGAATACCAGAACACATCATCGTGTGTGTGCTGGATGTAGGGAAACAGTCAAAGCATCTTTCAGGGGGCACATTTATTCCATGGTTGTGGGTTGTAGGTTAAAAACCCACATCCCATGGATAGGCTCTCGCTTATACTTGGTTTAGAGCCCAACCCCCACTTTCCCCCACTCTCCAGCCTAGGCATGCCATCAGGGAAGACAAGCTAAGGGATTCTTTTAGAACCCAGGCGCTGCTGTCATTTGGAGGAGCCTCCCCACAATCAGGATACCTGAGCACGTCTCCGTGTGTGTGCTGGAGGTGGGGAAACAGATTCCACGCATCTTTATGCGGCACAGGTATTCCAAGGTTGGGGAAGTAGTTTAAAACCCTCCACTACCCACAGAGATGCACTCGCTAATACTTGGCTTTAGAGCCCATCCAGCACCATCGCTTACTGCTAGGCCTAGGAAAACACTTAGGGAAGTCAAGCTAAGGGATTCTATTACAACCCAGGTGCTGCTGTCTGCTGGAGGAACCTCCCCACACTCAGAACCCCAGAACACTTCTTCCTGTGTGTGCTGGACGTGGGGAAACATAGCACACGCATTTTTCAGGGGTCACAGTAATTCCCAAGTTGTGGGTTGTAGTTTAAACATCTCCACTACCCATGGAGAGGCACACGCTAATCCTTAGTTTTAGATCCCAAATCCCACTTTCAACCACACACTGGCCTAGGCAAACCATCAGGGAAGACAAGCAAAGGGATTCTATTCAAACCAAGACGCTGATGTCAGTTGGAGGAACTACCCCACCCTCAGGATACTGGAACCCAACCTTGTGTGGTGGGGAGATTTGAAGCCCCACTCCACGCAGATGAATGGGTGCTCAGGTGTTTCCCTTTATGGAGAATTCATCTAAACACTTCCTCAGTCCATCGGGGACACTCGCTACGATTTGGCCTCAAAGCCCAACCCCCAGGTTTCTCTCAGAGTCAGTCCTAGGGAAACACTCAGGGATTACAAGCTAAGGGATTCTATTAGAACCCAGCCGCTTCTGTCACCTGAAATTGCCAGCCCACACTCAGGATAGCAGAAAACTTCTTCATGTGTGTTCTGGTGGTGGGGATACAGAGTCCACGCTTTTTTCAAGGAGCACAGGTATTCCCATGTTGTGGGCTTTTGGTTAATAACCTCCAAATCCCATGGAGAAGCACTCGCTAATACTTGGATTTAGAGCCCAACCCACCCTTTCCCCAGCACTCCGTATCAGGCAACCAAACAGGGTAGACAAGTTAAGCGATTTTATAAGAACCAAGGCCCTGCTCTCAGTTGGAGGAGGCTGCCCACTCTCAGGATAACTGTGCAAGTGTTCGTGTGTGTGCTGGAGGTGTGGAAACAGACTCCACGGATCTTTATGGGGGCACAGGTGTTCCCAGGTTAGGGATGTAGTTTAAACACCTCCACAAACCATAGAGAGGTCATCGCAAATACTTGGTTTTGGAGCCCAAACCACACTTTCCCCCGCACTCCCGCCTAGGCTTTCCATCAGGGAAGACAAGCAAAGGGATTCAATTAGAACCCAGGCGATGCTGTCAGTTGGAGGAACTTCCGTGCACTCAGAATTCCAGAACACATTCTTAGGTATGGGAGAGCTGTGCAGCCCCACTGCACCCAGATGAATGGAGGAAAAGTTGTTCCCTTTAGGGAGAAGTCCTCTAAGTACTTCCTCAATGGATCAGGGGGCACTCACTGCTACGTGGCCTCCAAGCCCAACCCCCAGCTTTCCCTCATGGCCTGGCCTAAAAGTACACTCAGGGAACAGAAGCTAAGGGATACTAATAGAATCCAGGTGCTGCTGTCAGTTTGAGGAACTTCCCCACACTCAGAATACCAGAACACATCTTCGTGTGTGTGCTGGATGTAGGGAAACAGTCAAAGCATCTTTCAGGGGGCACATTTATTCCATGGTTGTGGGTTGTAGTTTAAAAACCCACATCCCATGGATAGGCTCTCGCTTATACTTGGTTTAGAGCCCAACCCCCACTTTCCCCCACTCTCCAGCCTAGGCATGCCATCAGGGAAGACAAGCTAAGGGATTCTTTTAGAACCCAGGCGCTGCTGTCATTTGGAGGAGCCTCCCCACAATCAGGATACCTGAGCACGTCTCCGTGTGTGTGCTGGAGGTGGGGAAACAGATTCCACGCATCTTTATGCGGCACAGGTATTCCAAGGTTGGGGAAGTAGTTTAAAACCCTCCACTACCCACAGAGATGCACTCGCTAATACTTGGCTTTAGAGCCCATCCAGCACCATCGCTTACTGCTAGGCCTAGGAAAACACTTAGGGAAGTCAAGCTAAGGGATTCTATTACAACCCAGGTGCTGCTGTCTGCTGGAGGAACCTCCCCACACTCAGAACCCCAGAACACTTCTTCCTGTGTGTGCTGGACGTGGGGAAACATAGCACACGCATTTTTCAGGGGTCACAGTAATTCCCAAGTTGTGGGTTGTAGTTTAAACATCTCCACTACCCATGGAGAGGCACACGCTAATCCTTAGTTTTAGATCCCAAATCCCACTTTCAACCACACACTGGCCTAGGCAAACCATCAGGGAAGACAAGCAAAGGGATTCTATTAAAACCAAGACGCTGATGTCAGTTGGAGGAACTACCCCACCCTCAGGATACTGGAACCCAACCTTGTGTGGTGGGGAGATTTGAAGCCCCACTCCACGCAGATGAATGGGTGCTCAGGTGTTTCCCTTTATGGAGAATTCATCTAAACACTTCCTCAGTCCATCGGGGACACTCGCTACGATTTGGCCTCAAAGCCCAACCCCCAGGTTTCTCTCAGAGTCAGTCCTAGGGAAACACTCAGGGATTACAAGCTAAGGGATTCTATTAGAACCCAGCCGCTTCTGTCACCTGAAATTGCCAGCCCACACTCAGGATAGCAGAAAACTTCTTCATGTGTGTTCTGGTGGTGGGGATACAGAGTCCACGCTTTTTTCAAGGAGCACAGGTATTCCCATGTTGTGGGCTTTTGGTTAATAACCTCCAAATCCCATGGAGAAGCACTCGCTAATACTTGGATTTAGAGCCCAACCCACCCTTTCCCCAGCACTCCGTATCAGGCAACCAAACAGGGTAGACAAGTTAAGCGATTTTATAAGAACCAAGGCCCTGCTCTCAGTTGGAGGAGGCTGCCCACTCTCAGGATAACTGTGCAAGTGTTCGTGTGTGTGCTGGAGGTGTGGAAACAGACTCCACGGATCTTTATGGGGGCACAGGTGTTCCCAGGTTAGGGATGTAGTTTAAACACCTCCACAAACCATAGAGAGGTCATCGCAAATACTTGGTTTTGGAGCCCAAACCACACTTTCCCCCGCACTCCCGCCTAGGCTTTCCATCAGGGAAGACAAGCAAAGGGATTCAATTAGAACCCAGGCGATGCTGTCAGTTGGAGGAACTTCCGTGTACTCAGAATTCCAGAACACATTCTTAGGTATGGGAGAGCTGTGCAGCCCCACTGCACCCAGATGAATGGAGGAAAAGTTGTTCCCTTTAGGGAGAAGACCTCTAAGTACTTCCTCAATGGATCAGGGGGCACTCACTGCTACGTGGCCTCCAAGCCCAACCCCCAGCTTTCCCTCATGGCCTGGCCTAAAAGTACACTCAGGGAACAGAAGCTAAGGGATACTAATAGAATCCAGGTGCTGCTGTCAGTTTGAGGAACTTCCCCACACTCAGAATACCAGAACACATCTTGTTGTGTGTGCTGGATGTAGGGAAACAGTCAAAGCATCTTTCAGGGGGCACATTTATTCCATGGTTGTGGGTTGTAGGTTAAAAACCCACATCCCATGGATAGGCTCTCGCTTATACTTGGTTTAGAGCCCAACCCCCACTTTCCCCCACTCTCCAGCCTAGGCATGCCATCAGGGAACACAAGCTAAGGGATTCTTTTAGAACCCAGGCGCTGCTGTCATTTGGAGGAGCCTCCCCACAATCAGGATACCTGAGCACGTCTCCGTGTGTGTGCTGGAGGTGGGGAAACAGATTCCACGCATCTTTATGCGGCACAGGTATTCCAAGGTTGGGGAAGTAGTTTAAAACCCTCCACTACCCACAGAGATGCACTCGCTAATACTTGGCTTTAGAGCCCATCCAGCACCATCGCTTACTGCTAGGCCTAGGAAAACACTTAGGGAAGTCAAGCTAAGGGATTCTATTACAACCCAGGTGCTGCTGTCTGCTGGAGGAACCTCCCCACACTCAGAACCCCAGAACACTTCTTCCTGTGTGTGCTGGACGTGGGGAAACATAGCACACGCATTTTTCAGGGGTCACAGTAATTCCCAAGTTGTGGGTTGTAGTTTAAACATCTCCACTACCCATGGAGGGGCACACGGTAATACTTAGTTTTAGATCCCAAATCCCACTTTCAACCACACACTGGCCTAGGCAAACCGTCAGGGAAGACAAGCAAAGGGATTCTATTCAAACCAAGACGCTGATGTCAGTTGGAGGAACTACCCCACCCTCAGGATACTGGAACCCAACCTTGTGTGGTGGGGAGATTTGAAGCCCCACTCCACGCAGATGAATGGGTGCTCAGGTGTTTCCCTTTATGGAGAATTCATCTAAATACTTCCTCAGTCCATCGGGGACACTCGCTACTATTTGGCCTCAAAGCCCAACCCCCAGGTTTCTCTCAGAGTCAGTCCTAGGGAAACACTCAGGGATTACAAGCTAAGGGATTCTATTAGAACCCAGCCGCTTCTGTCACCTGAAATTGCCAGCCCACACTCAGGATAGCAGAAAACTTCTTCATGTGTGTTCTGGTGGTGGGGATACAGAGTCCACGCTTTTTTCAAGGAGCACAGGTATTCCCATGTTGTGGGCTTTTGGTTAATAACCTCCAAATCCCATGGAGAAGCACTCGCTAATACTTGGATTTAGAGCCCAACCCACCCTTTCCCCAGCACTCCGTATCAGGCAACCAAACAGGGTAGACAAGTTAAGCGATTTTATAAGAACCAAGGCCCTGCTCTCAGTTGGAGGAGGCTGCCCACTCTCAGGATAACTGTGCAAGTGTTCGTGTGTGTGCTGGAGGTGTGGAAACAGACTCCACGCATCTTTATGGGGGCACAGGTGTTCCCAGGTTAGGGATGTAGTTTAAACACCTCCACAAACCATAGAGAGGTCATCGCAAATACTTGGTTTTGGAGCCCAAACCACACTTTCCCCCGCACTCCCGCCTAGGCTTTCCATCAGGGAAGACAAGCAAAGGAATTCAATTAGAACCCAGGCGCTGCTGTCAGTTGGAGGAACTTCCCTGCACTCAGAATTCCAGAACACATTCTTAGGTGTGGGAGAGATGTGCAGCCCCACTGCACCCAGATGAATGCAGGAAAAGGTGTTCCCTTTAGGGAGAAGTCCTTTAAGTAGTTCCTCAATGGATCAGGGGGCACTGACTGCTACGTGGCCTCCAAGCCCAACCCCCAGCTTTCCCTCATGGCCTGGTCTAAGAGAACACTCAGGGAACAGAAGCTAAGGGATACTAATGGAATCTTGGTGCTGCTGTCAGTTTGAGGAACTTCCCAACACTCAGAATACAAGAACACATTTCGTGTGTGTGCTGGATGTAGGGAAACAGTCAAAGCATCTTTCAGGGGGCACATTTATTCCATGGCTGTGGGTTGTAGGTTAAAAACCCTCATCCCATGGATAGGCTCTCGCTTATACTTGGTTTAGAGCCCAACCCCCACTTTCCCCCACTCTCCAGCCTAGGCATGCCATCAGGGAAGACAAGCTAAGGGATTCTTTTAGAACCCAGGCACTGCTGTCATTTGGAGGAGCCTCCCCACAATCAGGATACCTGAGCACGTCTCCGTGTGTGTGCTGGAGGTGGGGAAACAGATTCCACGCATCTTTATGGGGCACAGGTGTTCCAAGGTTGAGGAAGTAGTTTAAAACCCTCCACTACCCACAGAGATGCACTCGCTAATACTTGGCTTAAAAGCCCATCCAGCACCATCGCTTACTGCTAGGCCTAGGAATACACTTAGGGAAGTCAAGCTAAGGGATTCTATTACAACCCAGGTGCTGCTGTCTGCTGGAGGAACCTCCCCACACTCAGAACCCCAGAACACTTCTTCCTGTGTGTGCTGGACGTGGGGAAACATAGCACACGCATTTTTCAAGGGTCACAGTAATTCCCAAGTTGTGGGTTGTAGTTTAAACATCTCCACTACCCAATGAGAGGCACACGCTAATACTTAGTTTTAGATCCCAAATCCCACTTTCAACCACACACTGGTCTAGGCAAACAATCAGGGAAGACAAGCAAAGGGATTCTATTCAAACCAAGACGCTGATGTCAGTTGGAGGAACTACCCCACCCTCAGGATACTGGAACCCAACCTTGTGTGGTGGGGAGATTTGAAGCCCCACTCCACGCAGATGAATGGGTGCTCAGGTGTTTCCCTTTATGGAGAATTCATCTAAACACTTCCTCAGTCCATCGGAGACACTCGCTTCGATTTGGCCTCAAAGCCCAACCCCCAGGTTTCTCTCAGAGTCAGTCCTAGGGAAACACTCAGGGATTACAAGCTAAGGGATTCTATTAGAACCCAGCCGCTTCTGTCACCTGAAATTGCCAGCCCACACTCAGGATAGCAGAAAACTTCTTCATGTGTGTTCTGGTGGTGGGGATACAGAGTCCACGCTTTTTTCAAGGAGCACAGGTATTCCCATGTTGTGGGCTTTTGGTTAATAACCTCCAAATCCCATGGAGAAGCACTCGCTAATACTTGGATTTAGAGCCCAACCCACCCTTTCCCCAGCACTCCGTATCAGGCAACCAAACAGGGTAGACAAGTTAAGCGATTTTATAAGAACCAAGGCCCTGCTCTCAGTTGGAGGAGGCTGCCCACTCTCAGGACAACCTTGCAAGAGTTCGTGTGTGTGCTGGAGGTGTGGAAACAGACTCCACGGATCTTTATGGGGGCACAGGTGTTCCCAGGTTAGGGATGTAGTTTAAACACCTCCACAAACCATAGAGAGGTCATCGCAAATACTTGGTTTTGGAGCCCAAACCACACTTTCCCCCGCACTCCCGCCTAGGCTTTCCATCAGGGAAGACAAGCAAAGGGATTCAATTAGAACCCAGGCGATGCTGTCAGTTGGAGGAACTTCCCTGCACTCAAAATTCCAGAACACATTCTTAGGTATGGGAGAGCTGTGCAGCCCCACTGCACCCAGATGAATGGAGGAAAAGTTGTTCCCTTTAGGGAGAAGTCCTCTAAGTACTTCCTCAATGGATCAGGGGGCACTCACTTCTACGTGGCCTCCAAGCCCAACCCCCAGCTTTCCCTCATGGCCTGGCCTAAAAGTACACTCAGGGAACAGAAGCTAAGGGATACTAATAGAATCCAGGTGCTGCTGTCAGGTTGAGGAATTTCCCCACACTCAGAATACCAGAACACATCTTCGTGTGTGTGCTGGATGTAGGGAAACAGTCAAAGCATCTTTCAGGGGGCACATTTATTCCATGGTTGTGGGTTGTAGGTTAAAAACGAACGTTCCATGAATAGGCTCTCGCTTATACTTGGTTTAGAGCCCAACCCCCACTTTCCCCCACTCTCCAGCCTAGGCATGCCATCAGGGAACACAAGCTAAGGGATTCTTTTAGAACCCAGGCGCTGCTGTCATTTGGAGGAGCCTCCCCACAATCAGGATACCTGAGCACGTCTCCGTGTGTGTGCTGGAGGTGGGGAAACAGATTCCACGCATCTTTATGCGGCACAGGTATTCCAAGGTTGGGGAAGTAGTTTAAAACCCTCCACTACCCACAGAGATGCACTCGCTAATACTTGGCTTTAGAGCCCATCCAGCACCATCGCTTACTGCTAGGCCTAGGAAAACACTTAGGGAAGTCAAGCTAAGGGATTCTATTACAACCCAGGTGCTGCTGTCTGCTGGAGGAACCTCCCCACACTCAGAACCCCAGAACACTTCTTCCTGTGTGTGCTGGACGTGGGGAAACATAGCACACGCATTTTTCAGGGGTCACAGTAATTCCCAAGTTGTGGGTTGTAGTTTAAACATCTCCACTACCCATGGAGAGGCACACGCTAATACTTAGTTTTAGATCCCAAATCCCACTTTCAACCACACACTGGCCTAGGCAAACCATCAGGGAAGACAAGCAAAGGGATTCTATTCAAACCAAGACGCTGATGTCAGTTGGAGGAACTACCCCACCCTCAGGATACTGGAACCCAACCTTGTGTGGTGGGGAGATTTGAAGCCCCACTCCACGCAGATGAATGGGTGCTCAGGTGTTTCCCTTTATGGAGAATTCATCTAAACACTTCCTCAGTCCATCGGGGACACTCGCTACTATTTGGCCTCAAAGCCCAACCCCCAGGTTTCTCTCAGAGTCAGTCCTAGGGAAACACTCAGGGATTACAAGCTAAGGGATTCTATTAGAACCCAGCCGCTTCTGTCACCTGAAATTGCCAGCCCACACTCAGGATAGCAGAAAACTTCTTCATGTGTGTTCTGGTGGTGGGGATACAGAGTCCACGCTTTTTTCAAGGAGCACAGGTATTCCCATGTTGTGGGCTTTTGGTTAATAACCTCCAAATCCCATGGAGAAGCACTCGCTAATACTTGGATTTAGAGCCCAACCCACCCTTTCCCCAGCACTCCGTATCAGGCAACCAAACAGGGTAGACAAGTTAAGCGATTTTATAAGAACCAAGGCCCTGCTCTCAGTTGGAGGAGGCTGCCCACTCTCAGGATAACTGTGCAAGTGTTCGTGTGTGTGCTGGAGGTGTGGAAACAGACTCCACGGATCTTTATGGGGGCACAGGTGTTCCCAGGTTAGGGATGTAGTTTAAACACCTCCACAAACCATAGAGAGGTCATCGCAAATACTTGGTTTTGGAGCCCAAACCACACTTTCCCCCGCACTCCCGCCTAGGCTTTCCATCAGGGAAGACAAGCAAAGGGATTCAATTAGAACCCAGGCGATGCTGTCAGTTGGAGGAACTTCCGTGCACTCAGAATTCCAGAACACATTCTTAGGTGTGGGAGAGCTGTGCAGCCCCACTGCACCCAGATGAATGGAGGAAAAGTTGTTCCCTTTAGGGAGAAGTCCTCTAAGTATTTCCTCAATGGATCAGGGGGCACTCACTGCTACGTGGCCTCCAAGCCCAACCCCCTGCTTTCCCTCATGGCCTGGCCTAAAAGTACACTCAGGGAACAGAAGCTAAGGGATACTAATAGAATCCAGGTGCTGCTGTCAGTTTGAGGAACTTCCCCACACTCAGAATACCAGAACACATCTTCGTGTGTGTGCTGGATGTAGGGAAACAGTCAAAGCATCTTTCAGGGGGCACATTTATTCCATGGTTGTGGGTTGTAGGTTAAAAACCCACATCCCATGGATAGGCTCTCGCTTATACTTGGTTTAGAGCCCAACCCCCACTTTCCCCCACTCTCCAGCCTAGGCATGCCATCAGGGAAGACAAGCTAAGGGATTCTTTTAGAACCCAGGCGCTGCTGTCATTTGGAGGAGCCTCCCCACAATCAGGATACCTGAGCACGTCTCCGTGTGTGTGCTGGAGGTGGGGAAACAGATTCCACGCATCTTTATGCGGCACAGGTATTCCAAGGTTGGGGAAGTAGTTTAAAACCCTCCACTACCCACAGAGATGCACTCGCTAATACTTGGCTTTAGAGCCCATCCAGCACCATCGCTTACTGCTAGGCCTAGGAATACACTTAGGGAAGTCAAGCTAAGGGATTCTATTACAACCCAGGTGCTGCTGTCTGCTGGAGGAACCTCCCCACACTCAGAACCCCAGAACACTTCTTCCTGTGTGTGCTGGACGTGGGGAAACATAGCACACGCATTTTTCAGGGGTCACAGTAATTCCCAAGTTGTGGGTTGTAGTTTAAACATCTCCACTACCCATGGAGAGGCACACGCTAATCCTTAGTTTTAGATCCCAAATCCCACTTTCAACCACACACTGGCCTAGGCAAACCATCAGGGAAGACAAGCAAAGGGATTCTATTAAAACCAAGACGCTGATGTCAGTTGGAGGAACTACCCCACCCTCAGGATACTGGAACCCAACCTTGTGTGGTGGGGAGATTTGAAGCCCCACTCCACGCAGATGAATGGGTGCTCAGGTGTTTCCCTTTATGGAGAATTCATCTAAACACTTCCTCAGTCCATCGGGGACACTCGCTACGATTTGGCCTCAAAGCCCAACCCCCAGGTTTCTCTCAGAGTCAGTCCTAGGGAAACACTCAGGGATTACAAGCTAAGGGATTCTATTAGAACCCAGCCGCTTCTGTCACCTGAAATTGCCAGCCCACACTCAGGATAGCAGAAAACTTCTTCATGTGTGTTCTGGTGGTGGGGATACAGAGTCCACGCTTTTTTCAAGGAGCACAGGTATTCCCATGTTGTGGGCTTTTGGTTAATAACCTCCAAATCCCATGGAGAAGCACTCGCTAATACTTGGATTTAGAGCCCAACCCACCCTTTCCCCAGCACTCCGTATCAGGCAACCAAACAGGGTAGACAAGTTAAGCGATTTTATAAGAACCAAGGACCTGCTCTCAGTTGGAGGAGGCTGCCCACTCTCAGGATAACTGTGCAAGTGTTCGTGTGTGTGCTGGAGGTGTGGAAACAGACTCCACGGATCTTTATGGGGGCACAGGTGTTCCCAGTTTAGGGATGTAGTTTAAACACCTCCACAAACCATAGAGAGGTCATCGCAAATACTTGGTTTTGGAGCCCAAACCACACTTTCCCCCGCACTCCCGCCTAGGCTTTCCATCAGGGAAGACAAGCAAAGGGATTCAATTAGAACCCAGGCGATGCTGTCAGTTGGAGGAACTTCCGTGTACTCAGAATTCCAGAACACATTCTTAGGTATGGGAGAGCTGTGCAGCCCCACTGCACCCAGATGAATGGAGGAAAAGTTGTTCCCTTTAGGGAGAAGACCTCTAAGTACTTCCTCAATGGATCAGGGGGCACTCACTGCTACGTGGCCTCCAAGCCCAACCCCCAGCTTTCCCTCATGGCCTGGCCTAAAAGTACACTCAGGGAACAGAAGCTAAGGGATACTAATAGAATCCAGGTGCTGCTGTCAGTTTGAGGAACTTCCCCACACTCAGAATACCAGAACACATCATCGTGTGTGTGCTGGATGTAGGGAAACAGTCAAAGCATCTTTCAGGGGGCACATTTATTCCATGGTTGTGGGTTGTAGGTTAAAAACCCACATCCCATGGATAGGCTCTCGCTTATACTTGGTTTAGAGCCCAACCCCCACTTTCCCCCACTCTCCAGCCTAGGCATGCCATCAGGGAAGACAAGCTAAGGGATTCTTTTAGAACCCAGGCGCTGCTGTCATTTGGAGGAGCCTCCCCACAATCAGGATACCTGAGCACGTCTCCGTGTGTGTGCTGGAGGTGCGGAAACAGATTCCACGCATCTTTATGCGGCACAGGTATTCCAAGGTTGGGGAAGTAGTTTAAAACCCTCCACTACCCACAGAGATGCACTCGCTAATACTTGGCTTTAGAGCCCATCCAGCACCATCGCTTACTGCTAGGCCTAGGAAAACACTTAGGGAAGTCAAGCTAAGGGATTCTATTACAACCCAGGTGCTGCTGTCTGCTGGAGGAACCTCCCCACACTCAGAACCCCAGAACACTTCTTCCTGTGTGTGCTGGACGTGGGGAAACATAGCACACGCATTTTTCAGGGGTCACAGTAATTCCCAAGTTGTGGGTTGTAGTTTAAACATCTCCACTACCCATGGAGAGGCACACGCTAATCCTTAGTTTTAGATCCCAAATCCCTCTTTCAACCACACACTGGCCTAGGCAAACCATCAGGGAAGACAAGCAAAGGGATTCTATTCAAACCAAGACGCTGATGTCAGTTGGAGGAACTACCCCACCCTCAGGATACTGGAACCCAACCTTGTGTGGTGGGGAGATTTGAAGCCCCACTCCACGCAGATGAATGGGTGCTCAGGTGTTTCCCTTTATGGAGAATTCATCTAAACACTTCCTCAGTCCATCGGGGACACTCGCTACGATTTGGCCTCAAAGCCCAACCCCCAGGTTTCTCTCAGAGTCAGTCCTAGGGAAACACTCAGGGATTACAAGCTAAGGGATTCTATTAGAACCCAGCCGCTTCTGTCACCTGAAATTGCCAGCCCACACTCAGGATAGCAGAAAACTTCTTCATGTGTGTTCTGGTGGTGGGGATACAGAGTCCACGCTTTTTTCAAGGAGCACAGGTATTCCCATGTTGTGGGCTTTTGGTTAATAACCTCCAAATCCCATGGAGAAGCACTCGCTAATACTTGGATTTAGAGCCCAACCCACCCTTTCCCCAGCACTCCGTATCAGGCAACCAAACAGGGTAGACAAGTTAAGCGATTTTATAAGAACCAAGGCCCTGCTCTCAGTTGGAGGAGGCTGCCCACTCTCAGGATAACTGTGCAAGTGTTCGTGTGTGTGCTGGAGGTGTGGAAACAGACTCCACGGATCTTTATGGGGGCACAGGTGTTCCCAGGTTAGGGATGTAGTTTAAACACCTCCACAAACCATAGAGAGGTCATCGCAAATACTTGGTTTTGGAGCCCAAACCACACTTTCCCCCGCACTCCCGCCTAGGCTTTCCATCAGGGAAGACAAGCAAAGGGATTCAATTAGAACCCAGGCGATGCTGTCAGTTGGAGGAACTTCCGTGCACTCAGAATTCCAGAACACATTCTTAGGTATGGGAGAGCTGTGCAGCCCCACTGCACCCAGATGAATGGAGGAAAAGTTGTTCCCTTTAGGGAGAAGTCCTCTAAGTACTTCCTCAATGGATCAGGGGGCACTCACTGCTACGTGGCCTCCAAGCCCAACCCCCAGCTTTCCCTCATGGCCTGGCCTAAAAGTACACTCAGGGAACAGAAGCTAAGGGATACTAATAGAATCCAGGTGCTGCTGTCAGTTTGAGGAACTTCCCCACACTCAGAATACCAGAACACATCTTCGTGTGTGTGCTGGATGTAGGGAAACAGTCAAAGCATCTTTCAGGGGGCACATTTATTCCATGGTTGTGGGTTGTAGTTTAAAAACCCACATCCCATGGATAGGCTCTCGCTTATACTTGGTTTAGAGCCCAACCCCCACTTTCCCCCACTCTCCAGCCTAGGCATGCCATCAGGGAAGACAAGCTAAGGGATTCTTTTAGAACCCAGGCGCTGCTGTCATTTGGAGGAGCCTCCCCACAATCAGGATACCTGAGCACGTCTCCGTGTGTGTGCTGGAGGTGGGGAAACAGATTCCACGCATCTTTATGCGGCACAGGTATTCCAAGGTTGGGGAAGTAGTTTAAAACCCTCCACTACCCACAGAGATGCACTCGCTAATACTTGGCTTTAGAGCCCATCCAGCACCATCGCTTACTGCTAGGCCTAGGAAAACACTTAGGGAAGTCAAGCTAAGGGATTCTATTACAACCCAGGTGCTGCTGTCTGCTGGAGGAACCTCCCCACACTCAGAACCCCAGAACACTTCTTCCTGTGTGTGCTGGACGTGGGGAAACATAGCACACGCATTTTTCAGGGGTCACAGTAATTCCCAAGTTGTGGGTTGTAGTTTAAACATCTCCACTACCCATGGAGAGGCACACGCTAATCCTTAGTTTTAGATCCCAAATCCCACTTTCAACCACACACTGGCCTAGGCAAACCATCAGGGAAGACAAGCAAAGGGATTCTATTAAAACCAAGACGCTGATGTCAGTTGGAGGAACTACCCCACCCTCAGGATACTGGAACCCAACCTTGTGTGGTGGGGAGATTTGAAGCCCCACTCCACGCAGATGAATGGGTGCTCAGGTGTTTCCCTTTATGGAGAATTCATCTAAACACTTCCTCAGTCCATCGGGGACACTCGCTACGATTTGGCCTCAAAGCCCAACCCCCAGGTTTCTCTCAGAGTCAGTCCTAGGGAAACACTCAGGGATTACAAGCTAAGGGATTCTATTAGAACCCAGCCGCTTCTGTCACCTGAAATTGCCAGCCCACACTCAGGATAGCAGAAAACTTCTTCATGTGTGTTCTGGTGGTGGGGATACAGAGTCCACGCTTTTTTCAAGGAGCACAGGTATTCCCATGTTGTGGGCTTTTGGTTAATAACCTCCAAATCCCATGGAGAAGCACTCGCTAATACTTGGATTTAGAGCCCAACCCACCCTTTCCCCAGCACTCCGTATCAGGCAACCAAACAGGGTAGACAAGTTAAGCGATTTTATAAGAACCAAGGCCCTGCTCTCAGTTGGAGGAGGCTGCCCACTCTCAGGATAACTGTGCAAGTGTTCGTGTGTGGGCTGGAGGTGTGGAAACAGACTCCACGGATCTTTATGGGGGCACAGGTGTTCCCAGGTTAGGGATGTAGTTTAAACACCTCCACAAACCATAGAGAGGTCATCGCAAATACTTGGTTTTGGAGCCCAAACCACACTTTCCCCCGCACTCCCGCCTAGGCTTTCCATCAGGGAAGACAAGCAAAGGGATTCAATTAGAACCCAGGCGATGCTGTCAGTTGGAGGAACTTCCGTGCACTCAGAATTCCAGAACACATTCTTAGGTATGGGAGAGCTGTGCAGCCCCACTGCACCCAGATGAATGGAGGAAAAGTTGTTCCCTTTAGGGAGAAGTCCTCTAAGTACTTCCTCAATGGATCAGGGGGCACTCACTGCTACGTGGCCTCCAAGCCCAACCCCCAGCTTTCCCTCATGGCCTGGCCTAAAAGTACACTCAGGGAACAGAAGCTAAGGGATACTAATAGAATCCAGGTGCTGCTGTCAGTTTGAGGAACTTCCCCACACTCAGAATACCAGAACACATCTTCGTGTGTGTGCTGGATGTAGGGAAACAGTCAAAGCATCTTTCAGGGGGCACATTTATTCCATGGTTGTGGGTTGTAGGTTAAAAACCCACATCCCATGGATAGGCTCTCGCTTATACTTGGTTTAGAGCCCAACCCCCACTTTCCCCCACTCTCCAGCCTAGGCATGCCATCAGGGAACACAAGCTAAGGGATTCTTTTAGAACCCAGGCGCTGCTGTCATTTGGAGGAGCCTCCCCACAATCAGGATACCTGAGCACGTCTCCGTGTGTGTGCTGGAGGTGGGGAAACAGATTCCACGCATCTTTATGCGGCACAGGTATTCCAAGGTTGGGGAAGTAGTTTAAAACCCTCCACTACCCACAGAGATGCACTCGCTAATACTTGGCTTTAGAGCCCATCCAGCACCATCGCTTACTGCTAGGCCTAGGAAAACACTTAGGGAAGTCAAGCTAAGGGATTCTATTACAACCCAGGTGCTGCTGTCTGCTGGAGGAACCTCCCCACACTCAGAACCCCAGAACACTTCTTCCTGTGTGTGCTGGACGTGGGGAAACATAGCACACGCATTTTTCAGGGGTCACAGTAATTCCCAAGTTGTGGGTTGTAGTTTAAACATCTCCACTACCCATGGAGAGGCACACGCTAATCCTTAGTTTTAGATCCCAAATCCCACTTTCAACCACACACTGGCCTAGGCAAACCATCAGGGAAGACAAGCAAAGGGATTCTATTCAAACCAAGACGCTGATGTCAGTTGGAGGAACTACCCCACCCTCAGGATACTGGAACCCAACCTTGTGTGGTGGGGAGATTTGAAGCCCCACTCCACGCAGATGAATGGGTGCTCAGGTGTTTCCCTTTATGGAGAATTCATCTAAACACTTCCTCAGTCCATCGGGGACACTCGCTACGATTTGGCCTCAAAGCCCAACCCCCAGGTTTCTCTCAGAGTCAGTCCTAGGGAAACACTCAGGGATTACAAGCTAAGGGATTCTATTAGAACCCAGCCGCTTCTGTCACCTGAAATTGCCAGCCCACACTCAGGATAGCAGAAAACTTCTTCATGTGTGTTCTGGTGGTGGGGATACAGAGTCCACGCTTTTTTCAAGGAGCACAGGTATTCCCATGTTGTGGGCTTTTGGTTAATAACCTCCAAATCCCATGGAGAAGCACTCGCTAATACTTGGATTTAGAGCCCAACCCACCCTTTCCCCAGCACTCCGTATCAGGCAACCAAACAGGGTAGACAAGTTAAGCGATTTTATAAGAACCAAGGCCCTGCTCTCAGTTGGAGGAGGCTGCCCACTCTCAGGATAACTGTGCAAGTGTTCGTGTGTGTGCTGGAGGTGTGGAAACAGACTCCACGGATCTTTATGGGGGCACAGGCGTTCCCAGTTTAGGGATGTAGTTTAAACACCTCCACAAACCATAGAGAGTTCATCGCAAATACTTGGTTTTGGAGCCCAAACCACACTTTCCCCCGCACTCCCGCCTAGGCTTTCCATCAGGGAAGACAAGCAAAGGGATTCAATTAGAACCCAGGCGATGCTGTCAGTTGGAGGAACTTCCGTGTACTGAGAATTCCAGAACACATTCTTAGGTATGGGAGAGCTGTGCAGCCCCACTGCACCCAGATGAATGGAGGAAAAGTTGTTCCCTTTAGGGAGAAGACCTCTAAGTACTTCCTCAATGGATCAGGGGGCACTCACTGCTACGTGGCCTCCAAGCCCAACCCCCAGCTTTCCCTCATGGCCTGGCCTAAAAGTACACTCAGGGAACAGAAGCTAAGGGATACTAATAGAATCCAGGTGCTGCTGTCAGTTTGAGGAACTTCCCCACACTCAGAATACCAGAACACATCTTCGTGTGTGTGCTGGATGTAGGGAAACAGTCAAAGCATCTTTCAGGGGGCACATTTATTCCATGGTTGTGGGTTGTAGGTTAAAAACCCACATCCCATGGATAGGCTCTCGCTTATACTTGGTTTAGAGCCCAACCCCCACTTTCCCCCACTCTCCAGCCTAGGCATGCCATCAGGGAAGACAAGCTAAGGGATTCTTTTAGAACCCAGGCGCTGCTGTCATTTGGAGGAGCCTCCCCACAATCAGGATACCTGAGCACGTCTCCGTGTGTGTGCTGGAGGTGGGGAAACAGATTCCACGCATCTTTATGCGGCACAGGTATTCCAAGGTTGGGGAAGTAGTTTAAAACCCTCCACTACCCACAGAGATGCACTCGCTAATACTTGGCTTTAGAGCCCATCCAGCACCATCGCTTACTGCTAGGCCTAGGAAAACACTTAGGGAAGTCAAGCTAAGGGATTCTATTACAACCCAGGTGCTGCTGTCTGCTGGAGGAACCTCCCCACACTCAGAACCCCAGAACACTTCTTCCTGTGTGTGCTGGACGTGGGGAAACATAGCACACGCATTTTTCAGGGGTCACAGTAATTCCCAAGTTGTGGGTTGTAGTTTAAACATCTCCACTACCCATGGAGAGGCACACGCTAATCCTTAGTTTTAGATCCCAAATCCCACTTTCAACCACACACTGGCCTAGGCAAACCATCAGGGAAGACAAGCAAAGGGATTCTATTCAAACCAAGACGCTGATGTCAGTTGGAGGAACTACCCCACCCTCAGGATACTGGAACCCAACCTTGTGTGGTGGGGAGATTTGAAGCCCCACTCCACGCAGATGAATGGGTGCTCAGGTGTTTCCCTTTATGGAGAATTCATCTAAACACTTCCTCAGTCCATCGGGGACACTCGCTACGATTTGGCCTCAAAGCCCAACCCCCAGGTTTCTCTCAGAGTCAGTCCTAGGGAAACACTCAGGGATTACAAGCTAAGGGATTCTATTAGAACCCAGCCGCTTCTGTCACCTGAAATTGCCAGCCCACACTCAGGATAGCAGAAAACTTCTTCATGTGTGTTCTGGTGGTGGGGATACAGAGTCCACGCTTTTTTCAAGGAGCACAGGTATTCCCATGTTGTGGGCTTTTGGTTAATAACCTCCAAATCCCATGGAGAAGCACTCGCTAATACTTGGATTTAGAGCCCAACCCACCCTTTCCCCAGCACTCCGTATCAGGCAACCAAACAGGGTAGACAAGTTAAGCGATTTTATAAGAACCAAGGACCTGCTCTCAGTTGGAGGAGGCTGCCCACTCTCATGATAACTGTGCAAGTGTTCGTGTGTGTGCTGGAGGTGTGGAAACAGACTCCACGGATCTTTATGGGGGCACAGGTGTTCCCAGGTTAGGGATGTAGTTTAAACACCTCCACAAACCATAGAGAGGTCATCGCAAATACTTGGTTTTGGAGCCCAAACCACACTTTCCCCCGCACTCCCGCCTAGGCTTTCCATCAGGGAAGACAAGCAAAGGGATTCAATTAGAACCCAGGCGATGCTGTCAGTTGGAGGAACTTCCGTGCACTCAGAATTCCAGAACACATTCTTAGGTATGGGAGAGCTGTGCAGCCCCACTGCACCCAGATGAATGGAGGAAAAGTTGTTCCCTTTAGGGAGAAGTCCTCTAAGTACTTCCTCAATGGATCAGGGGGCACTCACTGCTACGTGGCCTCCAAACCCAACCCCCAGCTTTCCCTCATGGCCTGGCCTAAAAGAACACTCAGGGAACAGAAGCTAAGGGATACTAATAGAATCCAGGTGCTGCTGTCAGTTTGAGGAACTTCCCCACACTCAGAATACCAGAACACATCTTCGTGTGTGTGCTGGATGTAGGGAAACAGTCAAAGCATCTTTCAGGGGGCACATTTATTCCATGGTTGTGGGTTGTAGGTTAAAAACCCACATCCCATGGATAGGCTCTCGCTTATACTTGGTTTAGAGCCCAACCCCCACTTTCCCCCACTCTCCAGCCTAGGCATGCCATCAGGGAAGACAAGCTAAGGGATTCTTTAAGAACCCAGGCGCTGCTGTCATTTGGAGGAGCCTCCCCACAATCAGGATACCTGAGCACGTCTCCGTGTCTGTGCTGGAGGTGGGGAAACAGATTCCACGCATCTTTATGGGGCACAGGTATTCCAATGTTGGGGAAGTAGTTTAAAACCCTCCACTACCCACAGAGATGCACTCGCTAATACTTGGCTTTAGAGCCCATCCAGCACCATCGCTTACTGCTAGGCCTAGGAAAACACTTAGGGAAGTCAAGCTAAGGGATTCTATTACAACCCAGGTGCTGCTGTCTGCTGGAGGAACCTCCCCACACTCAGAACCCCAGAACACTTCTTCCTGTGTGTGCTGGACGTGGGGAAACATAGCACACGCATTATTCAGGGGTCACAGTAATTCCCAAGTTGTGGGTTGTAGTTTAAACATCTCCACTACCCATGGAGAGGCACACGCTAATACTTAGTTTTAGATCCCAAATCCCACTTTCAACCACACACTGGCCTAGGCAAACCATCAGGGAAGACAAGCAAAGGGATTCTATTCAAACCAAGACGGTGATATCAGTTGGAGGAACTACCCCACCCTCAGGATACTGGAACCCAACCTTGTGTGGTGGGGAGATTTGAAGCCCCACTCCACGCAGATGAATGGGTGCTCAGGTGTTTCCCTTTATGGAGAATTCATCTAAACACTTCCTCAGTCCATCGGGGACACTCGCTACTATTTGGCCTCAAAGCCCAACCCCCAGGTTTCTCTCAGAGTCAGTCCTAGGGAAACACTCAGGGATTACAAGCTAAGGGATTCTATTAGAACCCAGCCGCTTCTGTCACCTGAAATTGCCAGCCCACACTCAGGATAGCAGAAAACTTCTTCATGTGTGTTCTGGTGGTGGGGATACAGAGTCCACGCTTTTTTCAAGGAGCACAGGTATTCCCATGTTGTGGGCTTTTGGTTAATAACCTCCAAATCCCATGGAGAAGCACTCGCTAATACTTGGATTTAGAGCCCAACCCACCCTTTCCCCAGCACTCCGTATCAGGCAACCAAACAGGGTAGACAAGTTAAGCCATTTTATAAGAACCAAGGCCCTGCTCTCAGTTGGAGGAGGCTGCCCACTCTCAGGATAACTGTGCAAGTGTTCGTGTGTGTGCTGGAGGTGTGGAAACAGACTCCACGGATCTTTATGGGGGCACAGGTGTTCCCAGGTTAGGGATGTAGTTTAAACACCTCCACAAACCATAGAGAGGTCATCGCAAATACTTGGTTTTGGAGCCCAAACCACACTTTCCCCCGCACTCCCGCCTAGGCTTTCCATCAGGGAAGACAAGCAAAGGAATTCAATTAGAACCCAGGCGCTGCTGTCAGTTGGAGGAACTTCCCTGCACTCAGAATTCCAGAACACATTCTTAGGTGTGGGAGAGATGTGCAGCCCCACTGCACCCAGATGAATGCAGGAAAAGGTGTTCCCTTTAGGGAGAAGCCCTCTAAGTACTTCCTCAATGGATCAGGGGGCACTCACTGCTACGTGGCCTCCAAGCCCAACCCCCAGCTTTCCCTCATGGCCTGGCCTAAAAGAACAATCAGGAAACAGAAGCTAAGGGATACTAATAGAATCCAGGTGCTGCTGTCAGTTTGAGGAACATCCCCACACTCAGAATACAAGAAGACATCTTCGTGTGTGTGCTGGATGTAGGGAAACAGTCAAAGCATCTTTCAGGGGGCACATTTATTCCATGGTTGTGGGTTGTAGGTTAAAAACCCACATCCCATGGATAGGCTCTCACTTATACTTGGTTTAGAGCCCAACCCCCACTTTCCCCCACTCTCCAGCCTAGGCATGCCATCAGGGAAGACAAGCTAAGGGATTCTTTTAGAACCCAGGCGCTGCTGTCATTTGGAGGAGCCTCCCCACAATCAGGATACCTGAGCACGTCTCCGTGTGTGTGCTGGAGGTGGGGAAACAGATTCCACGCATCTTTATGGGGCACAGGTATTCCAAGGTTGGGGAAGTAGTTTAAAACCCTCCACTACCCACAGAGATGCACTCGCTAATACTTGGCTTTAGAGCCCATCCAGCACCATCGCTTACTGCTAGGCCTAGGAATACACTTAGGGAAGTCAAGCTAAGGGATTCTATTACAACCCAGGTGCTGCTGTCTGTTGGAGGAACCTCCCCACACTCAGAACCCCAGAACACTTCTTCCTGTGTGTGCTGGACGTGGGGAAACATAGCACACGCATTTTTCAGGGGTCACAGTAATTCCCAAGTTGTGGGTTGTAGTTTAAACATCTCCACTACCCATGGAGAGGCACACGCTAATACTTAGTTTTAGATCCCAAATCCCACTTTCAACCACACACTGGCCTAGGCAAACCATCAGGGAAGACAAGCAAAGGGATTCTATTCAAACCAAGACGCTGATGTCAGTTGGAGGAACTACCCCACCCTCAGGATACTGGAACCCAACCTTGTGTGGTGGGGAGATTTGAAGCCCCACTCCACGCAGATGAATGGGTGCTCAGGTGTTTCCCTTTATGGAGAATTCATCTAAATACTTCCTCAGTCCATCGGGGACACTCGCTACTATTTGGCCTCAAAGCCCAAACCCCAGGTTTCTCTCAGAGCCAGTCCTAGGGAAACACTCAGGGATTACAAGCTAAGGGATTCTATTAGAACCCAGCCGCTTCTGTCACCTGAAATTGCCAGCCCACACTCAGGATAGCAGAAAACTTCTTCATGTGTGTTCTGGTGGTGGGGATACAGAGTCCACGCTTTTTTCAAGGAGCACAGGTATTCCCATGTTGTGGGCTTTTGGTTAATAACCTCCAAATCCCATGGAGAAGCACTCGCTAATACTTGGATTTAGAGCCCAACCCACCCTTTCCCCAGCACTCCGTATCAGGCAACCAAACAGGGTAGACAAGTTAAGCCATTTTATAAGAACCAAGGCCCTGCTCTCAGTTGGAGGAGGCTGCCCACTCTCAGGATAACTGTGCAAGTGTTCGTGTGTGTGTTGGAGGTGTGGAAACAGACTCCACGGATCTTTATGGGGGCACAGGTGTTCCCAGGTTAGGGATGTAGTTTCAACACCTCCACAAACCATAGAGAGGTCATCGCCAATACTTGGTTTTGGAGCCCAAACCACACTTTCCCCCGCACTCCCGCCTAGGCTTTCCATCAGGGAAGACAAGCAAAGGAATTCAATTAGAACCCAGGCGCTGCTGTCAGTTGGAGGAACTTCCCTGCACTCAGAATTCCAGAACACATTCTTAGGTGTGGGAGAGATGTGCAGCCCCACTGCACCCAGATGAATGCAGGAAAAGGTGTTCCCTTTAGGGAGAAGTCCTCTAAGTACTTCCTCAATGGATCAGGGGGCACTCACTGCTACGTGGCCTCCAAGCCCAACCCCCAGCTTTCCCTCATGGCCTGGCCTAAAAGAACACTCAGGGAACAGAAGCTAAGGGATACTAATAGAATCCAGGTGCTGCTGTCAGTTTGAGGAACATCCCCACACTCAGAATACAAGAACACATCTTCGTGTGTGTGATGGATGTAGGGAAACAGTCAAAGCATCTTTCAGGGGGAACATTTATTCCATGGTTGTGGGTTGTAGGTTAAAAACCCACATCCCATGGATATGCTCTCGCTTATACTTGGTTTAGGACCCAACCCACACTTTCCCCCACTCTCCAGCCTAGGCATGCCATCAGGGAAGACAAGCTAAGGGATTCCTTTAGGACCCAGGCGCTGCTGTCATTTGGAGGAGCCTCCCCACAATCAGGATACCTGAGCACGTCTCCGTGTGTGTGCTGGAGGTGGGGAAACAGATTCCACGCATCTTTATGGGGCACAGGTGTTCCAAGGTTGGGGAAGTAGTTTAAAACCCTCCACTACCCACAGAGATGCACTCGCTAATACTTGGCTTTAGAGCCCATCCCCCACCATCGCTTACTGCTAGGCCTAGGAAAACACTTAGGGAAGTCAAGCTAAGGGATTCTATTACAACCCAGGTGCTGCTGTCTGTTGGAGGAACCTCCCCACACTCAGAACCCCAGAACACTTCTTCCTGTGTGTGCTGGACGTGGGGAAACATAGCACACGCATTCTTCAGGGGTCACAGTAATTCCCAAGTTGTGGGTTGTAGTTTAAACATCTCCACTACCCATGGAGAGGCACACGCTAATACTTAGTTTTAGATCCCAAATCCCACTTTCAACGACACACTGGCCTAGGCAAACCATAAGGGAAGACAAGCAAAGGGATTCTATTCAAACCAAGACGCTGATGTCAGTTGGAGGAACTACCCCACCCTCAGGATACTGGAACCCAACCTTGTGTGGTGGGGAGATTTGAAGCCCCACTCCACGCAGATGAATGGGTGCTCAGGTGTTTCCCTTTATGGAGAATTCATCTAAACACTTCCTCAGTCCATCGGGGACACTCGCTACTATTTGGCCTCAAAGCCCAACCCCCAGGTTTCTCTCAGAGCCAGTCCTAGGGAAACTCTCAGGGATTACAAGCTAAGGGATTCTATTAGAACCCAGCCGCTTCTGTCACCTGAAATTGCCAGCCCACACTCAGGATAGCAGAAAACTTCTTCATGTGTGTTCTGGTGGTGGGGATACAGAGTCCACGCTTTTTTCAAGGAGCACAGGTATTCCCATGTTGTGGGCTTTTGGTTAATAACCTCCAAATCCCATGGAGAAGCACTCGCTAATACTTGGATTTAGAGCCCAACCCACCCTTTCCCCAGCACTCCGTATCAGGCAACCAAGCAGGGTAGACAAGTTAAGCGATTTTATAAGAACCAAGGCCCTGCTCTCAGTTGGAGGAGGCTGCCCACTCTCAGGATAACTGTGCAAGTGTTCGTGTGTGTGCTGGAGGTGTGGAAACAGACTCCACGGATCTTTATGGGGGCACAGCTGTTCCCAGGTTAGGGATGTAGTTTAAACACCTCCACAAGCCATAGAGAGGTCATCGCAAATACTTGGTTTTGGAGCCCAAACCACACTTTCCCCCGCACTCCCGCCTAGGCTTTCCATCAGGGAAGACAAGCAAAGGAATTCAATTAGAACCCAGGCGCTGCTGTCAGTTGGAGGAACTTCCCTGCACTCAGAATTCCAGAACACATTCTTAGGTGTGGGAGAGATGTGCAGCCCCACTGCACCCAGATGAATGCAGGAAAAGGTGTTCCCTTTAGGGAGAAGCCCTCTAAGTACTTCCTCAATGGATCAGGGGGCACTCACTGCTACGTGGCCTCCAAGCCCAACCCCCAGCTTTCCCTCATGGCCTGGCCTAAAAGAACAATCAGGGAACAGAAGCTAAGGGATACTAATAGAATCCAGGTGCTGCTGTCAGTTTGAGGAACATCCCCACACTCAGAATACAAGAAGACATCTTCGTGTGTGTGCTGGATGTAGGGAAACAGTCAAAGCATCTTTCAGGGGGCACATTTATTCCATGGTTGTGGGTTGTAGGTTAAAAACCCACATCCCATGGATAGGCTCTCACTTATACTTGGTTTAGAGCCCAACCCCCACTTTCCCCCACTCTCCAGCCTAGGCATGCCATCAGGGAAGACAAGCTAAGGGATTCTTTTAGAACCCAGGCGCTGCTGTCATTTGGAGGAGCCTCCCCACAATCAGGATACCTGAGCACGTCTCCGTGTGTGTGCTGGAGGTGGGGAAACAGATTCCACGCATCTTTATGGGGCACAGGTATTCCAAGGTTGGGGAAGTAGTTTAAAATCCTCCACTACCCACAGAGATGCACTCGCTAATACTTGGCTTTAGAGCCCATCCAGCACCATCGCTTACTGCTAGGCCTAGGAATACACTTAGGGAAGTCAAGCTAAGGGATTCTATTACAACCCAGGTGCTGCTGTCTGTTGGAGGAACCTCCCCACACTCAGAACCCCAGAACACTTCTTCCTGTGTGTGCTGGACGTGGGGAAACATAGCACACGCATTTTTCAGGGGTCACAGTAATTCCCAAGTTGTGGGTTGTAGTTTAAACATCTCCACTACCCATGGAGAGGCACACGCTAATACTTAGTTTTAGATCCCAAATCCCACTTTCAACCACACACTGGCCTAGGCAAACCATCAGGGAAGACAAGCAAAGGGATTCTATTCAAACCAAGACGCTGATGTCAGTTGGAGGAACTACCCCACCCTCAGGATACTGGAACCCAACCTTGTGTGGTGGGGAGATTTGAAGCCCCACTCCACGCAGATGAATGGGTGCTCAGGTGTTTCCCTTTATGGAGAATTCATCTAAATACTTCCTCAGTCCATCGGGGACACTCGCTACTATTTGGCCTCAAAGCCCAAACCCCAGGTTTCTCTCAGAGCCAGTCCTAGGGAAACACTCAGGGATTACAAGCTAAGGGATTCTATTAGAACCCAGCCGCTTCTGTCACCTGAAATTGCCAGCCCACACTCAGGATAGCAGAAAACTTCTTCATGTGTGTTCTGGTGGTGGGGATACAGAGTCCACGCTTTTTTCAAGGAGCACAGGTATTCCCATGTTGTGGGCTTTTGGTTAATAACCTCCAAATCCCATGGAGAAGCACTCGCTAATACTTGGATTTAGAGCCCAACCCACCCTTTCCCCAGCACTCCGTATCAGGCAACCAAACAGGGTAGACAAGTTAAGCCATTTTATAAGAACCAAGGCCCTGCTCTCAGTTGGAGGAGGCTGCCCACTCTCAGGATAACTGTGCAAGTGTTCGTGTGTGTGCTGGAGGTGTGGAAACAGACTCCACGGATCTTTATGGGGGCACAGGTGTTCCCAGGTTAGGGATGTAGTTTCAACACCTCCACAAACCATAGAGAGGTCATCGCCAATACTTGGTTTTGGAGCCCAAACCACACTTTCCCCCGCACTCCCGCCTAGGCTTTCCATCAGGGAAGACAAGCAAAGGAATTCAATTAGAACCCAGGCGCTGCTGTCAGTTGGAGGAACTTCCCTGCACTCAGAATTCCAGAACACATTCTTAGGTGTGGGAGAGATGTGCAGCCCCACTGCACCCAGATGAATGCAGGAAAAGGTGTTCCCTTTAGGGAGAAGTCCTCTAAGTACTTCCTCAATGGATCAGGGGGCACTCACTGCTACGTGGCCTCCAAGCCCAACCCCCAGCTTTCCCTCATGGCCTGGCCTAAAAGAACACTCAGGGAACAGAAGCTAAGGGATACTAATAGAATCCAGGTGCTGCTGTCAGTTTGAGGAACATCCCCACACTCAGAATACAAGAACACATCTTCGTGTGTGTGATGGATGTAGGGAAACAGTCAAAGCATCTTTCAGGGGGAACATTTATTCCATGGTTGTGGGTTGTAGGTTAAAAACCCACATCCCATGGATATGCTCTCGCTTATACTTGGTTTAGGACCCAACCCACACTTTCCCCCACTCTCCAGCCTAGGCATGCCATCAGGGAAGACAAGCTAAGGGATTCCTTTAGGACCCAGGCGCTGCTGTCATTTGGAGGAGCCTCCCCACAATCAGGATACCTGAGCACGTCTCCGTGTGTGTGCTGGAGGTGGGGAAACAGATTCCACGCATCTTTATGGGGCACAGGTGTTCCAAGGTTGGGGAAGTAGTTTAAAACCCTCCACTACCCACAGAGATGCACTCGCTAATACTTGGCTTTAGAGCCCATCCCCCACCATCGCTTACTGCTAGGCCTAGGAAAACACTTAGGGAAGTCAAGCTAAGGGATTCTATTACAACCCAGGTGCTGCTGTCTGTTGGAGGAACCTCCCCACACTCAGAACCCCAGAACACTTCTTCCTGTGTGTGCTGGACGTGGGGAAACATAGCACACGCATTCTTCAGGGGTCACAGTAATTCCCAAGTTGTGGGTTGTAGTTTAAACATCTCCACTACCCATGGAGAGGCACACGCTAATACTTAGTTTTAGATCCCAAATCCCACTTTCAACGACACACTGGCCTAGGCAAACCATAAGGGAAGACAAGCAAAGGGATTCTATTCAAACCAAGACGCTGATGTCAGTTGGAGGAACTACCCCACCCTCAGGATACTGGAACCCAACCTTGTGTGGTGGGGAGATTTGAAGCCCCACTCCACGCAGATGAATGGGTGCTCAGGTGTTTCCCTTTATGGAGAATTCATCTAAACACTTCCTCAGTCCATCGGGGACACTCGCTACTATTTGGCCTCAAAGCCCAACCCCCAGGTTTCTCTCAGAGCCAGTCCTAGGGAAACTCTCAGGGATTACAAGCTAAGGGATTCTATTAGAACCCAGCCGCTTCTGTCACCTGAAATTGCCAGCCCACACTCAGGATAGCAGAAAACTTCTTCATGTGTGTTCTGGTGGTGGGGATACAGAGTCCACGCTTTTTTCAAGGAGCACAGGTATTCCCATGTTGTGGGCTTTTGGTTAATAACCTCCAAATCCCATGGAGAAGCACTCGCTAATACTTGGATTTAGAGCCCAACCCACCCTTTCCCCAGCACTCCGTATCAGGCAACCAAACAGGGTAGACAAGTTAAGCGATTTTATAAGAACCAAGGCCCTGCTCTCAGTTGGAGGAGGCTGCCCACTCTCAGGATAACTGTGCAAGTGTTCGTGTGTGTGCTGGAGGTGTGGAAACAGACTCCACGGATCTTTATGGGGGCACAGCTGTTCCCAGGTTAGGGATGTAGTTTAAACACCTCCACAAGCCATAGAGAGGTCATCGCAAATACTTGGTTTTGGAGCCCAAACCACACTTTCCCCCGCACTCCCGCCTAGGCTTTCCATCAGGGAAGACAAGCAAAGGAATTCAATTAGAACCCAGGCGCTGCTGTCAGTTGGAGGAACTTCCCTGCACTCAGAATTCCAGAACACATTCTTAGGTGTGGGAGAGATGTGCAGCCCCACTGCACCCAGATGAATGCAGGAAAAGGTGTTCCCTTTAGGGAGAAGCCCTCTAAGTACTTCCTCAATGGATCAGGGGGCACTCACTGCTACGTGGCCTCCAAGCCCAACCCCCAGCTTTCCCTCATGGCCTGGCCTAAAAGAACAATCAGGGAACAGAAGCTAAGGGATACTAATAGAATCCAGGTGCTGCTGTCAGTTTGAGGAACATCCCCACACTCAGAATACAAGAAGACATCTTCGTGTGTGTGCTGGATGTAGGGAAACAGTCAAAGCATCTTTCAGGGGGCACATTTATTCCATGGTTGTGGGTTGTAGGTTAAAAACCCACATCCCATGGATAGGCTCTCACTTATACTTGGTTTAGAGCCCAACCCCCACTTTCCACCACTCTCCAGCCTAGGCATGCCATCAGGGAAGACAAGCTAAGGGATTCTTTTAGAACCCAGGCGCTGCTGTCATTTGGAGGAGCCTCCCCACAATCAGGATACCTGAGCACGTCTCCGTGTGTGTGCTGGAGGTGGGGAAACAGATTCCACGCATCTTTATGGGGCACAGGTATTCCAAGGTTGGGGAAGTAGTTTAAAACCCTCCACTACCCACAGAGATGCACTCGCTAATACTTGGCTTTAGAGCCCATCCAGCACCATCGCTTACTGCTAGGCCTAGGAATACACTTAGGGAAGTCAAGCTAAGGGATTCTATTACAACCCAGGTGCTGCTGTCTGTTGGAGGAACCTCCCCACACTCAGAACCCCAGAACACTTCTTCCTGTGTGTGCTGGACGTGGGGAAACATAGCACACGCATTTTTCAGGGGTCACAGTAATTCCCAAGTTGTGGGTTGTAGTTTAAACATCTCCACTACCCATGGAGAGGCACACGCTAATACTTAGTTTTAGATCCCAAATCCCACTTTCAACCACACACTGGCCTAGGCAAACCATCAGGGAAGACAAGCAAAGGGATTCTATTCAAACCAAGACGCTGATGTCAGTTGGAGGAACTACCCCACCCTCAGGATACTGGAACCCAACCTTGTGTGGTGGGGAGATTTGAAGCCCCACTCCACGCAGATGAATGGGTGCTCAGGTGTTTCCCTTTATGGAGAATTCATCTAAATACTTCCTCAGTCCATCGGGGACACTCGCTACTATTTGGCTTCAAAGCCCAACCCCCAGGTTTCTCTCAGAGTCAGTCCTAGGGAAACACTCAGGGATTACAAGCTAAGGGATTCTATTAGAACCCAGCCGCTTCTGTCACCTGAAATTGCCAGCCCACACTCAGGATAGCAGAAAACTTCTTCATGTGTGTTCTGGTGGTGGGGATACAGAGTCCACGCTTTTTTCAAGGAGCACAGGTATTCCCATGTTGTGGGCTTTTGGTTAATAACCTCCAAATCCCATGGAGAAGCACTCGCTAATACTTGGATTTAGAGCCCAACCCACCCTTTCCCCAGCACTCCGTATCAGGCAACCAAACAGGGTAGACAAGTTAAGCGATTTTATAAGAACCAAGGCCCTGCTCTCAGTTGGAGGAGGCTGCCCACTCTCAGGATAACTGTGCAAGTGTTCGTGTGTGTGCTGGAGGTGTGGAAACAGACTCCACGGATCTTTATGGGGGCACAGGTGTTCCCAGGTTAGGGATGTAGTTTAAACACCTCCACAAACCATAGAGAGGTCATCGCCAATACTTGGTTTTGGAGCCCAAACCACACTTTCCCCCGCACTCCCGCCTAGGCTTTCCATCAGGGAAGACAAGCAAAGGAATTCAATTAGAACCCAGGCGCTGCTGTCAGTTGGAGGAACTTCCCTGCACTCAGAATTCCAGAACACATTCTTAGGTGTGGGAGAGATGTGCAGCCCCACTGCACCCAGATGAATGCAGGAAAAGGTGTTCCCTTTAGGGAGAAGTCCTCTAAGTACTTCCTCAATGGATCAGGGGGCACTCACTGCTACGTGGCCTCCAAGCCCAACCCCCAGCTTTCCCTCATGGCCTGGCCTAAAAGAACACTCAGGGAACAGAAGCTAAGGGATACTAATAGAATCCAGGTGCTGCTGTCAGTTTGAGGAACATCCCCACACTCAGAATACAAGAACACATCTTCGTGTGTGTGCTGGATGTAGGGAAACAGTCAAAGCATCTTTCAGGGGGCACATTTATTCCATGGTTGTGGGTTGTAGGTTAAAAACCCACATCCCATGGATAGGCTCTCGCTTATACTTGGTTTAGAGCCCAACCCACACTTTCCCCCACTCTCCAGCCTAGGCATGCCATCAGGGAAGACAAGCTAAGGGATTCCTTTAGGACCCAGGCGCTGCTGTCATTTGGAGGAGCCTCCCCACAATCAGGATACCTGAGCACGTCTCCGTGTGTGTGCTGGAGGTGGGGAAACAGATTCCACGCATCTTTATGGGGCACAGGTGTTCCAAGGTTGGGGAAGTAGTTTAAAACCCTCCACTACCCACAGAGATGCACTCGCTAATACTTGGCTTTAGAGCCCATCCCCCACCATCGCTTACTGCTAGGCCTAGGAAAACACTTAGGGAAGTCAAGCTAAGGGATTCTATTACAACCCAGGTGCTGCTGTCTGTTGGAGGAACCTCCCCACACTCAGAACCCCAGAACACTTCTTCCTGTGTGTGCTGGACGTGGGGAAACATAGCACACGCATTCTTCAGGGGTCACAGTAATTCCCAAGTTGTGGGTTGTAGTTTAAACATCTCCACTACCCATGGAGAGGCACACGCTAATACTTAGTTTTAGATCCCAAATCCCACTTTCAACCACACACTGGCCTAGGCAAACCATCAGGGAAGACAAGCAAAGGGATTCTATTCAAACCAAGACGCTGATGTCAGTTGGAAGAACTACCCCACCCTCAGGATACTGGAACCCAACCTTGTGTGGTGGGGAGATTTGAAGCCCCACTCCACGCAGATGAATGGGTGCTCAGGTGTTTCCCTTTATGGAGAATTCATCTAAATACTTCCTCAGTCCATCGGGGACACTCGCTACTATTTGGCCTCAAAGCCCAACCCCCAGGTTTCTCTCAGAGCCAGTCCTAGGGAAACACTCAGGGATTACAAGCTAAGGGATTCTATTAGAACCCAGCCGCTTCTGTCACCTGAAATTGCCAGCCCACACTCAGGATAGCAGAAAACTTCTTCATGTGTGTTCTGGTGGTGGGGATACAGAGTCCACGCTTTTTTCAAGGAGCACAGGTATTCCCATGTTGTGGGCTTTTGGTTAATAACCTCCAAATCCCATGGAGAAGCACTCGCTAATACTTGGATTTAGAGCCCAACCCACCCTTTCCCCAGCACTCCGTATCAGGCAACCAAACAGGGTAGACAAGTTAAGCGATTTTATAAGAACCAAGGCCCTGCTCTCAGTTGGAGGAGGCTGCCCACTCTCAGGATAACTGTGCAAGTGTTCGTGTGTGTGCTGGAGGTGTGGAAACAGACTCCACGGATCTTTATGGGGGCACAGCTGTTCCCAGGTTAGGGATGTAGTTTAAACACCTCCACAAGCCATAGGGAGGTCATCGCAAATACTTGGTTTTGGAGCCCAAACCACACTTTCCCCCGCACTCCCGCCTAGGCTTTCCATCAGGGAAGACAAGCAAAGGAATTCAATTAGAACCCAGGCGCTGCTGTCAGTTGGAGGAACTTCCCTGCACTCAGAATTCCAGAACACATTCTTAGGTGTGGGAGAGATGTGCAGCCCCACTGCACCCAGATGAATGCAGGAAAAGGTGTTCCCTTTAGGGAGAAGTCCTCTAAGTACTTCCTCAATGGATCAGGGGGCACTCACTGCTACGTGGCCTCCAAGCCCAACCCCCAGCTTTCCCTCATGGCCTGGCCTAAAAGAACACTCAGGGAACAGAAGCTACGGGATACTAATAGAATCCAGGTGCTGCTGTCAGTTTGAGGAACATCCCCACACTCAGAATACAAGAACACATCTTCGTGTGTGTGATGGATGTAGGGAAACAGTCAAAGCATCTTTCAGGGGGCACATTTATTCCATGGTTGTGGGTTGTAGGTTAAAAACCCACATCCCATGGATAGGCTCTCGCTTATACTTGGTTTAGAGCCCAACCCACACTTTCCCCCACTCTCCAGCCTAGGCATGCCATCAGGGAAGACAAGCTAAGGGATTCCTTTAGGACCCAGGCGCTGCTGTCATTTGGAGGAGCCTCCCCACAATCAGGATACCTGAGCACGTCTCCGTGTGTGTGCTGGAGGTGGGGAAACAGATTCCACGCATCTTTATGGGGCACAGGTGTTCCAAGGTTGGGGAAGTAGTTTAAAACCCTCCACTACCCACAGAGATGCACTCGCTAATACTTGGCTTTAGAGCCCATCCCCCACCATCGCTTACTGCTAGGCCTAGGAAAACACTTAGGGAAGTCAAGCTAAGGGATTCTATTACAACCCAGGTGCTGCTGTCTGTTGGAGGAACCTCCCCACACTCAGAACCCCAGAACACTTCTTCCTGTGTGTGCTGGACGTGGGGAAACATAGCACACGCATTTTTCAGGGGTCACAGTAATTCCCAAGTTGTGGGTTGTAGTTTAAACATCTCCACTACCCATGGAGAGGCACACGCTAATACTTAGTTTTAGATCCCAAATCCCACTTTCAACCACACACTGGCCTAGGCAAACCATCAGGGAAGACAAGCAAAGGGATTCTATTCAAACCAAGACGCTGATGTCAGTTGGAGGAACTACCCCACCCTCAGGATACTGGAACCCAACCTTGTGTGGTGGGGAGATTTGAAGCCCCACTCCACGCAGATGAATGGGTGCTCAGGTGTTTCCCTTTATGGAGAATTCATCTAAATACTTCCTCAGTCCATCGGGGACACTCGCTACTATTTGGCCTCAAAGCCCAACCCCCAGGTTTCTCTCAGAGCCAGTCCTAGGGAAACACTCAGGGATTACAAGCTAAGGGATTCTATTAGAACCCAGCCGCTTCTGTCACCTGAAATTGCCAGCCCACACTCAGGATAGCAGAAAACTTCTTCATGTGTGTTCTGGTGGTGGGGATACAGAGTCCACGCTTTTTTCAAGGAGCACAGGTATTCCCATGTTGTGGGCTTTTGGTTAATAACCTCCAAATCCCATGGAGAAGCACTCGCTAATACTTGGATTTAGAGCCCAACCCACCCTTTCCCCAGCACTCCGTATCAGGCAACCAAACAGGGTAGACAAGTTAAGCGATTTTATAAGAACCAAGGCCCTGCTCTCAGTTGGAGGAGGCTGCCCACTCTCAGGATAACTGTGCAAGTGTTCGTGTGTGTGCTGGAGGTGTGGAAACAGACTCCACGGATCTTTATGGGGGCACAGCTGTTCCCAGGTTAGGGATGTAGTTTAAACACCTCCACAAGCCATAGGGAGGTCATCGCAAATACTTGGTTTTGGAGCCCAAACCACACTTTCCCCCGCACTCCCGCCTAGGCTTTCCATCAGGGAAGACAAGCAAAGGAATTCAATTAGAACCCAGGCGCTGCTGTCAGTTGGAGGAACTTCCCTGCACTCAGAATTCCAGAACACATTCTTAGGTGTGGGAGAGATGTGCAGCCCCACTGCACCCAGATGAATGCAGGAAAAGGTGTTCCCTTTAGGGAGAAGTCCTCTAAGTACTTCCTCAATGGATCAGGGGGCACTCACTGCTACGTGGCCTCCAAGCCCAACCCCCAGCTTTCCCTCATGGCCTGGCCTAAAAGAACACTCAGGGAACAGAAGCTACGGGATACTAATAGAATCCAGGTGCTGCTGTCAGTTTGAGGAACATCCCCACACTCAGAATACAAGAACACATCTTCGTGTGTGTGATGGATGTAGGGAAACAGTCAAAGCATCTTTCAGGGGGCACATTTATTCCATGGTTGTGGGTTGTAGGTTAAAAACCCACATCCCATGGATAGGCTCTCGCTTATACTTGGTTTAGAGCCCAACCCACACTTTCCCCCACTCTCCAGCCTAGGCATGCCATCAGGGAAGACAAGCTAAGGGATTCCTTTAGGACCCAGGCGCTGCTGTCATTTGGAGGAGCCTCCCCACAATCAGGATACCTGAGCACGTCTCCGTGTGTGTGCTGGAGGTGGGGAAACAGATTCCACGCATCTTTATGGGGCACAGGTGTTCCAAGGTTGGGGAAGTAGTTTAAAACCCTCCACTACCCACAGAGATGCACTCGCTAATACTTGGCTTTAGAGCCCATCCCCCACCATCGCTTACTGCTAGGCCTAGGAAAACACTTAGGGAAGTCAAGCTAAGGGATTCTATTACAACCCAGGTTCTGCTGTCTGTTGGAGGAACCTCCCCACACTCAGAACCCCAGAACACTTCTTCCTGTGTGTGCTGGACGTGGGGAAACATAGCACACGCATTTTTCAGGGGTCACAGTAATTCCCAAGTTGTGGGTTGTAGTTTAAACATCTCCACTACCCATGGAGAGGCACACGCTAATACTTAGTTTTAGATCCCAAATCCCACTTTCAACCACACACTGGCCTAGGCAAACCATCAGGGAAGACAAGCAAAGGGATTCTATTCAAACCAAGACGCTGATGTCAGTTGGAGGAACTACCCCACCCTCAGGATACTGGAACCCAACCTTGTGTGGTGGGGAGATTTGAAGCCCCACTCCACGCAGATGAATGGGTGCTCAGGTGTTTCCCTTTATGGAGAATTCATCTAAATACTTCCTCAGTCCATCGGGGACACTCGCTACTATTTGGCCTCAAAGCCCAACCCCCAGGTTTCTCTCAGAGCCAGTCCTAGGGAAACACTCAGGGATTACAAGCTAAGGGATTCTATTAGAACCCAGCCGCTTCTGTCACCTGAAATTGCCAGCCCACACTCAGGATAGCAGAAAACTTCTTCATGTGTGTTCTGGTGGTGGGGATACAGAGTCCACGCTTTTTTCAAGGAGCACAGGTATTCCCATGTTGTGGGCTTTTGGTTAATAACCTCCAAATCCCATGGAGAAGCACTCGCTAATACTTGGATTTAGAGCCCAACCCACCCTTTCCCCAGCACTCCGTATCAGGCAACCAAACAGGGTAGACAAGTTAAGCCATTTTATAAGAACCAAGGCCCTGCTCTCAGTTGGAGGAGGCTGCCCACTCTCAGGATAACTGTGCAAGTGTTCGTGTGTGTGCTGGAGGTGTGGAAACAGACTCCACGGATCTTTATGGGGGCACAGCTGTTCCCAGGTTAGGGATGTAGTTTAAACACCTCCACAAGCCATAGAGAGGTCATCGCAAATTCTTGGTTTTGGAGCCCAAACCACACTTTCCCCCGCACTCCCGCCTAGGCTTTCCATCAGGGAAGACAAGCAAAGGAATTCAATTAGAACCCAGGCGCTGCTGTCAGTTGGAGGAACTTCCCTGCACTCAGAATTCCAGAACACATTCTTAGGTGTGGGAGAGATGTGCAGCCCCACTGCACCCAGATGAATGCAGGAAAAGGTGTTCCCTTTAGGGAGAAGTCCTCTAAGTACTTCCTCAATGGATCAGGGGGCACTCACTGCTACGTGGCCTCCAAGCCCAACCCCCAGCTTTCCCTCATGGCCTGGCCTAAAAGAACACTCAGGGAACAGAAGCTAAGGGATACTAATAGAATCCAGGTGCTGCTGTCAGTTTGAGGAACATCCCCACACTCAGAATACAAGAACACATCTTCGTGTGTGTGATGGATGTAGGGAAACAGTCAAAGCATCTTTCAGGGGGCACATTTATTCCATGGTTGTGGGTTGTAGGTTAAAAACCCACATCCCATGGATAGGCTCTCGCTTATACTTGGTTTAGAGCCCAACCCACACTTTCCCCCACTCTCCAGCCTAGGCATGCCATCAGGGAAGACAAGCTAAGGGATTCCTTTAGGACCCAGGCGCTGCTGTCATTTGGAGGAGCCTCCCCACAATCAGGATACCTGAGCACGTCTCCGTGTGTGTGCTGGAGGTGGGGAAACAGATTCCACGCATCTTTATGGGGCACAGGTGTTCCAAGGTTGGGGAAGTAGTTTAAAACCCTCCACTACCCACAGAGATGCACTCGCTAATACTTGGCTTTAGAGCCCATCCCCCACCATCGCTTACTGCTAGGCCTAGGAAAACACTTAGGGAAGTCAAGCTAAGGGATTCTATTACAACCCAGGTGCTGCTGTCTGTTGGAGGAACCTCCCCACACTCAGAACCCCAGAACACTTCTTCCTGTGTGTGCTGGACGTGGGGAAACATAGCACACGCATTTTTCAGGGGTCACAGTAATTCCCAAGTTGTGGGTTGTAGTTTAAACATCTCCACTACCCATGGAGAGGCACACGCTAATACTTAGTTTTAGATCCCAAATCCCACTTTCAACCACACACTGGCCTAGGCAAACCATCAGGGAAGACAAGCAAAGGGATTCTATTCAAACCAAGACGCTGATGTCAGTTGGAGGAACTACCCCACCCTCAGGATACTGGAACCCAACCTTGTGTGGTGGGGAGATTTGAAGCCCCACTCCACGCAGATGAATGGGTGCTCAGGTGTTTCCCTTTATGGAGAATTCATCTAAATACTTCCTCAGTCCATCGGGGACACTCGCTACTATTTGGCCTCAAAGCCCAACCCCCAGGTTTCTCTCAGAGCCAGTCCTAGGGAAACTCTCAGGGATTACAAGCTAAGGGATTCTATTAGAACCCAGCCGCTTCTGTCACCTGAAATTGAGAGCCCACACTCAGGATAGCAGAAAACTTCTTCATGTGTGTTCTGGTGGTGGGGATACAGAGTCCACGCTTTTTTCAAGGAGCACAGGTATTCCCATGTTGTGGGCTTTTGGTTAATAACCTCCAAATCCCATGGAGAAGCACTCGCTAATACTTGGATTTACAGCCCAACCCACCCTTTCCCCAGCACTCCGTATCAGGCAACCAAACAGGGTAGACAAGTTAAGCGATTTTATAAGAACCAAGGCCCTGCTCTCAGTTGGAGGAGGCTGCCCACTCTCAGGATAACTGTGCAAGTGTTCGTGTGTGTGCTGGAGGTGTGGAAACAGACTCCACGGATCTTTATGGGGGCACAGGTGTTCCCAGGTTAGGGATGTAGTTTAAACACCTCCACAAACCATAGAGAGGTCATCGCAAATACTTGGTTTTGGAGCCCAAACCACACTTTCCCCCGCACTCCCGCCTAGGCTTTCCATCAGGGAAGACAAGCAAAGGAATTCAATTAGAACCCAGGCGCTGCTGTCAGTTGGAGGAACTTCCCTGCACTCAGAATTCCAGAACACATTCTTAGGTGTGGGAGAGATGTGCAGCCCCACTGCACCCAGATGAATGCAGGAAAAGGTGTTCCCTTTAGGGAGAAGTCCTCTAAGTACTTCCTCAATGGATCAGGGGGCACTCACTGCTACGTGGCCTCCAAGCCCAACCCCCAGTTTTCCCTCATGGCCTGGCCTAAAAGAACACTCAGGGAACAGAAGCTAAGGGATACTAATAGAATCCAGGTGCTGCTGTCAGTTTGAGGAACATCCCCACACTCAGAATACAAGAACACATCTTCGTGTGTGTGATGGATGTAGGGAAACAGTCAAAGCATCTTTCAGGGGGCACATTTATTCCATGGTTGTGGGTTGTAGGTTAAAAACCCACATCCCATGGATAGGCTCTCGCTTATACTTGGTTTAGAGCCCAACCCACACTTTCCCCCACTCTCCAGCCTAGGCATGCCATCAGGGAAGACAAGCTAAGGGATTCCTTTAGGACCCAGGCGCTGCTGTCATTTGGAGGAGCCTCCCCACAATCAGGATACCTGAGCACGTCTCCGTGTGTGTGCTGGAGGTGGGGAAACAGATTCCACGCATCTTTATGGGGCACAGGTGTTCCAAGGTTGGGGAAGTAGTTTAAAACCCTCCACTACCCACAGAGATGCACTCGCTAATACTTGGCTTTAGAGCCCATCCCCCACCATCGCTTACTGCTAGGCCTAGGAAAACACTTAGGGAAGTCAAGCTAAGGGATTCTATTACAACCCAGGTGCTGCTGTCTGTTGGAGGAACCTCCCCACACTCAGAACCCCAGAACACTTCTTCCTGTGTGTGCTGGACGTGGGGAAACATAGCACACGCATTTTTCAGGGGTCACAGTAATTCCCAAGTTGTGGGTTGTAGTTTAAACATCTCCACTACCCATGGAGAGGCACACGCTAATACTTAGTTTTAGATCCCAAATCCCACTTTCAACCACACACTGGCCTAGGCAAACCATCAGGGAAGACAAGCAAAGGGATTCTATTCAAACCAAGACGCTGATGTCAGTTGGAGGAACTACCCCACCCCCAGGATACTGGAACCCAACCTTGTGTGGTGGGGAGATTTGAAGCCCCACTCCACGCAGATGAATGGGTGCTCAGGTGTTTCCCTTTATGGAGAATTCATCTAAATACTTCCTCAGTCCATCGGGGACACTCGCTACTATTTGGCCTCAAAGCCCAACCCCCAGGTTTCTCTCAGAGCCAGTCCTAGGGAAACACTCAGGGATTACAAGCTAAGGGATTCTATTAGAACCCAGCCGCTTCTGTCACCTGAAATTGCCAGCCCACACTCAGGATAGCAGAAAACTTCTTCATGTGTGTTCTGGTGGTGGGGATACAGAGTCCACGCTTTTTTCAAGGAGCACAGGTATTCCCATGTTGTGGGCTTTTGGTTAATAACCTCCAAATCCCATGGAGAAGCACTCACAAATACTTGGATTTAGAGCCCAACCCACCCTTTCCCCAGCACTCCGTATCAGGCAACCAAACAGGGTAGACAAGTTAAGCGATTTTATAAGAACCAAGGCCCTGCTCTCAGTTGGAGGAGGCTGCCCACTCTCAGGATAACTGTGCAAGTGTTCGTGTGTGTGCTGGAGGTGTGGAAACAGACTCCACGGATCTTTATGGGGGCACAGGTGTTCCCAGGTTAGGGATGTAGTTTAAACACCTCCACAAACCATAGAGAGGTCATCGCAAATACTTGGTTTTGGAGCCCAAACCACACTTTCCCCCGCACTCCCGCCTAGGCTTTCCATCAGGGAAGACAAGCAAAGGAATTCAATTAGAACCCAGGCGCTGCTGTCAGTTGGAGGAACTTCCCTGCACTCAGAATTCCAGAACACATTCTTAGGTGTGGGAGAGATGTGCAGCCCCACTGCACCCAGATGAATGCAGGAAAAGGTGTTCCCTTTAGGGAGAAGTCCTCTAAGTACTTCCTCAATGGATCAGGGGGCACTCACTGCTACGTGGCCTCCAAGCCCAACCCCCAGCTTTCCCTCATGGCCTGGCCTAAAAGAACACTCAGGGAACAGAAGCTAAGGGATACTAATAGAATCCAGGTGCTGCTGTCAGTTTGAGGAACATCCCCACACTCAGAATACAAGAACACATCTTCGTGTGTGTGCTGGATGTAGGGAAACAGTCAAAGCATCTTTCAGGGGGCACATTTATTCCATGGTTGTGTGTTGTAGATTAAAAACCCACATCCCATGGATAGGCTCTCGCTTATACTTGGTTTAGAGCCCAACCCACACTTTCCCCCACTCTCCAGCCTAGGCATGCCATCAGGGAAGACAAGCTAAGGGATTCCTTTAGGACCCAGGCGCTGCTGTCATTTGGAGGAGCCTCCCCACAATCAGGATACCTGAGCACGTCTCCGTGTGTGTGCTGGAGGTGGGGAAACAGATTCCACGCATCTTTATGGGGCACAGGTGTTCCAAGGTTGGGGAAGTAGTTTAAAACCCTCCACTACCCACAGAGATGCACTCGCTAATACTTGGCTTTAGAGCCCATCCCCCACCATCGCTTACTGCTAGGCCTAGGAAAACACTTAGGGAAGTCAAGCTAAGGGATTCTATTACAACCCAGGTGCTGCTGTCTGTTGGAGGAACCTCCCCACACTCAGAACCCCAGAACACTTCTTCCTGTGTGTGCTGGACGTGGGGAAACATAGCACACGCATTTTTCAGGGGTCACAGTAATTCCCAAGTTGTGGGTTGTAGTTTAAACATCTCCACTACCCATGGAGAGGCACACGCTAATACTTAGTTTTAGATCCCAAATCCCACTTTCAACCACACACTGGCCTAGGCAAACCATCAGGGAAGACAAGCAAAGGGATTCTATTCAAACCAAGACGCTGATGTCAGTTGGAGGAACTACCCCACCCTCAGGATACTGGAACCCAACCTTGTGTGGTGGGGAGATTTGAAGCCCCACTCCACGCAGATGAATGGGTGCTCAGGTGTTTCCCTTTATGGAGAATTCATCTAAATACTTCCTCAGTCCATCGGGGACACTCGCTACTATTTGGCCTCAAAGCCCAACCCCCATGTTTCTCTCAGAGCCAGTCCTAGGGAAACACTCAGGGATTACAAGCTAAGGGATTCTATTAGAACCCAGCCGCTTCTGTCACCTGAAATTGCCAGCCCACACTCAGGATAGCAGAAAACTTCTTCATGTGTGTTCTGGTGGTGGGGATACAGAGTCCACGCTTTTTTCAAGGAGCACAGGTATTCCCATGTTGTGGGCTTTTGGTTAATAACCTCCAAATCCCATGGAGAAGCACTCGCTAATACTTGGATTTAGAGCCCAACCCACCCTTTCCCCAGCACTCCGTATCAGGCAACCAAACAGGGTAGACAAGTTAAGCGATTTTATAAGAACCAAGGCCCTGCTCTCAGTTGGAGGAGGCTGCCCACCCTCAGGATAACTGTGCAAGTGTTCGTGTGTGTGCTGGAGGTGTGGAAACAGACTCCACGGATCTTTATGGGGGCACAGGTGTTCCCAGGTTAGGGATGTAGTTTAAACACCTCCACAAACCATAGAGAGGTCATCGCAAATACTTGGTTTTGGAGCCCAAACCACACTTTCCCCCGCACTCCCGCCTAGGCTTTCCATCAGGGAAGACAAGCAAAGGAATTCAATTAGAACCCAGGCGCTGCTGTCAGTTGGAGGAACTTCCCTGCACTCAGAATTCCAGAACACATTCTTAGGTGTGGGAGAGATGTGCAGCCCCACTGCACCCAGATGAATGCAGGAAAAGGTGTTCCCTTTAGGGAGAAGTCCTCTAAGTACTTCCTCAATGGATCAGGGGGCACTCACTGCTACGTGGCCTCCAAGCCCAACCCCCAGCTTTCCCTCATGGCCTGGCCTAAAAGAACACTCAGGGAACAGAAGCTAAGGGATACTAATAGAATCCAGGTGCTGCTGTCAGTTTGAGGAACATCCCCACACTCAGAATACAAGAACACATCTTCGTGTGTGTGATGGATGTAGGGAAACAGTCAAAGCATCTTTCAGGGGGCACATTTATTCCATGGTTGTGGGTTGTAGGTTAAAAACCCACATCCCATGGATAGGCTCTCGCTTATACTTGGTTTAGAGCCCAACCCACACTTTCCCCCACTCTGCAGCCTAGGCATGCCATCAGGGAAGACAAGCTAAGGGATTCCTTTAGGACCCAGGCGCTGCTGTCATTTGGAGGAGCCTCCCCACAATCAGGATACCTGAGCACGTCTCCGTGTGTGTGCTGGAGGTGGGGAAACAGATTCCACGCATCTTTATGAGGCACAGGTGTTCCAAGGTTGGGGAAGTAGTTTAAAACCCTCCACTACCCACAGAGATGCACTCGCTAATACTTGGCTTTAGAGCCCATCCCCCACCATCGCTTACTGCTAGGCCTAGGAAAACACTTAGGGAAGTCAAGCTAAGGGATTCTATTACAACCCAGGTGCTGCTGTCTGTTGGAGGAACCTCCCCACACTCAGAACCCCAGAACACTTCTTCCTGTGTGTGCTGGACGTGGGGAAACATAGCACACGCATTTTTCAGGGGTCACAGTAATTCCCAAGTTGTGGGTTGTAGTTTAAACATCTCCACTACCCATGGAGAGGCACACGCTAATACTTAGTTTTAGATCCCAAATCCCACTTTCAACCACACACTGGCCTAGGCAAACCATCAGGGAAGACAAGCAAAGGGATTCTATTCAAACCAAGACGCTGATGTCAGTTGGAGGAACTACCCCACCCTCAGGATACTGGAACCCAACCTTGTGTGGTGGGGAGATTTGAAGCCCCACTCCACGCAGATGAATGGGTGCTCAGGTGTTTCCCTTTATGGAGAATTCATCTAAATACTTCCTCAGTCCATCGGGGACACTCGCTACTATTTGGCCTCAAAGCCCAACCCCCAGGTTTCTCTCAGAGCCAGTCCTAGGGAAACACTCAGGGATTACAAGCTAAGGGATTCTATTAGAACCCAGCCGCTTCTGTCACCTGAAATTGCCAGCCCACACTCAGGATAGCAGAAAACTTCTTCATGTGTGTTCTGGTGGTGGGGATACAGAGTCCACGCTTTTTTCAAGGAGCACAGGTATTCCCATGTTGTGGGCTTTTGGTTAATAACCTCCAAATCCCATGGAGAAGCACTCGCTAATACTTGGATTTAGAGCCCAACCCACCCTTTCCCCAGCACTCCGTATCAGGCAACCAAACAGGGTAGACAAGTTAAGCGATTTTATAAGAACCAAGGCCCTGCTCTCAGTTGGAGGAGGCTGCCCACTCTCAGGATAACTGTGCAACTGTTCGTGTGTGTGCTGGAGGTGTGGAAACAGACTCCACGGATCTTTATGGGGGCACAGGTGTTCCCAGGTTAGGGATGTAGTTTAAACACCTCCACAAACCATAGAGAGGTCATCGCAAATACTTGGTTTTGGAGCCCAAACCACACTTTCCCCCGCACTCCCGCCTAGGCTTTCCATCAGGGAAGACAAGCAAAGGGATTCAATTAGAACCCAGGCGCTGCTGTCAGTTGGAGGAACTTCCCTGCACTCAGAATTCCAGAACACATTCTTAGGTGTGGGAGAGATGTGCAGCCCCACTGCAAGCAGATGAATGCAGGAAAAGGTGTTCCCTTTAGGGAGAAGTCCTCTAAGTACTTCCTCCATGAATCATGGGGCACTCACTGCTACGTGGCCTTCAAGCCCAACCCCCAGCTTTCCCTCATGGCCTGGCCTAAAAGAACACTCAGGTAACAGAAGCTAAGGGATACTAATAGAATCCAGGTGCTGCTGTCAGTTTGAGGAACATCCCCACACTCAGAATACAAGAAAATATCTTCGTGTGTGTGCTGGATGTAGGGAAACATTCAAAGCATCTTTCAGGGGGCACATTTATTCCATGGTTGTGGGTTGTAGTTTAAAAACCCACATCCCATGGATAGGCTCTCGCTTATACTTGGTTTAGAGCCCAACCCACACTTTCCCCCACTCTCCAGTATAGGCATGCCATCAGGGAAGACAAGCTAAGGGATTCTTTTAGAACCCAGGCGCTGCTGTCATTTGGAGGTGCCTCCCCACAATCAGCATACGTGAGCACGTCTCCGTGTGTGTGCTGGAGGTGGGGAAACAGATTCCACGCATCTTTATGGGGCACAGGTGTTCCAAGGTTGTGGAAGTAGTTTAAAACCCTCCACAACCCACAGAGATGCACTCGCTAATACTTGGCTTTAGAGCCCATCCCCCACCATCGCTTACTGCTAGGCCTAGGAAAACACTTAGGGAAGTCAAGCTAAGGGATTCTATTACAACCCAGGTGCTGCTGTCTGTTGGAGGAACCTGCCCACACTCACAACACCAGAACACTTCTTCCTGTGTGTGCTGGACGTGGGGAAACATAGCACACGCATTTTTCAGGGGTCACAGTAATTCCCAAGTTGTGGGTTGTAGTTTAAACATCTCCACTACCCATGGAGAGGCACACGCTAATACTTAATTTTGGATCCCAAAGCCCACTTTCAACCACACACTGGCCTAGGAGAACAATCAGGGAAGACAAGCAAAGGGATTCTATTCAAACCAAGACGCTGATGTCAGTTGGAGGAACTACCCCACCCTCAGGAAACTGGAACCCAACCTTGTGTGGTGGGGAGATTTGAAGCCCCACTCCACGCAGATGAATGGGTGCTCAGGTGTTTCCCTTTATGGAGAATTCATCTAAATACTTCCTCACTCCATCGGGGACACTCGCTACTATTTGGCCTCAAAGCCCAACCCCCAGGTTTCTCTCAGAGTCAGTCCTAGGGAAACACTCAGGGATTACAAGCTAAGGGATTCTATTAGAACCCAGCCGCTTCTGTCAACTGAAATTGCCAGCCAACACTCAGGATAGCAGAAAACTTCTTCATGTGTGTTCTGGTGGTGGGGATACAGAGTCCACGCTTTTTTCAAGGAGCACAGGTATTCCCATGTTGTGGGCTTTTGGTTAATAACCTCCAAATCCCATGGAGAAGCACTCGCTAATACTTGGATTTAGAGCCCAACCCACCCTTTCCCCAGCACTCCGTATCAGGCAACCAAACAGGGTAGACAAGTTAAGCGATTTTATAAGAACCAAGGCCCTGCTCTCAGTTGGAGGAGGCTGCCCACTCTCAGGATAACTGTGCAAGTGTTCGTGTGTGTGCTGGAGGTGTGGAGACAGACTCCACGGATCTTTATGGGGGCACAGGTGTTCCCAGGTTAGGGATGTAGTTTAAACACCTCCACAAACCATAGAGAGGTCATCGCAAATACTTGGTTTTGGAGCCCAAACCACACTTTCCCCCGCACTCCCGCCTAGGCTTTCCATCAGGGAAGACAAGCAAAGGGATTCAATTAGAACCCAGGCGCTGCTGTCAGTTGGAGGAACTTCCCTGCACTCAGAATTCCAGAACACATTCTTAGGTGTGGGAGAGATGTGCAGCCCCACTGCACCCAGATGAATGCAGGAAAAGGTGTTCCCTTTAGGGAGAATTCCTCTAAGTACTTCCTCAATGGATCAGGGGGCACTCACTGCTACGTGGCCTCCAAGCCCAACCCCCAGCTTTCCCTCATGGCCTGGCCTAAAAGAACACTCAGGGAACAGAAGCTAAGGGATACTAATAGAATCCAGGTGCTGCTGTCAGTTTGAGGAACATCCCCACACTCAGAATACAAGAACACATCTTCGTGTGTGTGATGGATGTAGGGAAACAGTCAAAGCATCTTTCAGGGGGCACATTTATTCCATGGTTGTGGGTTGTAGGTTAAAAACCCACATCCCATGGATAGGCTCTCGCTTATACTTGGTTTAGAGCCCAACCCACACTTTCCCCCACTCTCCAGCCTAGGCATGCCATCAGGGAAGACAAGCTAAGGGATTCCTTTAGGACCCAGGCGCTGCTGTCATTTGGAGGAGCCTCCCCACAATCAGGATACCTGAGCACGTCTCCGTGTGTGTGCTGGAGGTGGGGAAACAGATTCCACGCATCTTTATGGGGCACAGGTGTTCCAAGGTTGGGGAAGTAGTTTAAAACCCTCCACTACCCACAGAGATGCACTCGCTAATACTTGGCTTTAGAGCCCATCCCCCACCATCGCTTACTGCTAGGCCTAGGAAAACACTTAGGGAAGTCAAGCTAAGGGATTCTATTACAACCCAGGTGCTGCTGTCTGTTGGAGGAACCTCCCCACACTCAGAACCCCAGAACACTTCTTCCTGTGTGTGCTGGACGTGGGGAAACATAGCACACGCATTTTTCAGGGGTCACAGTAATTCCCAAGTTGTGGGTTGTAGTTTAAACATCTCCACTACCCATGGAGAGGCACACGCTAATACTTAGTTTTAGATCCCAAATCCCACTTTCAACCACACACTGGCCTAGGCAAACCATCAGGGAAGACAAGCAAAGGGATTCTATTCAAACCAAGACGCTGATGTCAGTTGGAGGAACTACCCCACCCCCAGGATACTGGAACCCAACCTTGTGTGGTGGGGAGATTTGAAGCCCCACTCCACGCAGATGAATGGGTGCTCAGGTGTTTCCCTTTATGGAGAATTCATCTAAATACTTCCTCAGTCCATCGGGGACACTCGCTACTATTTGGCCTCAAAGCCCAACCCCCAGGTTTCTCTCAGAGCCAGTCCTAGGGAAACACTCAGGGATTACAAGCTAAGGGATTCTATTAGAACCCAGCCGCTTCTGTCACCTGAAATTGCCAGCCCACACTCAGGATAGCAGAAAACTTCTTCATGTGTGTTCTGGTGGTGGGGATACAGAGTCCACGCTTTTTTCAAGGAGCACAGGTATTCCCATGTTGTGGGCTTTTGGTTAATAACCTCCAAATCCCATGGAGAAGCACTCGCTAATACTTGGATTTAGAGCCCAACCCACACTTTCCCCAGCACTCCGTATCAGGCAACCAAACAGGGTAGACAAGTTAAGCGATTTTATAAGAACCAAGGCCCTGCTCTCAGTTGGAGGAGGCTGCCCACTCTCAGGATAACTGTGCAAGTGTTCGTGTGTGTGCTGGAGGTGTGGAAACAGACTCCACGGATCTTTATGGGGGCACAGGTGTTCCCAGGTTAGGGATGTAGTTTAAACACCTCCACAAACCATAGAGAGGTCATCGCAAATACTTGGTTTTGGAGCCCAAACCACACTTTCCCCCGCACTCCCGCCTAGGCTTTCCATCAGGGAAGACAAGCAAAGGAATTCAATTAGAACCCAGGCGCTGCTGTCAGTTGGAGGAACTTCCCTGCACTCAGAATTCCAGAACACATTCTTAGGTGTGGGAGAGATGTGCAGCCCCACTGCACCCAGATGAATGCAGGAAAAGGTGTTCCCTTTAGGGAGAAGTCCTCTAAGTACTTCCTCAATGGATCAGGGGGCACTCACTGCTACGTGGCCTCCAAGCCCAACCCCCAGCTTTCCCTCATGGCCTGGCCTAAAAGAACACTCAGGGAACAGAAGCTAAGGGATACTAATAGAATCCAGGTGCTGCTGTCAGTTTGAGGAACATCCCCACACTCAGAATACAAGAACACATCTTCGTGTGTGTGCTGGATGTAGGGAAACAGTCAAAGCATCTTTCAGGGGGCACATTTATTCCATGGTTGTGGGTTGTAGATTAAAAACCCACATCCCATGGATAGGCTCTCGCTTATACTTGGTTTAGAGCCCAACCCACACTTTCCCCCACTCTGCAGCCTAGGCATGCCATCAGGGAAGACAAGCTAAGGGATTCCTTTAGGACCCAGGCGCTGCTGTCATTTGGAGGAGCCTCCCCACAATCAGGATACCTGAGCACGTCTCCGTGTGTGTGCTGGAGGTGGGGAAACAGATTCCACGCATCTTTATGGGGCACAGGTGTTCCAAGGTTGGGGAAGTAGTTTAAAACCCTCCACTACCCACAGAGATGCACTCGCTAATACTTGGCTTTAGAGCCCATCCCCCACCATCGCTTACTGCTAGGCCTAGGAAAACACTTAGGGAAGTCAAGCTAAGGGATTCTATTACAACCCAGGTGCTGCTGTCTGTTGGAGGAACCTCCCCACACTCAGAACCCCAGAACACTTCTTCCTGTGTGTGCTGGACGTGGGGAAACATAGCACACGCATTTTTCAGGGGTCACAGTAATTCCCAAGTTGTGGGTTGTAGTTTAAACATCTCCACTACCCATGGAGAGGCACACGCTAATACTTAGTTTTAGATCCCAAATCCCACTTTCAACCACACACTGGCCTAGGCAAACCATCAGGGAAGACAAGCAAAGGGATTCTATTCAAACCAAGACGCTGATGTCAGTTGGAGGAACTACCCCACCCTCAGGATACTGGAACCCAACCTTGTGTGGTGGGGAGATTTGAAGCCCCACTCCACGCAGATGAATGGGTGCTCAGGTGTTTCCCTTTATGGAGAATTCATCTAAATACTTCCTCAGTCCATCGGGGACACTCGCTACTATTTGGCCTCAAAGCCCAACCCCCATGTTTCTCTCAGAGCCAGTCCTAGGGAAACACTCAGGGATTACAAGCTAAGGGATTCTATTAGAACCCAGCCGCTTCTGTCACCTGAAATTGCCAGCCCACACTCAGGATAGCAGAAAACTTCTTCATGTGTGTTCTGGTGGTGGGGATACAGAGTCCACGCTTTTTTCAAGGAGCACAGGTATTCCCATGTTGTGGGCTTTTGGTTAATAACCTCCAAATCCCATGGAGAAGCACTCGCTAATACTTGGATTTAGAGCCCAACCCACCCTTTCCCCAGCACTCCGTATCAGGCAACCAAACAGGGTAGACAAGTTAAGCGATTTTATAAGAACCAAGGCCCTGCTCTCAGTTGGAGGAGGCTGCCCACTCTCAGGATAACTGTGCAAGTGTTCGTGTGTGTGCTGGAGGTGTGGAAACAGACTCCACGGATCTTTATGGGGGCACAGGTGTTCCCAGGTTAGGGATGTAGTTTAAACACCTCCACAAACCATAGAGAGGTCATCGCAAATACTTGGTTTTGGAGCCCAAACCACACTTTCCCCCGCACTCCCGCCTAGGCTTTCCATCAGGGAAGACAAGCAAAGGAATTCAATTAGAACCCAGGCGCTGCTGTCAGTTGGAGGAACTTCCCTGCACTCAGAATTCCAGAACACATTCTTAGGTGTGGGAGAGATGTGCAGCCCCACTGCACCCAGATGAATGCAGGAAAAGGTGTTCCCTTTAGGGAGAAGTCCTCTAAGTACTTCCTCAATGGATCAGGGGGCACTCACTGCTACGTGGCCTCCAAGCCCAACCCCCAGCTTTCCCTCATGGCCTGGCCTAAAAGAACACTCAGGGAACAGAAGCTAAGGGATACTAATAGAATCCAGGTGCTGCTGTCAGTTTGAGGAACATCCCCACACTCAGAATACAAGAACACATCTTCGTGTGTGTGATGGATGTAGGGAAACAGTCAAAGCATCTTTCAGGGGGCACATTTATTCCATGGTTGTGGGTTGTAGGTTAAAAACCCACATCCCATGGATAGGCTCTCGCTTATACTTGGTTTAGAGCCCAACCCACACTTTCCCCCACTCTGCAGCCTAGGCATGCCATCAGGGAAGACAAGCTAAGGGATTCCTTTAGGACCCAGGCGCTGCTGTCATTTGGAGGAGCCTCCCCACAATCAGGATACCTGAGCACGTCTCCGTGTGTGTGCTGGAGGTGGGGAAACAGATTCCACGCATCTTTATGTGGCACAGGTGTTCCAAGGTTGGGGAAGTAGTTTAAAACCCTCCACTACCCACAGAGATGCACTCGCTAATACTTGGCTTTAGAGCCCATCCCCCACCATCGCTTACTGCTAGGCCTAGGAAAACACTTAGGGAAGTCAAGCTAAGGGATTCTATTACAACCCAGGTGCTGCTGTCTGTTGGAGGAACCTCCCCACACTCAGAACCCCAGAACACTTCTTCCTGTGTGTGCTGGACGTGGGGAAACATAGCACACGCATTTTTCAGGGGTCACAGTAATTCCCAAGTTGTGGGTTGTAGTTTAAACATCTCCACTACCCATGGAGAGGCACACGCTAATACTTAGTTTTAGATCCCAAATCCCACTTTCAACCACACACTGGCCTAGGCAAACCATCAGGGAAGACAAGCAAAGGGATTCTATTCAAACCAAGACGCTGAAGTCAGTTGGAGGAACTACCCCACCCTCAGGATACTGGAACCCAACCTTGTGTGGTGGGGAGATTTGAAGCCCCACTCCACGCAGATGAATGGGTGCTCAGGTGTTTCCCTTTATGGAGAATTCATCTAAATACTTCCTCAGTCCATCGGGGACACTCGCTACTATTTGGCCTCAAAGCCCAACCCCCAGGTTTCTCTCAGAGCCAGTCCTAGGGAAACACTCAGGGATTACAAGCTAAGGGATTCTATTAGAACCCAGCCGCTTCTGTCACCTGAAATTGCCAGCCCACACTCAGGATAGCAGAAAACTTCTTCATGTGTGTTCTGGTGGTGGGGATACAGAGTCCACGCTTTTTTCAAGGAGCACAGGTATTCCCATGTTGTGGGCTTTTGGTTAATAACCTCCAAATCCCATGGAGAAGCACTCGCTAATACTTGGATTTAGAGCCCAACCCACCCTTTCCCCAGCACTCCGTATCAGGCAACCAAACAGGGTAGACAAGTTAAGCGATTTTATAAGAACCAAGGCCCTGCTCTCAGTTGGAGGAGGCTGCCCACTCTCAGGATAACTGTGCAAGTGTTCTTGTGTGTGCTGGAGGTGTGGAAACAGACTCCACGGATCTTTATGGGGGCACAGGTGTTCCCAGGTTAGGGATGTAGTTTAAACACCTCCACAAACCATAGAGAGGTCATCGCAAATACTTGGTTTTGGAGCCCAAACCACACTTTCCCCCGCACTCCCGCCTAGGCTTTCCATCAGGGAAGACAAGCAAAGGAATTCAATTAGAACCCAGGCGCTGCTGTCAGTTGGAGGAACTTCCCTGCACTCAGAATTCCAGAACACATTCTTAGGTGTGGGAGAGATGTGCAGCCCCACTGCACCCAGATGAATGCAGGAAAAGGTGTTCCCTTTAGGGAGAAGTCCTCTAAGTACTTCCTCAATGGATCAGGGGGCACTCACTGCTACGTGGCCTCCAAGCCCAACCCCCAGCTTTCCCTCATGGCCTGGCCTAAAAGAACACTCAGGGAACAGAAGCTAAGGGATACTAATAGAATCCAGGTGCTGCTGTCAGTTTGAGGAACATCCCCACACTCAGAATACAAGAACACATCTTCGTGTGTGTGCTGGATGTAGGGAAACAGTCAAAGCATCTTTCAGGGGGCACATTTATTCCATGGTTGTGGGTTGTAGGTTAAAAACCCACATCCCATGGATAGGCTCTCGCTTATACTTGGTTTAGAGCCCAACCCACACTTTCCCCCACTCTCCAGCCTAGGCATGCCATCAGGGAAGATAAGCTAAGGGATTCCTTTAGGACCCAGGCGCTGCTGTCATTTGGAGGAGCCTCCCCACAATCAGGATACCTGAGCACGTCTCCGTGTGTGTGCTGGAGGTGGGGAAACAGATTCCACGCATCTTTATGGGGCACAGGTGTTCCAAGGTTGGGGAAGTAGTTTAAAACCCTCCACTACCCACAGAGATGCACTCGCTAATACTTGGCTTTAGAGCCCATCCCCCACCATCGCTTACTGCTAGGCCTAGGAAAACACTTAGGGAAGTCAAGCTAAGGGATTCTATTACAACCCAGGTGCTGCTGTCTGTTGGAGGAACCTCCCCACACTCAGAACCCCAGAACACTTCTTCCTGTGTGTGCTGGACGTGGGGAAACATAGCACACGCATTTTTCAGGGGTCACAGTAATTCCCAAGTTGTGGGTTGTAGTTTAAACATCTCCACTACCCATGGAGAGGCACACGCTAATACTTAATTTTGGATCCCAAAGCCCACTTTCAACCACACACTGGCCTAGGAGAACAATCAGGGAAGACAAGCAAAGGGATTCTATTCAAACCAAGACGCTGATGTCAGTTGGAGGAACTACCCCACCCTCAGGAAACTGGAACCCAACCTTGTGTGGTGGGGAGATTTGAAGCCCCACTCCACGCAGATGAATGGGTGCTCAGGTGTTTCCCTTTATGGAGAATTCATCTAAATACTTCCTCAGTCCATCGGGGACACTCGCTACTATTTGGCCTCAAAGCCCAACCCCCAGGTTTCTCTCAGAGCCAGTCCTAGGGAAACACTCAGGGATTACAAGCTAAGGGATTCTATTAGAACCCAGCCGCTTCTGTCACCTGAAATTGCCAGCCCACACTCAGGATAGCAGAAAACTTCTTCATGTGTGTTCTGGTGGTGGGGATACAGAGTCCACGCTTTTTTCAAGGAGCACAGGTATTCCCATGTTGTGGGCTTTTGGTTAATAACCTCCAAATCCCATGGAGAAGCACTCGCTAATACTTGGATTTAGAGCCCAACCCACCCTTTCCCCAGCACTCCGTATCAGGCAACCAAACAGGGTAGACAAGTTAAGCGATTTTATAAGAACCAAGGCCCTGCTCTCAGTTGGAGGAGGCTGCCCACTCTCAGGATAACTGTGCAAGTGTTCGTGTGTGTGCTGGAGGTGTGGAAACAGACTCCACGGATCTTTATGGGGGCACAGGTGTTCCCAGGTTAGGGATGTAGTTTAAACACCTCCACAAACCATAGAGAGGTCATCGCAAATACTTGGTTTTGGAGCCCAAACCACACTTTCCCCCGCACTCCCGCCTAGGCTTTCCATCAGGGAAGACAAGCAAAGGAATTCAATTAGAACCCAGGCGCTGCTGTCAGTTGGAGGAACTTCCCTGCACTCAGAATTCCAGAACACATTCTTAGGTGTGGGAGAGATGTGCAGCCCCACTGCACCCAGATGAATGCAGGAAAAGGTGTTCCCTTTAGGGAGAAGTCCTCTAAGTACTTCCTCAATGGATCAGGGGGCACTCACTGCTACGTGGCCTCCAAGCCCAACCCCCAGCTTTCCCTCATGGCCTGGCCTAAAAGAACACTCAGGGAACAGAAGCTAAGGGATACTAATAGAATCCAGGTGCTGCTGTCAGTTTGAGGAACATCCCCACACTCAGAATACAAGAACACATCTTCGTGTGTGTGATGGATGTAGGGAAACAGTCAAAGCATCTTTCAGGGGGCACATTTATTCCATGGTTGTGGGTTGTAGGTTAAAAACCCACATCCCATGGATAGGCTCTCGCTTATACTTGGTTTAGAGCCCAACCCACACTTTCCCCCACTCTGCAGCCTAGGCATGCCATCAGGGAAGACAAGCTAAGGGATTCCTTTAGGACCCAGGCGCTGCTGTCATTTGGAGGAGCCTCCCCACAATCAGGATACCTGAGCACGTCTCCGTGTGTGTGCTGGAGGTGGGGAAACAGATTCCACGCATCTTTATGTGGCACAGGTGTTCCAAGGTTGGGGAAGTAGTTTAAAACCCTCCACTACCCACAGAGATGCACTCGCTAATACTTGGCTTTAGAGCCCATCCCCCACCATCGCTTACTGCTAGGCCTAGGAAAACACTTAGGGAAGTCAAGCTAAGGGATTCTATTACAACCCAGGTGCTGCTGTCTGTTGGAGGAACCTCCCCACACTCAGAACCCCAGAACACTTCTTCCTGTGTGTGCTGGACGTGGGGAAACATAGCACACGCATTTTTCAGGGGTCACAGTAATTCCCAAGTTGTGGGTTGTAGTTTAAACATCTCCACTACCCATGGAGAGGCACACGCTAATACTTAGTTTTAGATCCCAAATCCCACTTTCAACCACACACTGGCCTAGGCAAACCATCAGGGAAGACAAGCAAAGGGATTCTATTCAAACCAAGACGCTGATGTCAGTTGGAGGAACTACCCCACCCTCAGGATACTGGAACCCAACCTTGTGTGGTGGGGAGATTTGAAGCCCCACTCCACGCAGATGAATGGGTGCTCAGGTGTTTCCCTTTATGGAGAATTCATCTAAATACTTCCTCAGTCCATCGGGGACACTCGCTACTATTTGGCCTCAAAGCCCAACCCCCAGGTTTCTCTCAGAGCCAGTCCTAGGGAAACACTCAGGGATTACAAGCTAAGGGATTCTATTAGAACCCAGCCGCTTCTGTCACCTGAAATTGCCAGCCCACACTCAGGATAGCAGAAAACTTCTTCATGTGTGTTCTGGTGGTGGGGATACAGAGTCCACGCTTTTTTCAAGGAGCACAGGTATTCCCATGTTGTGGGCTTTTGGTTAATAACCTCCAAATCCCATGGAGAAGCACTCGCTAATACTTGGATTTAGAGCCCAACCCACCCTTTCCCCAGCACTCCGTATCAGGCAACCAAACAGGGTAGACAAGTTAAGCGATTTTATAAGAACCAAGGCCCTGCTCTCAGTTGGAGGAGGCTGCCCACTCTCAGGATAACTGTGCAAGTGTTCTTGTGTGTGCTGGAGGTGTGGAAACAGACTCCACGGATCTTTATGGGGGCACAGGTCTTCCCAGGTTAGGGATGTAGTTTAAACACCTCCACAAACCATAGAGAGGTCATCGCAAATACTTGGTTTTGGAGCCCAAACCACACTTTCCCCCGCACTCCCGCCTAGGCTTTCCATCAGGGAAGACAAGCAAAGGAATTCAATTAGAACCCAGGCGCTGCTGTCAGTTGGAGGAACTTCCCTGCACTCAGAATTCCAGAACACATTCTTAGGTGTGGGAGAGATGTGCAGCCCCACTGCACCCAGATGAATGCAGGAAAAGGTGTTCCCTTTAGGGAGAAGTCCTCTAAGTACTTCCTCAATGGATCAGGGGGCACTCACTGCTACGTGGCCTCCAAGCCCAACCCCCAGCTTTCCCTCATGGCCTGGCCTAAAAGAACACTCAGGGAACAGAAGCTAAGGGATACTAATAGAATCCAGGTGCTGCTGTCAGTTTGAGGAACATCCCCACACTCAGAATACAAGAACACATCTTCGTGTGTGTGCTGGATGTAGGGAAACAGTCAAAGCATCTTTCAGGGGGCACATTTATTCCATGGTTGTGGGTTGTAGGTTAAAAACCCACATCCCATGGATAGGCTCTCGCTTATACTTGGTTTAGAGCCCAACCCACACTTTCCCCCACTCTCCAGCCTAGGCATGCCATCAGGGAAGATAAGCTAAGGGATTCCTTTAGGACCCAGGCGCTGCTGTCATTTGGAGGAGCCTCCCCACAATCAGGATACCTGAGCACGTCTCCGTGTGTGTGCTGGAGGTGGGGAAACAGATTCCACGCATCTTTATGGGGCACAGGTGTTCCAAGGTTGGGGAAGTAGTTTAAAACCCTCCACTACCCACAGAGATGCACTCGCTAATACTTGGCTTTAGAGCCCATCCCCCACCATCGCTTACTGCTAGGCCTAGGAAAACACTTAGGGAAGTCAAGCTAAGGGATTCTATTACAACCCAGGTGCTGCTGTCTGTTGGAGGAACCTCCCCACACTCAGAACCCCAGAACACTTCTTCCTGTGTGTGCTGGACGTGGGGAAACATAGCACACGCATTTTTCAGGGGTCACAGTAATTCCCAAGTTGTGGGTTGTAGTTTAAACATCTCCACTACCCATGGAGAGGCACACGCTAATACTTAATTTTGGATCCCAAAGCCCACTTTCAACCACACACTGGCCTAGGAGAACAATCAGGGAAGACAAGCAAAGGGATTCTATTCAAACCAAGACGCTGATGTCAGTTGGAGGAACTACCCCACCCTCAGGAAACTGGAACCCAACCTTGTGTGGTGGGGAGATTTGAAGCCCCACTCCACGCAGATGAATGGGTGCTCAGGTGTTTCCCTTTATGGAGAATTCATCTAAATACTTCCTCAGTCCATCGGGGACACTCGCTACTATTTGGCCTCAAAGCCCAACCCCCAGGTTTCTCTCAGAGTCAGTCCTAGGGAAACACTCAGGGATTACAAGCTAAGGGATTCTATTAGAACCCAGCCGCTTCTGTCACCTGAAATTGCCAGCCCACACTCAGGATAGCAGAAAACTTCTTCATGTGTGTTCTGGTGGTGGGGATACAGAGTCCACGCTTTTTTCAAGGAGCACAGGTATTCCCATGTTGTGGGCTTTTGGTTAATAACCTCCAAATCCCATGGAGAAGCACTCGCTAATACTTGGATTTAGAGCCCAACCCACCCTTTCCCCAGCACTCCGTATCAGGCAACCAAACAGGGTAGACAAGTTAAGCGATTTTATAAGAACCAAGGCCCTGCTCTCAGTTGGAGGAGGCTGCCCACTCTCAGGATAACTGTGCAAGTGTTCGTGTGTGTGCTGGAGGTGTGGAAACAGACTCCACGGATCTTTATGGGGGCACAGGTGTTCCCAGGTTAGGGATGTAGTTTAAACACCTCCACAAACCATAGAGAGGTCATCGCAAATACTTGGTTTTGGAGCCCAAACCACACTTTCCCCCGCACTCCCGCCTAGGCTTTCCATCAGGGAAGACAAGCAAAGGGATTCAATTAGAACCCAGGCGCTGCTGTCAGTTGGAGGAACTTCCCTGCACTCAGAATTCCAGAACACATTCTTAGGTGTGGGAGAGATGTGCAGCCCCACTGCAAGCAGATGAATGCAGGAAAAGGTGTTCCCTTTAGGGAGAAGTCCTCTAAGTACTTCCTCCATGAATCATGGGGCACTCACTGCTACGTGGCCTTCAAGCCCAACCCCCAGCTTTCCCTCATGGCCTGGCCTAAAAGAACACTCAGGTAACAGAAGCTAAGGGATACTAATAGAATCCAGGTGCTGCTGTCAGTTTGAGGAACATCCCCACACTCAGAATACAAGAAAATATCTTCGTGTGTGTGCTGGATGTAGGGAAACATTCAAAGCATCTTTCAGGGGGCACATTTATTCCATGGTTGTGGGTTGTAGTTTAAAAACCCACATCCCATGGATAGGCTCTCGCTTATACTTGGTTTAGAGCCCAACCCACACTTTCCCCCACTCTCCAGGATAGGCATGCCATCAGGGAAGACAAGCTAAGGGATTCTTTTAGAACCCAGGCGCTGCTGTCATTTGGAGGTGCCTCCCCACAATCAGCATACGTGAGCACGTCTCCGTGTGTGTGCTGGAGGTGGGGAAACAGATTCCACGCATCTTTATGGGGCACAGGTGTTCCAAGGTTGTGGAAGTAGTTTAAAACCCTCCACAACCCACAGAGATGCACTCGCTAATACTTGGCTTTAGAGCCCATCCCCCACCATCGCTTACTGCTAGGCCTAGGAAAACACTTAGGGAAGTCAAGCTAAGGGATTCTATTACAACCCAGGTGCTGCTGTCTGTTGGAGGAACCTGCCCACACTCACAACACCAGAACACTTCTTCCTGTGTGTGCTGGACGTGGGGAAACATAGCACACGCATTTTTCAGGGGTCACAGTAATTCCCAAGTTGTGGGTTGTAGTTTAAACATCTCCACTACCCATGTAGAGGCACACGCTAATACTTAATTTTGGATCCCAAAGCCCACTTTCAACCACACACTGGCCTAGGAGAACAATCAGGGAAGACAAGCAAAGGGATTCTATTCAAACCAAGACGCTGATGTCAGTTGGAGGAACTACCCCACCCTCAGGAAACTGGAACCCAACCTTGTGTGGTGGGGAGATTTGAAGCCCCACTCCACGCAGATGAATGGGTGCTCAGGTGTTTCCCTTTATGGAGAATTCATCTAAATACTTCCTCACTCCATCGGGTACACTCGCTACTATTTGGCCTCAAAGCCCAACCCCCAGGTTTCTCTCAGAGTCAGTCCTAGGGAAACACTCAGGGATTACAAGCTAAGGGATTCTATTAGAACCCAGCCGCTTCTGTCAACTGAAATTGCCAGCCAACACTCAGGATAGCAGAAAACTTCTTCATGTGTGTTCTGGTGGTGGGGATACAGAGTCCACGCTTTTTTCAAGGAGCACAGGTATTCCCATGTTGTGGGCTTTTGGTTAATAACCTCCAAATCCCATGGAGAAGCACTCGCTAATACTTGGATTTAGAGCCCAACCCACCCTTTCCCCAGCACTCCGTATCAGGCAACCAAACAGGGTAGACAAGTTAAGCGATTTTATAAGAACCAAGGCCCTGCTCTCAGTTGGAGGAGGCTGCCCACTCTCAGGATAACTGTGCAAGTGTTCGTGTGTGTGCTGGAGGTGTGGAGACAGACTCCACGGATCTTTATGGGGGCACAGGTGTTCCCAGGTTAGGGATGTAGTTTAAACACCTCCACAAACCATAGAGAGGTCATCGCAAATACTTGGTTTTGGAGCCCAAACCACACTTTCCCCCGCACTCCCGCCTAGGCTTTCCATCAGGGAAGACAAGCAAAGGGATTCAATTAGAACCCAGGCGCTGCTGTCAGTTGGAGGAACTTCCCTGCACTCAGAATTCCAGAACACATTCTTAGGTGTGGGAGAGATGTGCAGCCCCACTGCAAGCAGATGAATGCAGGAAAAGGTGTTCCCTTTAGGGAGAAGTCCTCTAAGTACTTCCTCCATGAATCATGGGGCACTCACTGCTACGTGGCCTTCAAGCCCAACCCCCAGCTTTCCCTCATGGCCTGGCCTAAAAGAACACTCAGGGAACAGAAGCTAAGGGATACTAATAGAATCCAGGTGCTGCTGTCAGTTTGAGGAACATCCCCACACTCAGAATACAAGAACACATCTTCGTGTGTGTGCTGGATGTAGGGAAACAGTCAAAGCATCTTTCAGGGGGCACATTTATTCCATGGTTGTGGGTTGTAGGTTAAAAACCCACATCCCATGGATAGGCTCTCGCTTATACTTGGTTTAGAGCCCAACCCACACTTTCCCCCACTCTCCAGCCTAGGCATGCCATCAGGGAAGACAAGCTAAGGGATTCTTTTAGAACCCAGGCGCTGCTGTCATTTGGAGGAGCCTCCCCACAATCAGGATACCTGAGCACGTCTCCGTGTGTGTGCTGGAGGTGGGGAAACAGATTCCACGCATCTTTATGGGGCACAGGTGTTCCAAGGTTGGGGAAGTCGTTTAAAACCCTCCACTACCCATAGAGATGCACTCGCTAATACTTGGCTTTAGAGCCCATCCCCCACCATCGCTTACTGCTAGGCCTAGGAAAACACTTAGGGAAGTCAAGCTAAGGGATTCTATTACAACCCAGGTGCTGCTGTCTGTTGGAGGAACCTCCCCACACTCAGAACCCCAGAAAACTTCTTCCTGTGTGTGCTGGACGTGGGGAAACATAGCACACGCATTTTTCACGGGTCACAGTAATTCCCAAGTTGTGGGTTGTAGTTTAAACATCTCCACTACCCATGGAGAGGCACACGCTAATACTTAGTTTTAGATCCCAAATCCCACTTTCAACCACACACTGGCCTAGGCAAACCATCAGGGAAAAAAGCAAAGGGATTCTATTAAAACCAAGACGCTGATGTCAGTTGGAGGAACTACACCACCCTCAGGATACTGGAACCCAACCTTGTGTGGTGGGGAGATTTGAAGCCCCACTCCACGCAGATGAATGGGTGCTCAGGTGTTTCCCTTTATGGAGAATTCATCTAAATACTTCCTCAGTCCATCGGGGACACTCGCTACTATTTGGCCTCAAAGCCCAACCCCCAGGTTTCTCTCAGAGTCAGTCCTAGGGAAACACTCAGGGATTACAAGCTAAGGGATTCTATTAGAACCCAGCCGCTTCTGTCACCTGAAATTGCCAGCCCACACTCAGGATAGCAGAAAACTTCTTCTTGTGTGTTCTGGTGGGGGGATACAGAGTCCACGCTTTTTTCAAGGAGCACAGGTATTCCCATGTTGTGGGCTTTTGGTTAATAACCTCCAAATCCCATGGAGAAGCACTCGCTAATACTTGGATTTAGAGCCCAACCCACCCTTTCCCCAGCACTCCGTATCAGGCAACCAAACAGGGTAGACAAGTTAAGCGATTTTATAAGAAACAAGGCCGTGTTCTCAGTTGGAGGAGGCTGCCCACTCTCAGGATAACTGTGCAAGTGTTCGTGTGTGTGCTGGAGGTGTGGAAACAGACTCCACGGATCTTTATGGGGGCACAGGTGTTCCCAGGTTAGGGATGTAGCTTAAACACCTCCACAAACCATAGAGAGGTCATCGCAAATACTTGGTTTTGGAGCCCAAACCACACTTTCCCCCGCACTCCCGCCTAGGCTTTCCATCAGGGATGACAAGCAAAGGGATTCAATTAGAACCCAGGCGCTGCTGTCAGTTGGAGGAACTTCCCTGCACTCAGAATTCCAGAACACATTCTTAGGTGTGGGAGAGGTGTGCAGCCCCACTGCACCCAGATGAATGGAGGAAAAGGTGTTCCGATTTGGGAGAAGTCCTCTAAGTAATTCCTCAATGAATCAGGGGGCACTCACTGCTACGTGACCACCAAGCCCAACCCCCAGCTTTCCCTCATGGCCTGGTCTAAGAGAACGCTCAGGGAACAGAAGCTAAGGGATACTAATAGAATCCAGGTGCTGCTGTCAGTTTGAGGAACTTCCCCACACTCAGAATTCCAGAACACATCTTCGTGTGTGTGCTGGATGTAGGGAAACAGTCAAAGCATCTTTCAGGGGGCACATTTATTCCATGGTTGTGGGTTGTAGGTTAAAAACCCACATCCCATGGATAGGCTCTCGCTTATACTTGGTTTAGAGCCCAACCCACACTTTCCCCCACTCTCCAGGATAGGCATGCCATCAGGGAAGACAAGCTAAGGGATTCTTTTAGAACCCAGGCGCTGCTGTCATTTGGAGGAGCCTCCCCACAATCAGGATACCTGAGCACGTCTCCGTGTGTGTGCTGGAGGTGGGGAAACAGATTCCACGCATCTTTATGGGGCACAGGTGTTCCAAGGTTGGGGAAATTGTTTAAAACCCTCCACTACCCATAGAGATGCACTTGCTAATACTTGGCTTTAGAGCCCATCCCCCACCATCGCTTACTGCTAGGCCTAGGAATACACTTAGGGAAGTCAAGCTAAGGGATTCTATTACAACCCAGGTGCTGCTGTCTGTTGGAGGAACCTCCCCACACTCACAACCCCAGAAAACTTCTTCCTGTGTGTGCTGGACGTGGGGAAACATAGCACACGCATTTTTCAGGGGTCACAGTAATTCCCAAGTTGTGGGTTGTAGTTTAAACATCTCCAATACCCATGGAGAGGCACACGCTAATACTTAGTTTTAGATCCCAAACCCCACTTTCAACCACACACTGGCCTAGGCAAACAATCAGGGAAGACAAGCAAAGGGATTCTATTCAAACCAAGACGCTGATGTCAGTTGGAGGAACTACCCCACCCTCAGGATACTGGAACCCAACCTTGTGTGGTGGGGAGATTTGAAGCCCCACTCCACGCAGATGAATGGGTGCTCAGGTGTTTCCCTTTATGGAGAATTCATCTAAATACTTCCTCAGTTCATCGGGGACACTCGCTACTATTTGGCCTCAAAGCCCAACCCCCAGGTTTCTCTCAGAGCCAGTCCTAGGGAAACACTCAGGGATTACAAGCTAAGGGATTCTATTAGAACCCAGCCGCTTCTGTCACCTGAAATTGCCAGCCCACACTCAGGATAGCAGAAAACTTCTTCATGTGTGTTCTGGTGGTGGGGATACAGAGTCCACGCTTTTTTCAAGGAGCACAGGTATTCCCATGTTGTGGGCTTTTGGTTAATAACCTCCAAATCCCATGGAGAAGCACTCGCTAATACTTGGATTTAGAGCCCAACCCACCCTTTCCCCAGCACTCCGTATCAGGCAACCAAACAGGGTAGACAAGTTAAGCGATTTTATAAGAACCAAGGCCCTGCTCTCAGTTGGAGGAGGCTGCCCACTCTCAGGATAACTGTGCAAGTGTTCGTGTGTGTGCTGGAGGTGTGGAAACAGACTCCACGGATCTTTATGGGGGCACAGCTGTTCCCAGGTTAGGGATGTAGTTTAAACACCTCCACAAACCATAGAGAGGTCATCGCAAATACTTGGTTTTGGAGCCCAAACCACACTTTCCCCCGCACTCCCGCCTAGGCTTTCCATCAGGGAAGACAAGCAAAGGGATTCAATTAGAACCCAGGCGCTGCTGTCAGTTGGAGGAACTTCCCTGCACTCAGAATTCCAGAACACATTCTTAGGTGTGGGAGAGATGTGCAGCCCCACTGCAAGCAGATGAATGCAGGAAAAGGTGTTCCCTTTAGGGAGAAGTCCTCTAAGTACTTCCTCCATGAATCATGGGGCACTCACTGCTACGTGGCCTTCAAGCCCAACCCCCAGCTTTCCCTCATGGCCTGGCCTAAAAGAACACTCAGGGAACAGAAGCTAAGGGATACTAATAGAATCCAGGTGCTGCTGTCAGTTTGAGGAACATCCCCACACTCAGAATACAAGAACACATCTTCGTGTGTGTGCTGGATGTAGGGAAACAGTCAAAGCATCTTTCAGGGGGCACATTTATTCCATGGTTGTGGGTTGTAGGTTAAAAACCCACATCCCATGGATAGGCTCTCGCTTATACTTGGTTTAGAGCCCAACCCACACTTTCCCCCACTCTCCAGCCTAGGCATGCCATCAGGGAAGACAAGCTAAGGGATTCTTTTAGAACCCAGGCGCTGCTGTCATTTGGAGGAGCCTCCCCACAATCAGGATACCTGAGCACGTCTCCGTGTGTGTGCTGGAGGTGGGGAAACAGATTCCACGCATCTTTATGGGGCACAGGTGTTCCAAGGTTGGGGAAGTCGTTTAAAACCCTCCACTACCCATAGAGATGCACTCGCTAATACTTGGCTTTAGAGCCCATCCCCCACCATCGCTTACTGCTAGGCCTAGGAAAACACTTAGGGAAGTCAAGCTAAGGGATTCTATTACAACCCAGGTGCTGCTGTCGGTTGGAGGAACCTCCCCACACTCAGAACCCCAGAAAACTTCTTCCTGTGTGTGCTGGACGTGGGGAAACATAGCACACGCATTTTTCACGGGTCACAGTAATTCCCAAGTTGTGGGTTGTAGTTTAAACATCTCCACTACCCATGGAGAGGCACACGCTAATACTTAGTTTTAGATCCCAAATCCCACTTTCAACCACACACTGGCCTAGGCAAACCATCAGGGAAAAAAGCAAAGGGATTCTATTAAAACCAAGACGCTGATGTCAGTTGGAGGAACTACACCACCCTCAGGATACTGGAACCCAACCTTGTGTGGTGGGGAGATTTGAAGCCCCACTCCACGCAGATGAATGGGTGCTCAGGTGTTTCCCTTTATGGAGAATTCATCTAAATACTTCCTCAGTCCATCGGGGACACTTGCTACTATTTGGCCTCAAAGCCCAACCCCCAGGTTTCTCTCAGAGTCAGTCCTAGGGAAACACTCAGGGATTACAAGCTAAGGGATTCTATTAGAACCCAGCCGCTTCTGTCACCTGAAATTGCCAGCCCACACTCAGGATAGCAGAAAACTTCTTCTTGTGTGTTCTGGTGGGGGGATACAGAGTCCACGCTTTTTTCAAGGAGCACAGGTATTCCCATGTTGTGGGCTTTTGGTTAATAACCTCCAAATCCCATGGAGAAGCACTCGCTAATACTTGGATTTAGAGCCCAACCCACCCTTTCCCCAGCACTCCGTATTAGGCAACCAAACAGGGTAGACAAGTTAAGCGATTTTATAAGAAACAAGGCCCTGTTCTCAGTTGGAGGAGGCTGCCCACTCTCAGGATAACTGTGCAAGTGTTCGTGTGTGTGCTGGAGGTGTGGAAACAGACTCCACGGATCTTTATGGGGGCACAGGTGTTCCCAGGTTAGGGATGTAGCTTAAACACCTCCACAAACCATAGAGAGGTCATCGCAAATACTTGGTTTTGGAGCCCAAACCACACTTTCCCCCGCACTCCCGCCTAGGCTTTCCATCAGGGATGACAAGCAAAGGGATTCAATTAGAACCCAGGCGCTGCTGTCAGTTGGAGGAACTTCCCTGCACTCAGAATTCCAGAACACATTCTTAGGTGTGGGAGAGGTGTGCAGCCCCACTGCACCCAGATGAATGGAGGAAAAGGTGTTCCGATTTGGGAGAAGTCCTCTAAGTAATTCCTCAATGAATCAGGGGGCACTCACTGCTACGTGACCACCAAGCCCAACCCCCAGCTTTCCCTCATGGCCTGGTCTAAGAGAACGCTCAGGGAACAGAAGCTAAGGGATACTAATAGAATCCAGGTGCTGCTGTCAGTTTGAGGAACTTCCCCACACTCAGAATTCCAGAACACATCTTCGTGTGTGTGCTGGATGTAGGGAAACAGTCAAAGCATCTTTCAGGGGGCACATTTATTCCATGGTTGTGGGTTGTAGGTTAAAAACCCAAATCCCATGGATAGGCTCTCGCTTATACTTGGTTTAGAGCCCAACCCACACTTTCCCCCACTCTCCAGGATAGGCATGCCATCAGGGAAGACAAGCTAAGGGATTCTTTTAGAACCCAGGCGCTGCTGTCATTTGGAGGAGCCTCCCCACAATCAGGATACCTGAGCACGTCTCCGTGTGTGTGCTGGAGGTGGGGAAACAGATTCCACGCATCTTTATGGGGCACAGGTGTTCCAAGGTTGGGGAAATTGTTTAAAACCCTCCACTACCCATAGAGATGCACTTGCTAATACTTGGCTTTAGAGCCCATCCCCCACCATCGCTTACTGCTAGGCCTAGGAATACACTTAGGGAAGTCAAGCTAAGGGATTCTATTACAACCCAGGTGCTGCTGTCTGTTGGAGGAACCTCCCCACACTCACAACCCCAGAAAACTTCTTCCTGTGTGTGCTGGACGTGGGGAAACATAGCACACGCATTTTTCAGGGGTCACAGTAATTCCCAAGTTGTGGGTTGTAGTTTAAACATCTCCACTACCCATGGAGAGGCACACGCTAATACTTAGTTTTAGATCCCAAACCCCACTTTCAACCACACACTGGCCTAGGCAAACCATCAGGGAAGACAAGCAAAGGGATTCTATTCAAACCAAGACGCTGATGTCAGTTGGAGGAACTACCCCACCCTCAGGATACTGGAACCCAACCTTGTGTGGTGGGGAGATTTGAAGCCCCACTCCACGCAGATGAATGGGTGCTCAGGTGTTTCCCTTTATGGAGAATTCATCTAAATACTTCCTCAGTCCATCGGGGACACTCGCTACTATTTGGCCTCAAAGCCCAACCCCCAGGTTTCTCTCAGAGCCAGTCCTAGGGAAACACTCAGGGATTACAAGCTAAGGGATTCTATTAGAACCCAGCCGCTTCTGTCACCTGAAATTGCCAGCCCACACTCAGGATAGCAGAAAACTTCTTCATGTGTGTTCTGGTGGTGGGGATACAGAGTCCACGCTTTTTTCAAGGAGCACAGGTATTCCCATGTTGTGGGCTTTTGGTTAATAACCTCCAAATCCCATGGAGAAGCACTCGCTAATACTTGGATTTAGAGCCCAACCCACCCTTTCCCCAGCACTCCGTATCAGGCAACCAAACAGGGTAGACAAGTTAAGCGATTTTATAAGAACCAAGGCCCTGCTCTCAGTTGGAGGAGGCTGCCCACTCTCAGGATAACTGTGCAAGTGTTCGTGTGTGTGCTGGAGGTGTGGAAACAGACTCCACGGATCTTTATGGGGGCACAGCTGTTCCCAGGTTAGGGATGTAGTTTAAACACCTCCACAAACCATAGAGAGGTCATCGCAAATACTTGGTTTTGGAGCCCAAACCACACTTTCCCCCGCACTCCCGCCTAGGCTTTCCATCAGGGAAGACAAGCAAAGGGATTCAATTAGAACCCAGGCGCTGCTGTCAGTTGGAGGAACTTCCCTGCACTCAGAATTCCAGAACACATTCTTAGGTGTGGGAGAGATGTGCAGCCCCACTGCACCCAGATGAATGCAGGAAAAGGTGTTCCCTTTAGGGAGAAGTCCTCTAAGTACTTCCTCAATGAATCAGGGGGCACTCACTGCTACGTGGCCTTCAAGCCCAACCCCCAGCTTTCCCTCATGGCCTGGCCTAAAATAACACTCAGGGAACAAAAGCTAAGGGATACTAATAGAATCCAGGTGCTGCTGTCAGTTTGAGGAACATCCCCACACTCCGAATACAAGAACACATCTTCGTGTGTGTGCTGGATGTAGGGAAACAGTCAAAGCATCTTTCAGGGGGCACATTTATTCCATGGTTGTGGGTTGTAGGTTAAAAACCCACATCCCATGGATAGGCTCTCGCTTATACTTGGTTTAGAGCCCAACCCACACTTTCCCCCACTCTCCAGCCTAGGCATGCCATCAGGGAAGACAAGCTAAGGGATTCTTTTAGAACCCAGGCGCTGCTGTCATTTGGAGGAGCCTCCCCACAATCAGGATACCTGAGCACGTCTCCGTGTGTGTGCTGGAGGTGGGGAAACAGATTCCACGCATCTTTATGGGGCACAGGTGTTCCAAGGTTGGGGAAGTCGTTTAAAACCCTCCACTACCCATAGAGATGCACTCGCTAATACTTGGCTTTAGAGCCCATCCCCCACCATCGCTTACTGCTAGGCCTAGGAAAACACTTAGGGAAGTCAAGCTAAGGGATGCTATTACAACCCAGGTGCTGCTGTCTGTTGGAGGAACCTCCCCACACTCAGAACCCCAGAACACTTCTTCCTGTGTGTGCTGGACGTGGGGAAACATAGCACACGCATTTTTCAGGGGTCACAGTAATTCCCAAGTTGTGGGTTGTAGTTTAAACATCTCCACTACCCATGGAGAGGCACACGCTAATACTTAGTTTTAGATCCCAAATCCCACTTTCAACCACACACTGGCCTAGGCAAACCATCAGGGAAGACAAGCAAAGGGATTCTATTCAAACCAAGACGCTGATGTCAGTTGGAGGAACTACCCCACCCTCAGGATACTGGAACCCAACCTTGTGTGGTGGGGAGATTTGAAGCCCCACTCCACGCAGATGAATGGGTGCTCAGGTGTTTCCCTTTATGGAGAATTCATCTAAACACTTCCTCAGTCCATCGGGGACACTCGCTACTATTTGGCCTCAAAGCCCAACCCCCAGGTTTCTCTCAGAGTCAGTCCTAGGGAAACACTCAGGGATTACAAGCTAAGGGATTCTATTAGAACCCAGCCGCTTCTGTCACCTGAAATTGCCAGCCCACACTCAGGATAGCAGAAAACTTCTTCATGTGTGTTCTGGTGGTGGGGATACAGAGTCCACGCTTTTTTCAAGGAGCACAGGTATTCCCATGTTGTGGGCTTTTGGTTAATAACCTCCAAATCCCATGGAGAAGCACTCGCTAATACTTGGATTTAGAGCCCAACCCACCCTTTCCCCAGCACTCCGTATCAGGCAACCAAACAGGGTAGACAAGTTAAGCGATTTTATAAGAACCAAGGCCCTGCTCTCAGTTGGAGGAGGCTGCCCACTCTCAGGATAACTGTGCAAGTGTTCGTGTGTGTGCTGGAGGTGTGGAAACAGACTCCACGGATCTTTATGGGGGCACAGGTGTTCCCAGGTTAGGGATGTAGTTTAAACACCTCCACAAACCATAGAGAGGTCATCGCAAATACTTGGTTTTGGAGCCCAAACCACACTTTCCCCCGCACTCCCGCCTAGGCTTTCCATCAGGGAAGACAAGCAAAGGGATTCAATTAGAACCCAGGCGCTGCTGTCAGTTGGAGGAACTTCCCTGCACTCAGAATTCCAGAACACATTCTTAGGTGTGGGATAGATGTGCAGCCCCACTGCAAGCAGATGAATGCAGGAAAAGGTGTTCCCTTTAGGGAGAAGTCCTCTAAGTACTTCCTCCATGAATCATGGGGCACTCACTGCTACGTGGCCTTCAAGCCCAACCCCCAGCTTTCCCTCATGGCCTGGCCTAAAAGAACACTCAGGGAACAGAAGCTAAGGGATACTAATAGAATCCAGGTGCTGCTGTCAGTTTGAGGAACATCCCCACACTCAGAATACAAGAACACATCTTCGTGTGTGTGATGGATGTAGGGAAACAGTCAAAGCATCTTTCAGGGGGCACATTTATTCCATGGTTGTGGGTTGTAGGTTAAAAACCCACATCCCATGGATAGGCTCTCGCTTATACTTGGTTTAGAGCCCAACCCACACTTTCCCCCACTCTCCAGCCTAGGCATGCCATCAGGGAAGACAAGCTAAGGGATTCCTTTAGGACCCAGGCGCTGCTGTCATTTGGAGGAGCCTCCCCACAATCAGGATACCTGAGCACGTCTCCGTGTGTGTGCTGTAGGTGGGGAAACAGATTCCACGCATCTTTATGGGGCACAGGTTTTCCAAGGTTGGGGAAGTAGTTTAAAACCCTCCACTACCCACAGAGATGCACTCGCTAATACTTGGCTTTAGAGCCCATCCCCCACCATCGCTTACTGCTAGGCCTAGGAAAACACTTAGGGAAGTCAAGCTAAGGGATTCTATTACAACCCAGGTGCTGCTGTCTGTTGGAGGAACCTCCCCACACTCAGAACCCCAGAACACTTCTTCCTGTGTGTGCTGGACGTGGGGAAACATAGCACACGCATTTTTCAGGGGTCACAGTAATTCCCAAGTTGTGGGTTGTAGTTTAAACATCTCCACTACCCATGGAGAGGCACACGCTAATACTTAATTTTGGATCCCAAAGCCCACTTTCAACCACACACTGGCCTAGGAGAACAATCAGGGAAGACAAGCAAAGGGATTCTATTCAAACCAAGACGCTGATGTCAGTTGGAGGAACTACCCCACCCTCAGGAAACTGGAACCCAACCTTGTGTGGTGGGGAGATTTGAAGCCCCACTCCACGCAGATGAATGGGTGCTCAGGTGTTTCCCTTTATGGAGAATTCATCTAAATACTTCCTCAGTCCATCGGGGACACTCGCTACTATTTGGCCTCAAAGCCCAACCCCCAGGTTTCTCTCAGAGTCAGTCCTAGGGAAACACTCAGGGATTACAAGCTAAGGGATTCTATTAGAACCCAGCCGCTTCTGTCACCTGAAATTGCCAGCCCACACTCAGGATAGCAGAAAACTTCTTCATGTGTGTTCTGGTGGTGGGGATACAGAGTCCACGCTTTTTTCAAGGAGCACAGGTATTCCCATGTTGTGGGCTTTTGGTTAATAACCTCCAAATCCCATGGAGAAGCACTCGCTAATACTTGGATTTAGAGCCCAACCCACCCTTTCCCCAGCACTCCGTATCAGGCAACCAAACAGGGTAGACAAGTTAAGCGATTTTATAAGAACCAAGGCCCTGCTCTCAGTTGGAGGAGGCTGCCCACTCTCAGGATAACTGTGCAAGTGTTCGTGTGTGTGCTGGAGGTGTGGAAACAGACTCCACGGATCTTTATGGGGGCACAGGTGTTCCCAGGTTAGGGATGTAGTTTAAACACCTCCACAAACCATAGAGAGGTCATCGCAAATACTTGGTTTTGGAGCCCAAACCACACTTTCCCCCGCACTCCCGCCTAGGCTTTCCATCAGGGAAGACAAGCAAAGGGATTCAATTAGAACCCAGGCGCTGCTGTCAGTTGGAGGAACTTCCCTGCACTCAGAATTCCAGAACACATTCTTAGGTGTGGGAGAGATGTGCAGCCCCACTGCAAGCAGATGAATGCAGGAAAAGGTGTTCCCTTTAGGGAGAAGTCCTCTAAGTACTTCCTCCATGAATCATGGGGCACTCACTGCTACGTGGCCTTCAAGCCCAACCCCCAGCTTTCCCTCATGGCCTGGCCTAAAAGAACACTCAGGGAACAGAAGCTAAGGGATACTAATAGAATCCAGGTGCTGCTGTCAGTTTGAGGAACATCCCCACACTCAGAATACAAGAAAATATCTTCGTGTGTGTGCTGGATGTAGGGAAACATTCAAAGCATCTTTCAGGGGGCACATTTATTCCATGGTTGTGGGTTGTAGGTTAAAAACCCACATCCCATGGATAGGCTCTCGCTTATACTTGGTTTAGAGCCCAACCCACACTTTCCCCCACTCTCCAGGATAGGCATGCCATCAGGGAAGACAAGCTAAGGGATTCTTTTAGAACCCAGGCGCTGCTGTCATTTGGAGGTGCCTCCCCACAATCAGCATACGTGAGCACGTCTCCGTGTGTGTGCTGGAGGTGGGGAAACAGATTCCACGCATCTTTATGGGGCACAGGTGTTCCAAGGTTGTGGAAGTAGTTTAAAACCCTCCACAACCCACAGAGATGCACTGGCTAATACTTGGCTTTAGAGCCCATCCCCCACCATCGCTTACTGCTAGGCCTAGGAAAACACTTAGGGAAGTCAAGCTAAGGGATTCTATTACAACCCAGGTGCTGCTGTCTGTTGGAGGAACCTCCCCACACTCACAACACCAGAACACTTCTTCCTGTGTGTGCTGGACGTGGGGAAACATAGCACACGCATTTTTCAGGGGTCACAGTAATTCCCAAGTTGTGGGTTGTAGTTTAAACATCTCCACTACCCATGGAGAGGCACACGCTAATACTTAATTTTGGATCCCAAAGCCCACTTTCAACCACACACTGGCCTAGGAGAACAATCAGGGAAGACAAGCAAAGGGATTCTATTCAAACCAAGACGCTGATGTCAGTTGGAGGAACTACCCCACCCTCAGGAAACTGGAACCCAACCTTGTGTGGTGGGGAGATTTGAAGCCCCACTCCAAGCAGATGAATGGGTGCTCAGGTGTTTCCCTTTATGGAGAATTCATCTAAATACTTCCTCAGTCCATCGGGGACACTCGCTACTATTTGGCCTCAAAGCCCAACCCCCAGGTTTCTCTCAGAGTCAGTCCTAGGGAAACACTCAGGGATTACAAGCTAAGGGATTCTATTAGAACCCAGCCGCTTCTGTCACCTGAAATTGCCAGCCCACACTCAGGATAGCAGAAAACTTCTTCATGTGTGTTCTGGTGGTGGGGATACAGAGTCCACGCTTTTTTCAAGGAGCACAGGTATTCCCATGTTGTGGGCTTTTGGTTAATAACCTCCAAATCCCATGGAGAAGCACTCGCTAATACTTGGATTTAGAGCCCAACCCACCCTTTCCCCAGCACTCCGTATCAGGCAACCAAACAGGGTAGACAAGTTAAGCGATTTTATAAGAACCAAGGCCCTGCTCTCAGTTGGAGGAGGCTGCCCACTCTCAGGATAACTGTGCAAGTGTTCGTGTGTGTGCTGGAGGTGTGGAGACAGACTCCACGGATCTTTATGGGGGCACAGGTGTTCCCAGGTTAGGGATGTAGTTTAAACACCTCCACAAACCATAGAGAGGTCATCGCAAATACTTGGTTTTGGAGCCCAAACCACACTTTCCCCCGCACTCCCGCCTAGGCTTTCCATCAGGGAAGACAAGCAAAGGGATTCAATTAGAACCCAGGCGCTGCTGTCAGTTGGAGGAACTTCCCTGCACTCAGAATTCCAGAACACATTCTTAGGTGTGGGAGAGATGTGCAGCCCCACTGCAAGCAGATGAATGCAGGAAAAGGTGTTCCCTTTAGGGAGAAGTCCTCTAAGTACTTCCTCCATGAATCATGGGGCACTCACTGCTACGTGGCCTTCAAGCCCAACCCCCAGCTTTCCCTCATGGCCTGGCCTAAAAGAACACTCAGGGAACAGAAGCTAAGGGATACTAATAGAATCCAGGTGCTGCTGTCAGTTTGAGGAACATCCCCACACTCAGAATACAAGAACACATCTTCGTGTGTGTGCTGGATGTTGGGAAACAGTCAAAGCATCTTTCAGGGGGCACATTTATTCCATGGTTGTGGGTTGTAGGTTAAAAACCTACATCCCATGGATAGGCTCTCGCTTATACTTGGTTTAGAGCCCAACCCACACTTTCCCCCACTCTCCAGCCTAGGCATGCCATCAGGGAAGACAAGCTAAGGGATTCTTTTAGAACCCAGGCGCTGCTGTCATTTGGAGGAGCCTCCCCACAATCAGGATACCTGAGCACGTCTCCGTGTGTGTGCTGGAGGTGGGGAAACAGATTCCACGCATCTTTATGGGGCACAGGTGTTCCAAGGTTGGGGAAGTCGTTTAAAACCCTCCACTACCCATAGAGATGCACTCGCTAATACTTGGCTTTAGAGCCCATCCCCCACCATCGCTTACTGCTAGGCCTAGGAAAACACTTAGGGAAGTCAAGCTAAGGGATTCTATTACAACCCAGGTGCTGCTGTCTGTTGGAGGAACCTCCCCACACTCAGAAACCCAGAAAACTTCTTCCTGTGTGTGCTGGACGTGGGGAAACATAGCACACGCATTTTTCAGGGGTCACAGTAATTCCCAAGTTGTGGGTTGTAGTTTAAACATCTCCACTACCCATGGAGAGGCACACGCTAATACTTAGTTTTAGATCCCAAATCCCACTTTCAACCACACACTGGCCTAGGCAAACCATCAGGGAAAAAAGCAAAGGGATTCTATTAAAACCAAGACGCTGATGTCAGTTGGAGGAACTACACCACCCTCAGGATACTGGAACACAACCTTGTGTGGTGGGGAGATTTGAAGCCCCACTCCACGCAGATGAATGGGTGCTCAGGTGTTTCCCTTTATGGAGAATTCATCTAAATACTTCCTCAGTCCATCGGGGACACTCGCTACTATTTGGCCTCAAAGCCCAACCCCCAGGTTTCTCTCAGAGTCAGTCCTAGGGAAACACTCAGGGATTACAAGCTAAGGGATTCTATTAGAACCCAGCCGCTTCTGTCACCTGAAATTGCCAGCCCACACTCAGGATAGCAGAAAACTTCTTCATGTGTGTTCTGGTGGGGGGATACAGAGTCCACGCTTTTTTCAAGGAGCACAGGTATTCCCATGTTGTGGGCTTTTGGTTAATAACCTCCAAATCCCATGGAGAAGCACTCGCTAATACTTGGATTTAGAGCCCAACCCACCCTTTCCCCAGCACTCCGTATCAGGCAACCAAACAGGGTAGACAAGTTAAGCGATTTTATAAGAACCAAGGCCCTGCTCTCAGTTGGAGGAGGCTGCCCACTCTCAGGATAACTGTGCAAGTGTTCGTGTGTGTGCTGGAGGTGTGGAAACAGACTCCACGGATCTTTATGGGGGCACAGCTGTTCCCAGGTTAGGGATGTAGTTTAAACACCTCCACAAACCATAGAGAGGTCATCGCAAATACTTGGTTTTGGAGCCCAAACCACACTTTCCCCCGCACTCCCGCCTAGGCTTTCCATCAGGGAAGACAAGCAAAGGGATTCAATTAGAACCCAGGCGCTGCTGTCAGTTGGAGGAACTTCCCTGCACTCAGAATTCCAGAACACATTCTTAGGTGTGGGAGAGATGTGCAGCCCCACTGCACACAGATGAATGCAGGAAAAGGTGTTCCCTTTAGGGAGAAGTCCTCTAAGTAATTCCTCAATGAATCAGGGGGCACTCACTGCTACGTGGCCTTCAAGCCCAACCCCCAGCTTTCCCTCATGGCCTGGCCTAAAAGAACACTCAGGGAACAAAAGCTAAGGGATACTAATAGAATCCAGGTGCTGCTGTCAGTTTGAGGAACATCCCCACACTCAGAATACAAGAACACATCTTCGTGTGTGTGCTGGATGTAGGGAAACAGTCAAAGCATCTTTCAGGGGGCACATTTATTCCATGGTTGTGGGTTGTAGGTTAAAATCCCACATCCCATGGATAGGCTCTCGCTTATACTTGGTTTAGAGCCCAACCCACACTTTACCCCACTCTCCAGCCTAGGCATGCCATCAGGGAAGACAAGCTAAGGGATTCTTTTAGAACCCAGGCGCTGCTGTCATTTGGAGGAGCCTCCCCACAATCAGGATACCTGAGCACGTCTCCGTGTGTGTGCTGGAGGTGGGGAAACAGATTCCACGCATCTTTATGGGGCACAGGTGTTCCAAGGTTGGGGAAGTCGTTTAAAACCCTCCACTACCCATAGAGATGCACTCGCTAATACTTGGCTTTAGAGCCCATCCCCCACCATCGCTTACTGCTAGGCCTAGGAAAACACTTAGGGAAGTCAAGCTAAGGGATGCTATAACAACCCAGGTGCTGCTGTCTGTTGGAGGAACCTCCCCACACTCAGAACCCCAGAACACTTCTTCCTGTGTGTGCTGGACGTGGGGAAACATAGCACACGCATTTTTCAGGGGTCACAGTAATTCCCAAGTTGTGGGTTGTAGTTTAAACATCTCCACTACCCATGGAGAGGCACACGCTAATACTTAGTTTTAGATCCCAAATCCCACTTTCAACCACACACTGGCCTAGGCAAACCATCAGGGAAGACAAGCAAAGGGATTCTATTCAAACCAAGACGCTGATGTCAGTTGGAGGAACTACCCCACCCTCAGGATACTGGAACCCAACCTTGTGTGGTGGGGAGATTTGAAGCCCCACTCCACGCAGATGAATGGGTGCTCAGGTGTTTCCCTTTATGGAGAATTCATCTAAATACTTCCTCAGTCCATCGGGGACACTCGCTACTATTTGGCCTCAAAGCCCAACCCCCAGGTTTCTCTCAGAGTCAGTCCTAGGGAAACACTCAGGGATTACAAGCTAAGGGATTCTATTAGAACCCAGCCGCTTCTGTCACCTGAAATTGCCAGCCCACACTCAGGATAGCAGAAAACTTCTTCATGTGTGTTCTGGTGGTGGGGATACAGAGTCCACGCTTTTTTCAAGGAGCACAGGTATTCCCATGTTGTGGGCTTTTGGTTAATAACCTCCAAATCCCATGGAGAAGCACTCGCTAATACTTGGATTTAGAGCCCAACCCACCCTTTCCCCAGCACTCCGTATCAGGCAACCAAACAGGGTAGACAAGTTAAGCGATTTTATAAGAACCAAGGCCCTGCTCTCAGTTGGAGGAGGCTGCCCACTCTCAGGATAACTGTGCAAGTGTTCGTGTGTGTGCTGGAGGTGTGGAAACAGACTCCACGGATCTTTATGGGGGCACAGGTGTTCCCAGGTTAGGGATGTAGTTTAAACACCTCCACAAACCATAGAGAGGTCATCGCAAATACTTGGTTTTGGAGCCCAAACCACACTTTCCCCCGCACTCCCGCCTAGGCTTTCCATCAGGGAAGACAAGCAAAGGGATTCAATTAGAACCCAGGCGCTGCTGTCAGTTGGAGGAACTTCCCTGCACTCAGAATTCCAGAACACATTCTTAGGTGTGGGAGAGATGTGCAGCCCCACTGCACCCAGATGAATGCAGGAAAAGGTGTTCCCTTTAGGGAGAAGTCCTCTAAGTACTTCCTCAATGGATCAGGGGGCACTCACTGCTACGTGGCCTCCAAGCCCAACCCCCAGCTTTCCCTCAAGGCCTGGCCTCAAAGAACACTCAGGGAACAGAAGCTAAGGGATACTAATAGAATCCAGGTGCTGCTGTCAGTTTGAGGAACTTCCCCACACTCAGAATACCAGAACACATCTTCGTGTGTGTGCTGGATGTAGGGAAACACTCAAAGCATCTTTCAGGGGGCACATTTATTCCATGGTTGTGGGTTGTAGGTTAAAAACCCACATCCCATGGATAGGCTCTCGCTTATACTTGGTTTAGAGCCCAACCCACACTTTCCCGCACACTCCAGCCTAGGCATGCCATCAGGGAAGACAAGCTAAGGGATTCCTTTAGGACCCAGGCGTTGCTGTCATTTGGAAGAGCCTCCCCACAATCAGGATACCTGAGCACGTCTCCGTGTGTGTGCTGGAGGTGGGGAAACAGATTCCACGCATCTTTATGGGGCACAGGTGTTCCAAGGTTGGGTAAGTACCTTAAAACCCTCCACTACCCACAGAGATGCACTCGCTAATACTTGGCTTTAGAGCCCATCCCCCACCATCGCTTACTGCTAGGCCTAGGAAAACACTTAGGGAAGTCAAGCAAAGGGATTCTATTACAACCCAGGTGCTGCTGTCTGTTGGAGGAACCTCCCCACACTCAGAACCCCAGAACACTTCTTCCTGTGTGTGCTGGACGTGGGGAAACATAGCACACGCATTTTTCAGGGGTCACAGTAATTCCCAAGTTGTGGGTTGTAGTTTAAACATCTCCACTACCCATGGAGAGGCACACGCTAATACTTAGTTTTAGATCCCAAATCCCACTTTCAACCACACACTGGCCTAGGCAAACCATCAGGGAAGACAAGCAAAGGGATTCTATTCAAACCAAGACGCTGATGTCAGTTGGAGGAACTACCCCACCCTCAGGATACTGGAACCCAACCTTGTGTGGTGGGGAGATTTGAAGCCCCACTCCACGCAGATGAATGGGTGCTCAGGTGTTTCCCTTTATGGAGAATTCATCTAAATACTTCCTCAGTTCATCGGGGACACTCGCTACTATTTGGCCTCAAAGCCCAACCCCCAGGTTTCTCTCAGAGTCAGTCCTAGGGAAACACTCAGGGATTACAAGCTAAGGGATTCTATTAGAACCCAGCCGCTTCTGTCACCTGAAATTGCCAGCCCACACTCAGGATAGCAGAAAACTTCTTCATGTGTGTTCTGGTGGTGGGGATACAGAGTCCACGCTTTTTTCAAGGAGCACAGGTATTCCCATGTTGTGGGCTTTTGGTTAATAACCTCCAAATCCCATGGAGAAGCACTCACTAATACTTGGATTTAGAGCCCAACCCACCCTTTCCCCAGCACTCCGTATCAGGCAACCAAACAGGGTAGACAAGTTAAGCGATTTTATAAGAACCAAGGCCCTGCTCTCAGTTGGAGGAGGCTGCCCACTCTCAGGATAACTGTGCAAGTGTTCGTGTGTGTGCTGGAGGTGTGGAAACAGACTCCACGGATCTTTATGGGGGCACAGGTGTTCCCAGGTTAGGGATGTAGTTTAAACACCTCCACAAACCATAGAGAGGTCATCGCAAATACTTGGTTTTGGAGCCCAAACCACACTTTCCCCCGCACTCCCGCCTAGGCTTTCCATCAGGGAAGACAAGCAAAGGGATTCAATTAGAACCCAGGCGCTGCTGTCAGTTGGAGGAACTTCCCTGCACTCAGAATTCCAGAACACATTCTTAGGTGTGGGAGAGATGTGCAGCCCCACTGCACCCAGATGAATGCAGGAAAAGGTGTTCCCTTTAGGGAGAAGTCCTCTAAGTACTTCCTCAATGGATCAGGGGGCACTCTCTGCTACGTGGCCTTCAAGCCCAACCCCCAGCTTTCCCTCATGGCCTGGCCTCAAAGAACACTCAGGGAACAGAAGCTAAGGGATACTAATAGAATCCAGGTGCTGCTGTCAGTTTGAGGAACATCCCCACACTCAGAATACAAGAACACATCTTCGTGTGTGTGCTGGATGTAGGGAAACAGTCAAAGCATCTTTCAGGGGGCACATTTATTCCATGGTTGTGGGTTGTAGGTTAAAAACCCACATCCCATGGATAGGCTCTCGCTTATACTTGGTTTAGAGCCCAACCCACACTTTCCCCCACTCTCCAGCCTAGGCATGCCATCAGGGAAGACAAGCTATGGGATTCCTTTAGGACCCAGGCGTTGCTGTCATTTGGAGGAGCCTCCCCACAATCAGGATACCTGAGCACGTCTCCGTGTGTGTGCTGGAGGTGGGGAAACAGATTCCACGCATCTTTATGGGGCACAGGTGATCCAAGGTTGTGTAAGTACCTTAAAACCCTCCACTACCCACAGAGATGCACTCGCTAATACTTGGCTTTAGAGCCCATCCCCCACCATCGCTTACTGCTAGGCCTAGGAAAACACTTAGGGAAGTCAAGCTAAGGGATTCTATTACAACCCAGGTGCTGCTGTCTGTTGGAGGAACCTCCCCACACTCAGAACCCCAGAACACTTCTTCCTGTGTGTGCTGGACGTGGGGAAACATAGCACACGCATTTTTCAGGGGTCACAGTAATTCCCAAGTTGTGGGTTGTAGTTTAAACATCTCCACTACCCATGGAGAGGCACACGCTAATACTTAGTTTTAGATCCCAAATCCCACTTTCAACCACACACTGGCCTAGGCAAACCATCAGGGAAGACAAGCAAAGGGATTCTATTCAAACCAAGACGCTGATGTCAGTTGGAGGAACTACCCCACCCTCAGGATACTGGAACCCAACCTTGTGTGGTGGGGAGATTTGAAGCCCCACTCCACGCAGATGAATGGGTGCTCAGGTGTTTCCCTTTATGGAGAATTCATCTAAATACTTCCTCAGTCCATCGGGGACACTCGCTACTATTTGGCCTCAAAGCCCAACCCCCAGGTTTCTCTCCGAGTCAGTCCTAGGGAAACACTCAGGGATTACAAGCTAAGGGATTCTATTAGAACCCAGCCGCGTCTGTCACCTGAAATTGCCAGCCCACACTCAGGATAGCAGAAAACTTCTTCATGTGTGTTCTGGTGGTGGGGATACAGAGTCCACGCTTTTTTCAAGGAGCACAGGTATTCCCATGTTGTGGGCTTTTGGTTAATAACCTCCAAATCCCATGGAGAAGCACTCGCTAATACTTGGATTTAGAGCCCAACCCACCCTTTCCCCAGCACTCCGTATCAGGCAACCAAACAGGGTAGACAAGTTAAGCGATTTTATAAGAACCAAGGCCCTGCTCTCAGTTGGAGGAGGCTGCCCACTCTCAGGATAACTGTGCAAGTGTTCGTGTGTGTGCTGGAGGTGTGGAAACAGACTCCACGGATCTTTATGGGGGCACAGGTGTTCCCAGGTTAGGGATGTAGTTTAAACACCTCCACAAACCATAGCGAGGTCATCGCAAATACTTGGTTTTGGAGCCCAAACCACACTTTCCCCCGCACTACCGCCTAGGCTTTCCATCAGGGAAGACAAGCAAAGGGATTCAATTAGAACCCAGGCGCTGCTGTCAGTTGGAGGAACTTCCCTGCACTCAGAATTCCAGAACACATTCTTAGGTGTGGGAGAGATGTGCAGCCCCACTGCACCCAGATGAATGCAGGAAAAGGTGTTCCCTTTAGGGAGAAGTCCTCTACGTACTTCCTCAATGGATCAGGGTGCACTCACTGCTACGTGGCCTCCAAGCCCAACCCCCAGCTTTCCCTCATGGTCTGGCCTAAAATAACACTCAGGGATCAGAAGCTAAGGGATACTAATAGAATCCAGGTGCTGCTGTCAGTTTGAGGAACTTCCCCACACTCAGAATACCAGAACACTTCTTCGTGTGTGTGCTGGATGTAGGGAAACAGTCAAAGCATCTTTCAGGGGGCACATTTATTCCATGGTTGTGGGTTGTAGGTTAAAAACCCACATCCCATGGATAGGCTCTCGCTTATACTTGGTTTAGAGCCCAACCCCCACTTTCCTCCACTCTCCAGCCTTGGCATGCCATCAGGAAAGGCAAGCTAAGGGATTCTTTTAGAACCCAGGCGCTGCTGTCATTTGGAGGAGCCTCCCCACAATCAGGATACCTGAGCACGTCTCCGTGTGTGTGCTGGAGGTGGGGAAACAGATTCCACGCATCTTGATGGGGCACAGGTGTTCCAAGGTTGGGGAAGTAGTTTAAAACCCTCCACTACCCACAGAGATGCACTCGCTAATACTTGGCTTTAGAGCCCATCCCCCACCATCGCTTACTGCTAGGCCTAGGAAAACACTTATTGAAGTCAAGCTAAGGGATTCTATTACAACCCAGGTGCTGCTGTCTGTTGGAGGAACCTCCCCACACTCAGAACCCCAGAACACTTCTTCCTGTGTGTGCTGGACGTGGGGAAACATAGCACACGCATTTTTCAGGGGTCACAGTAATTCCCAAGTTGTGGGTTGTAGTTTAAACATCTCCACTACCCATGGAGAGGCACACGCTAATCCTTAGGTTTAGATCCCAAATATCACTTTCAACCACACACTGGCCTAGGCAAACCATCAGGGAAGACACGCAAAGGGATTCTATTCAAACCAAGACGCTGATGTCAGTTGGAGGAACTACCCCACCCTCAGGATACTGGAACCCAACCTTGTGTGGTGGGGAGATTTGAAGCCCCACTCCACGCAGATGAATGGGTGCTCAGGTGTTTCCCTTTATGGAGAATTCATCTAAATACTTCCTCAGTCCATCGGGGACACTCGCTACTATTTGGCCTCAAAGCCCAACCCCCAGGTTTCTCTCAGAGTCAGTCCTAGGGAAACACTCAGGGATTACAAGCTAAGGGATTCTATTAGAACCCAGCCGCTTCTGTCAACTGAAATTGCCAGCCCACACTCAGGATAGCAGAAAACTTCTTCATGTGTGTTCTGGTGGTGGGGATACAGAGTCCACGCTTTTTTCAAGGAGCACAGGTATTCCCATGTTGTGGGCTTTTGGTTAATAACCTCCAAATCCCATGGAGAAGCACTCGCTAATACTTGGATTTAGAGCCCAACCCACCCTTTCCCCAGCACTCCGTATCAGGCAACCAAACAGGGTAGACAAGTTAAGCGATTTTATAAGAACCAAGGCCCTGCTCTCAGTTGGAGGAGGCTGCCCACTCTCAGGATAACTGTGCAAGTGTTCGTGTGTGTGCTGGAGGTGTGGAAACAGACTCCACGGATCTTTATGGGGGCACAGGTGTTCCCAGGTTAGGGATGTAGTTTAAACACCTCCACAAACCATAGAGAGGTCATCGCAAATACTTGGTTTTGGAGCCCAAACCACACTTTCCCCCGCACTCCCGCCTAGGCTTTCCATCAGGGAAGACAAGCAAAGGGATTCAATTAGAACCCAGGCGCTGCTGTCAGTTGGAGGAACTTCCCTGCACTCAGAATTCCAGAACACATTCTTAGGTGTGGGAGAGATGTGCAGCCCCACTGCACCCAGATGAATGCAGGAAAAGGTGTTCCCTTTAGGGAGAAGTCCTCTAAGTACTTCCTCAATGGATCAGGGGGCACTCACTGCTACGTGGCCTCCAAGCCCAACCCCCAGCTTTCCCTCATGGTCTGGCCTAAAATAACACTCAGGGATCAGAAGCTAAGGGATACTAATAGAATCCAGGTGCTGCTGTCAGTTTGAGGAACTTCCCCACACTCAGAATACCAGAACACTTCTTCGTGTGTGTGCTGGATGTAGGGAAACAGTCAAAGCATCTTTCAGGGGGCACATTTATTCCATGGTTGTGGGTTGTAGGTTAAAAACCCACATCCCATGGATAGGCTCTCGCTTATACTTGGTTTAGAGCCCAACCCCCACTTTCCCCCACTCTCCAGCCTAGGCATGCCATCAGGGAAGACAAGCTAAGGGATTCTTTTAGAACCCAGGCGCTGCTGTCATTTGGAGGAGCCTCCCCACAATCAGGATACCTGAGCACGTCTCCGTGTGTGTGCTGGAGGTGGGGAAACAGATTCCACGCATCTGTATGGGGCACAGGTGTTCCAAGGTTGGGGAAGTAGTTTAAAACCCTCCACTACCCACAGAGATGCACTTGCTAATACTTGGCTTTAGAGCCCATCCCCCACCATCGCTTACTGCTAGGCCTAGGAAAACACTTAGGGAAGTCAAGCTAAGGGATTCTATTACAACCCAGGTGCTGCTGTCTGTTGGAGGAACCTCCCCACACTCAGAACCCCAGAACACTTCTTCCTGTGTGTGCTGGACGTGGGGAAACATAGCACACGCATTTTTCAGGGGTCACAGTAATTCCCAAGTTGTGGGTTGTAGTTTAAACATCTCCACTACCCATGGAGAGGCACACGCTAATACTTAGTTTTAGATCCCAAATCCCACTTTCAACCACACACTGGCCTAGGCAAACCATCAGGGAAGACACGCAAAGGGATTCTATTCAAACCAAGACGCTGATGTCAGTTGGAGGAACTACCCCACCCTCAGGATACTGGAACCCAACCTTGTGTGGTGGGGAGATTTGAAGCCCCACTCCACGCAGATGAATGGGTGCTCAGGTGTTTCCCTTTATGGAGAATTCATCTAAATACTTCCTCAGTCCATCGGGGACACTCGCTACTATTTGGCCTCAAAGCCCAACCCCCAGGTTTCTCTCAGAGTCAGTCCTAGGGAAACACTCAGGGATTACAAGCTAAGGGATTCTATTAGAACCCAGCCGCTTCTGTCACCTGAAATTGCCAGCCCACACTCAGGATAGCAGAAAACTTCTTCATGTGTGTTCTGGTGGTGGGGATACAGAGTCCACGCTTTTTTCAAGGAGCACAGGTATTCCCATGTTGTGGGCTTTTGGTTAATAACCTCCAAATCCCATGGAGAAGCACTCGCTAATACTTGGATTTAGAGCCCAACCCACACTTTCCCCAGCACTCCGTATCAGGCAACCAAACAGGGTAGACAAGTTAAGCGATTTTATAAGAACCAAGGCCCTGCTCTCAGTTGGAGGAGGCTGCCCACTCTCAGGATAACTGTGCAAGTGTTCGTGTGTGTGCTGGAGGTGTGGAAACAGACTCCACGGATCTTTATGGGGGCACAGGTGTTCCCAGGTTAGGGATGTAGTTTAAACACCTCCACAAACCATAGAGAGGTCATCGCAAATACTTGGTTTTGGAGCCCAAACCACACTTTCCCCCGCACTCCCGACTAGGCTTTCCATCAGGGAAGACAAGCAAAGGGATTCAATTAGAACCCAGGCGCTGCTGTCAGTTGGAGGAACTTCCCTGCACTCAGAATTCCAGAACACATTCTTAGGTGTGGGAGAGATGTGCAGCCCCACTGCACCCAGATGAATGCAGGAAAAGGTGTTCCCTTTAGGGAGAAGTCCTCTAAGTACTTCCTCAATGGATCAGGGTGCACTCACTGCTACGTGGCCTCCAAGCCCAACCCCCAGCTTTCCCTCCTGGTCTGGCCTAAAATAACACTCAGGGATCAGAAGCTAAGGGATACTAATAGAATCCAGGTGCTGCTGTCAGTTTGAGGAACTTCCCCACACTCAGAATACCAGAACACTTCTTCGTGTGTGTGCTGGATGTAGGGAAACAGTCAAAGCATCTTTCAGGGGGCACATTTATTCCATGGTTGTGGGTTGTAGGTTAAAAACCCACATCCCATGTATAGGCTCTCGCTTATACTTGGTTTAGAGCCCAACCCCCACTTTCCCCCACTCTCCAGCCTAGGCATGCCATCAGGGAAGACAAGCTAAGGGATTCTTTTAGAACCCAGGCGCTGCTGTCATTTGGAGGAGCCTCCCCACAATCAGGATACCTGAGCACGTCTCCGTGTGTGTGCTGGAGGTGGGGAAACAGATTCCACGCATCTTTATGGGGCACAGGTGTTCCAAGGTTGGGGAAGTAGTTTAAAACCCTCCACTATCCACAGAGATGCACTTGCTAATACTTGGCTTTAGAGCCCATCCCCCACCATCGCTTACTGCTAGGCCTAGGAAAACACTTAAGGAAGTCAAGCTAAGGGATTCTATTACAACCCAGGTGCTGCTGTGTGTTGGTGGAACCTCCCCACACTCAGAACCCCAGAACACTTCTTCCTGTGTGTGCTGGACGTGGGGAAACATAGCACACACATTTTTCAGGGGTCACAGTAATTCCCAAGTTGTGGGTTGTAGTTTAAACATCTCCACTACCCATGGAGAGGCACACGCTAATACTTAGTTTTAGATCCCAAATCCCACTTTCAACCACACACTGGCCTAGGCAAACCATCAGGGAAGACAAGCAAAGGGATTCTATTCAAACCAAGATGCTGATGTCAGTTGGAGGAACTACCCCACCCTCAGGATACTGGAACCCAACCTTGTGTGGTGGGGAGATTTGAAGCCCCACTCCACGCAGATGAATGGGTGCTCAGGTGTTTCCCTTTATGGAGAATTCATCTAAATACTTCCTCAGTCCATCGGGGACACTCGCTACTATTTGGCCTCAAAGCCCAACCCCCAGGTTTCTCTCAGAGTCAGTCCTAGGGAAACACTCAGGGATTACAAGCTAAGGGATTCTATTAGAACCCAGCCGCTTCTGTCACCTGAAATTGCCAGCCCACACTCAGGATAGCAGAAAACTTCTTCATGTGTGTTCTGATGGTGGGGATACAGAGTCCACGCTTTTTTCAAGGAGCACAGGTATTCCCATGTTGTGGGCTTTTGGTTAATAACCTCCAAATCCCATGGAGAAGCACTCGCTAATACTTGGATTTAGAGCCCAACCCACCCTTTCCCCAGCACTCCGTATCAGGCAACCAAACAGGGTAGACAAGTTAAGCGATTTTATAAGAACCAAGGCCCTGCTCTCAGTTGGAGGAGGCTGCCCACTCTCAGGATAACTGTGCAAGTGTTCGTGTGTGTGCTGGAGGTGTGGAAACAGACTCCACGGATCTTTATGGGGGCACAGGTGTTCCCAGGTTAGGGATGTAGTTTAAACACCTCCACAAACCATAGAGAGGTCATCGCAAATACTTGGTTTTGGAGCCCAAACCACACTTTCCCCCGCACTCCCGACTAGGCTTTCCATCAGGGAAGACAAGCAAAGGGATTCAATTAGAACCCAGGCGCTGCTGTCAGATGGAGGAACTTCCCTGCACTCAGAATTCCAGAACACATTCTTAGGTGTGGGAGAGATGTGCAGCCCCACTGCACCCAGATGAATGCAGGAAAAGGTGTTCCCTTTAGGGAGAAGTCCTCTAAGTACTTCCTCAATGGATCAGGGGGCACTCACTGCTACGTGGCCTCCAAGCCCAACCCCCAGCTTTCCCTCATGGTCTGGTCTAACATAACATTCAGGGAACAGAAGCTAAGGGATACTAATAGAATCCAGGTGCTGCTGTCAGTTTGAGGAACTTCCCCACACTCAGAATACCAGAACACTTCTTCGTGTGTGTGCTGGATGTAGGGAAACAGTCAAAGCATCTTTCAGGGGGCACATTTATTCCATGGTTGTGGGTTGTAGGTTAAAAACCCACATCCCATGGATAGGCTCTCGCTTATACTTGGTTTAGAGCCCAACCCCCACTTTCCCCCACTCTCCAGCCTAGGCATGCCATCAGGGAAGACAAGCTAAGGGATTCTTTTAGAACCCAGGCGCTGCTGTCATTTGGAGGAGCCTCCCCACAATCAGGATACCTGAGCACGTCTCCGTGTGTGTGCTGGAGGTGGGGAAACAGATTCCACGCATCGTTATGGGGCACAGGTGTTCCAAGGTTGGGGAAGTAGTTTAAAACCCTCCACTACCCACAGAGATGCACTCGCTAATACTTGGCTTTAGAGCCCATCCCCCACCATCGCTTACTGCTAGGCCTAGGAAAACACTTAGGGAAGTCAAGCTAAGGGATTCTATTACAACCCAGGTGCTGCTGTCTGTTGGTGGAACCTCCCCACACTCAGAACCCCAGAACACTTCTTCCTGTGTGTGCTGGACGTGGGGAAACATAGCACACGCAGTTTTCAGGGGTCACAGTAATTCCCAAGTTGTGGGTTGTAGTTTAAACATCTCCACTACCCATGGAGAGGCACACGCTAATCCTTAGTTTTAGATCCCAAATCCCACTTTCAACCACACACTGGCCTAGGCAAACCATCAGGGAAGACAAGCAAAGGGATTCTATTCAAACCAAGACGCTGATGTCAGTTGGAGGAACTACCCCACCCTCAGGATACTGGAACCCAACCTTGTGTGGTGGGGAGATTTGAAGCCCCACTCCACGCAGATGAATGGGTGCTCAGGTGTTTCCCTTTATGGAGAATTCATCTAAATACTTCCTCAGTCCATCGGGGACACTCGCTACTATTTGGCCTCAAAGCCCAACCCCCAGGTTTCTCTCAGAGTCAGTCCTAGGGAAACACTCAGGGATTACAAGCTAAGGGATTCTATTAGAACCCAGCCGCTTCTGTCACCTGAAATTGCCAGCCCACACTCAGGATAGCAGAAAACTTCTTCATGTGTGTTCTGGTGGTGGGGATACAGAGTCCACGCTTTTTTCAAGGAGCACAGGTATTCCCATGTTGTGGGCTTTTGGTTAATAACCTCCAAATCCCATGGAGAAGCACTCGCTAATACTTGGATTTAGAGCCCAACCCACACTTTCCCCAGCACTCCGTATCAGGCAACCAAACAGGGTAGACAAGTTAAGCGATTTTATAAGAACCAAGGCCCTGCTCTCAGTTGGAGGAGGCTGCCCACTCTCAGGATAACTGTGCAAGTGTTCGTGTGTGTGCTGGAGGTGTGGAAACAGACTCCACGGATCTTTATGGGGGCACAGGTGTTCCCAGGTTAGGGATGTAGTTTAAACACCTCCACAAACCATAGAGAGGTCATCGCAAATACTTGGTTTTGGAGCCCAAACCACACTTTCCCCCGCACTCCCGACTAGGCTTTCCATCAGGGAAGACAAGCAAAGGGATTCAATTAGAACCCAGGCGCTGCTGTCAGTTGGAGGAACTTCCCTGCACTCAGAATTCCAGAACACATTCTTAGGTGTGGGAGAGATGTGCAGCCCCACTGCACCCAGATGAATGCAGGAAAAGGTGTTCCCTTTAGGGAGAAGTCCTCTAAGTACTTCCTCAATGGATCAGGGGGCACTCACTGCTACGTGGCCTCCAAGCCCAACCCCCAGCTTTCCCTCATGGCCTGGTCTAAGAGAACACTCAGGGAACAGAACCTAAGGGATACTAATTGAATCCAGGTGCTGCTGTCAGTTTGAGGAACTTCCCCACACTCAGAATACCAGAACACATTTTCGTGTGTGTGCTGGATGTAGGGAAACAGTCAAAGCATCTTTCAGGGGGCACATTTATTCCATGGTTGTGGGTTGTAGGTTAAAAACCCACATCCCATGGATAGGCTCTCGCTTATACTTGGTTTAGAGCCCAACCCACACTTTCCCCCACTCTCCAGCCTAGGCATGCCATCAGGGAAGACAAGCTAAGTGATTCTTTTAGAACCCAGGCGCTGCTGTCATTTGGAGGAGCCTCCCCACAATCAGGATACCTGAGCACGTCTCCGTGTGTGTGCTGGAGGTGGGGAAACAGATTCCACGCATCTGTATGGGGCACAGGTGTTCCAAGGTTGGGGAAGTAGTTTAAAACCCTCCACTACCCACAGAGATGCACTCCCTAATACTTGGCTTTAGAGCCCATCCCCCACCATCGCTTACTGCTAGGCCTAGGAAAACACTTAGGGAAGTCAAGCTAAGGGATTCTATTACAACCCAGGTGCTGCTGTCTGTTGGAGGAACCTCCCCACACTCAGAACCCCAGAACACTTCTTCCTGTGTGTGCTGGACGTGGGGAAACATAGCACACGCATTTTTCAGGGGTCACAGTAATTCCCAAGTTGTGGGTTGTAGTTTAAACATCTCCACTACCCATGGAGAGGCACACGCTAATACTTAGTTTTAGATCCCAAATCCCACTTTCAACCACACACTGGCCTAGGCAAACCATCAGGGAAGACAAGCAAAGGGATTCTATTCAAACCAAGACGCTGATGTCAGTTGGAGGAACTACCCCACCCTCAGGATACTGGAACCCAACCTTGTGTGGTGGGGAGATTTGAAGCCCCACTCCACGCAGATGAATGGGTGCTCAGGTGTTTCCCTTTATGGAGAATTCATCTAAATACTTCCTCAGTCCATCGGGGACACTCGCTACTATTTGGCCTCAAAGCCCAACCCCCAGTTTTCTCTCAGAGTCAGTCCTAGGGAAACACTCAGGGATTACAAGCTAAGGGATTCTATTAGAACCCAGCCGCTTCTGTCACCTGAAATTGCCAGCCCACACTCAGGATAGCAGAAAACTTCTTCATGTGTGTTCTGGTGGTGGGGATACAGAGTCCACGCTTTTTTCAAGGAGCACAGGTATTCCCATGTTGTGGGCTTTTGGTTAATAACCTCCAAATCCCATGGAGAAGCACTCGCTAATACTTGGATTTAGAGCCCAACCCACCCTTTCCCCAGCACTCCGTATCAGGCAACCAAACAGGGTAGACAAGTTAAGCGATTTTATAAGAACCAAGGCCCTGCTCTCAGTTGGAGGAGGCTGCCCACTCTCAGGATAACTGTGCAAGTGTTCGTGTGTGTGCTGGAGGTGTGGAAACAGACTCCACGGATCTTTATGGGGGCACAGGTGTTCCCAGGTTAGGGATGTAGTTTAAACACCTCCACAAACCATAGAGAGGTCATCGCAAATACTTGGTTTTGGAGCCCAAACCACACTTTCCCCCGCACTCCCGCCTAGGCTTTCCATCAGGGAAGACAAGCAAAGGGATTCAATTAGAACCCAGGCGCTGCTGGCAGTTGGAGGAACTTCCCTGCACTCAGAATTCCAGAACACATTCTTAGGTGTGGGAGAGATGTGCAGCCCCACTGCACCCAGATGAATGCAGGAAAAGGTGTTCCCTTTAGGGAGAAGTCCTCTAAGTACTTCCTCAATGGATCAGGGGGCACTCACTGCTACGTGGCCTCCAAGCCCAACCCCCAGCTTTCCCTCATGGCCTGGTCTAAGAGAACACTCAGGGAACAGAAGCTAAGGGATACTAATTGAATCCAGGTGCTGCTGTCAGTTTGAGGAACTTCCCCACACTCAGAATACCAGAACACATTTTCGTGTGTGTGCTGGATGTAGGGAAACAGTCAAAGCATCTTTCAGGGGGCACATTTATTCCATGGTTGTGGGTTGTAGGTTAAAAACCCACATCCCATGGATAGGCTCTCGCTTATACTTGGTTTAGAGCCCAACCCACACTTTCCCCCACTCTCCAGCCTAGGCATGCCATCAGGGAAGACAAGCTAAGTGATTCTTTTAGAACCCAGGCGCTGCTGTCATTTGGAGGAGCCTCCCCACAATCAGGATACCTGAGCACGTCTCCGTGTGTGTGCTGGAGGTGGGGAAACAGATTCCACGCATCTGTATGGGGCACAGGTGTTCCAAGGTTGGGGAAGTAGTTTAAAACCCTCCACTACCCACAGAGATGCACTCCCTAATACTTGGCTTTAGAGCCCATCCCCCACCATCGCTTACTGCTAGGCCTAGGAAAACACTTAGGGAAGTCAAGCTATGGGATTCTATTACAACCCAGGTGCTGCTGTCTGTTGGAGGAACCTCCCCACACTCAGAACCCCAGAACACTTCTTCCTGTGTGTGCTGGACGTGGGGAAACATAGCACACGCATTTTTCAGGGGTCACAGTAATTCCCAAGTTGTGGGTTGTAGTTTAAACATCTCCACTACCCATGGAGAGGCACACGCTAATACTTAGTTTTAGATCCCAAATCCCACTTTCAACCACACACTGGCCTAGGCAAACCATCAGGGAAGACAAGCAAAGGGATTCTATTCAAACCAAGACGCTGATGTCAGTTGGAGGAACTACCCCACCCTCAGGATACTGGAACCCAACCTTGTGTGGTGGGGAGATTTGAAGCCCCACTCCACGCAGATGAATGGGTGCTCAGGTGTTTCCCTTTATGGAGAATTCATCTAAATACTTCCTCAGTCCATCGGGGACACTCGCTACTATTTGGCCTCAAAGCCCAACCCCCAGGTTTCTCTCAGAGTCAGTCCTAGGGAAACACTCAGGGATTACAAGCTAAGGGATTCTATTAGAACCCAGCCGCTTCTGTCAACTGAAATTGCCAGCCCACACTCAGGATAGCAGAAAACTTCTTCATGTGTGTTCTGGTGGTGGGGATACAGAGTCCACGCTTTTTTCAAGGAGCACAGGTATTCCCATGTTGTGGGCTTTTGGTTAATAACCTCCAAATCCCATGGAGAAGCACTCGCTAATACTTGGATTTAGAGCCCAACCCACCCTTTCCCCAGCACTCCGTATCAGGCAACCAAACAGGGTAGACAAGTTAAGCGATTTTATAAGAACCAAGGCCCTGCTCTCAGTTGGAGGAGGCTGCCCACTCTCAGGATAACTGTGCAAGTGTTCGTGTGTGTGCTGGAGGTGTGGAAACAGACTCCACGGATCTTTATGGGGGCACAGGTGTTCCCAGGTTAGGGATGTAGTTTAAACACCTCCACAAACCATAGAGAGGTCATCGCAAATACTTGGTTTTGGAGCCCAAACCACACTTTCCCCCGCACTCCCGCCTAGGCTTTCCATCAGGGAAGACAAGCAAAGGGATTCAATTAGAACCCAGGCGCTGCTGTCAGTTGGAGGAACTTCCCTGCACTCAGAATTCCAGAACACATTCTTAGGTGTGGGAGAGATGTGCAGCCCCACTGCACCCAGATGAATGCAGGAAAAGGTGTTCCCTTTAGGGAGAAGTCCTCTAAGTACTTCCTCAATGGATCAGGGGGCACTCACTGCTACGTGGCCTCCAAGCCCAACCCCCAGCTTTCCCTCATGGCCTGGTCTAAGAGAACACTCAGGGAACAGAAGCTAAGGGATACTAATTGAATCCAGGTGCTGCTGTCAGTTTGAGGAACTTCCCCACACTCAGAATACCAGAACACATTTTCGTGTGTGTGCTGGATGTAGGGAAACAGTCAAAGCATCTTTCAGGGGGCACATTTATTCCATGGTTGTGGGTTGTAGGTTAAAAACCCACATCCCATGGATAGGCTCTCGCTTATACTTGGTTTAGAGCCCAACCCACACTTTCCCCCACTCTCCAGCCTAGGCATGCCATCAGGGAAGACAAGCTAAGGGATTCTTTTAGAACCCAGGCGCTGCTGTCATTTGGAGGAGCCTCCCCACAATCAGGATACCTGAGCACGTCTCCGTGTGTGTGCTGGAGGTGGGGAAACAGATTCCACGCATCTGTATGGGGCACAGGTGTTCCAAGGTTGGGGAAGTAGTTTAAAACCCTACACTACCCACAGAGATGCACTCCCTAATACTTGGCTTTAGAGCCCATCCCCCACCATCGCTTACTGCTAGGCCTAGGAAAACACTTAGGGAAGTCAAGCTAAGGGATTCTATTACAACCCAGGTGCTGCTGTCTGTTGGAGGAACCTCCCCACACTCAGAACCCCAGAACACTTCTTCCTGTGTGTGCTGGACGTGGGGAAACATAGCACACGCATTTTTCAGGGGTCACAGTAATTCCCAAGTTGTGGGTTGTAGTTTAAACATCTCCACTACCCATGGAGAGGCACACGCTAATACTTAGTTTTAGATCCCAAATCCCACTTTCAACCACACACTGGCCTAGGTAAACCATCAGGGAAGACAAGCAAAGGGATTCTATTCAAACCAAGACGCTGATGTCAGTTGGAGGAACTACCCCACCCTCAGGATACTGGAACCCAACCTTGTGTGGTGGGGAGATTTGAAGCCCCACTCCACGCAGATGAATGGGTGCTCAGGTGTTTCCCTTTATGGAGAATTCATCTAAATACTTCCTCAGTCCATCGGGGACACTCGCTACTATTTGGCCTCAAAGCCCAACCCCCAGGTTTCTCTCAGAGTCAGTCCTAGGGAAACACTCAGGGATTACAAGCTAAGGGATTCTATTAGAACCCAGCCGCTTCTGTCAACTGAAATTGCCAGCCCACACTCAGGATAGCAGAAAACTTCTTCATGTGTGTTCTGGTGGTGGGGATACAGAGTCCACGCTTTTTTCAAGGAGCACAGGTATTCCCATGTTGTGGGCTTTAGGTTAATAACCTCCAAATCCCATGGAGAAACACTCGCTAATACTTGGATTTAGAGCCCAACCCACACTTTCCCCAGCACTCCGTATCAGGCAACCAAACAGGGTAGACAAGTTAAGCGATTTTATAAGAACCAAGGCCCTGCTCTCAGTTGGAGGAGGCTGCCCACTCTCAGGATAACTGTGCAAGTGTTCGTGTGTGTGCTGGAGGTGTGGAAACAGACTCCACGGATCTTGATGGGGGCACAGGTGTTCCCAGGTTAGGGATGTAGTTTAAACACCTCCACAAACCATAGAGAGGTCATGGCAAATACTTGGTTTTGGAGCCCAAACCACACTTTCCCCCGCACTCCCGCCTAGGCTTTCCATCAGGGAAGACAAGCAAAGGGATTCAATTAGAACCCAGGCGCTGCTGTCAGTTGGAGGAACTTCCCTGCACTCAGAATTCCAGAACACATTCTTAGGTGTGGGAGAGATGTGCAGCCCCACTGCACCCAGATGAATGCAGGAAAAGGTGTTCCCTTTAGGGAGAAGTCCTCTAAGTACTTCCTCAATGGATCAGGGGGCACTCAATGCTACGTGGCCTCCAAGCCCAACCCCCAGCTTTCCCTCATGGTCTGGCCTAAAATAACACTCAGGGAACAGAAGCTAAGGGATACTAATAGAATCCAGGTGCTGCTGTCAGTTTGAGGAACTTCCCCACACTCAGAATACCAGAACACTTCTTCGTGTGTGTGCTGGATGTAGGGAAACAGTCAAAGCATCTTTCAGGGGGCACATTTATTCCATGGTTGTGGGTTGTAGGTTAAAAACCCACATCCCATGGATAGGCTCTCGCTTATACTTGGTTTAGAGCCCAACCCCCACTTTCCCCCACTCTCCAGCCTAGGCATGCCATCAGGGAAGACAAGCTAAGGGATTCTTTTAGAACCCAGGCGCTGCTGTCATTTGGAGGAGCCTCCCCACAATCAGGATACCTGAGCACGTCTCCGTGTGTGTGCTGGAGGTGGGGAAACAGATTCCACGCATCTTTATGGGGCACAGGTGTTCCAAGCTTGGGGAAGTAGTTTAAAACCCTCCACTACCCACAGAGATGCACTCGCTAATACTTGGCTTTAGAGCCCATCCCCCACCATCGCTTACTGCTAGGCCTAGGAAAACACTTAGGGAAGTCAAGCTAAGGGATTCTGTTACAACCCAGGTGCTGCTGTCTGTTGGTGGAACCTCCCCACACTCAGAACCCCAGAACACTTCTTCCTGTGTGTGCTGGACGTGGGGAAACATAGCACACGCATTTTTCAGGGGTCACAGTAATTCCCAAGTTGTGGGTTGTAGTTTAAACATCTCCACTACCCATGGAGAGGCACACGCTAATCCTTAGTTTTAGATCCCAAATCCCACTTTCAACCACACACTGGCCTAGGCAAACCATCAGGGAAGACAAGCAAAGGGATTCTATTCAAACCAAGACGCTGATGTCAGTTGGAGGAACTACCCCACCCTCAGGATACTGGAACCCAACCTTGTGTGGTGGGGAGATTTGAAGCCCCACTCCACGCAGATGAATGGGTGCTCAGGTGTTTCCCTTTATGGAGAATTCATCTAAATACTTCCTCAGTCCATCGGGGACACTCGCTACTATTTGGCCTCAAAGCCCAACCCCCAGGTTTCTCTCAGAGTCAGTCCTAGGGAAACACTCAGGGATTACAAGCTAAGGGATTCTATTAGAACCCAGCCGCTTCTGTCACCTGAAATTGCCAGCCCACACTCAGGATAGCAGAAAACTTCTTCATGTGTGTTCTGGTGGTGGGGATACAGAGTCCACGCTTTTTTCAAGGAGCACAGGTATTCCCATGTTGTGGGCTTTTGGTTAATAACCTCCAAATCCCATGGAGAAGCACTCGCTAATACTTGGATTTAGAGCCCAACCCACCCTTACCCCAGCACTCCGTATCAGGCAACCAAACAGGGTAGACAAGTTAAGCGATTTTATAAGAACCAAGGCCCTGCTCTCAGTTGGAGGAGGCTGCCCACTCTCAGGATAACTGTGCAAGTGTTCGTGTGTGTGCTGGAGGTGTGGAAACAGACTCCACTGATCTTGATGGGGGCACAGGTGTTCCCAGGTTAGGGATGTAGTTTAAACACCTCCACAAACCTTAGAGAGGTCATGGCAAATACTTGGTTTTTGAGCCCAAACCACACTTTCCCCCGCACTCCCGCCTAGGCTTTCCATCAGGGAAGACAAGCAAAGGGATTCAATTAGAACCCAGGCGCTGCTGTCAGTTGGAGGAACTTCCCTGCACTCAGAATTCCAGAACACATTCTTAGGTGTGGGAGAGATGTGCAGCCCCACTGCACCCAGATGAATGCAGGAAAAGGTGTTCCCTTTAGGGAGAAGTCCTCTAAGTACTTCCTCAATGGATCAGGGGGCACTCACTGCTACGTGGCCTCCAAGCCCAACCCCCAGCTTTCCCTCATGGTCTGGCCTAAAATAACACTCAGGGAACAGAAGCTAAGGGATACTAATAGAATCCAGGTGCTGCTGTCAGTTTGAGGAACTTCCCCACACTCAGAATACCAGAACACTTCTTCGTGTGTGTGCTGGATGTAGGGAAACAGTCAAAGCATCTTTCAGGGGGCACATTTATTCCATGGTTGTGGGTTGTAGGTTAAAAACCCACATCCCATGGATAGGCTCTCGCTTATACTTGGTTTAGAGCCCAACCCCCACTTTCCCCCACTCTCCAGCCTAGGCATGCCATCAGGGAAGACAAGCTAAGGGATTCTTTTAGAACCCAGGCGCTGCTGTCATTTGGAGGAGCCTCCCCACAATCAGGATACCTGAGCACGTCTCCGTGTGTGTGCTGGAGGTGGGGAAACAGATTCCACGCATCTTTATGGGGCACAGGTGTTCCAAGCTTGGGGAAGTAGTTTAAAACCCTCCACTACCCACAGAGATGCACTCGCTAATACTTGGCTTTAGAGCCCATCCCCCACCATCGCTTACTGCTAGGCCTAGGAAAACACTTAGGGAAGTCAAGCTAAGGGATTCTGTTACAACCCAGGTGCTGCTGTCTGTTGGTGGAACCTCCCCACACTCAGAACCCCAGAACACTTCTTCCTGTGTGTGCTGGACGTGGGGAAACATAGCACACGCATTTTTCAGGGGTCACAGTAATTCCCAAGTTGTGGGTTGTAGTTTAAACATCTCCACTACCCATGGAGAGGCACACGCTAATCCTTAGTTTTAGATCCCAAATCCCACTTTCAACCACACACTGGCCTAGGCAAACCATCAGGGAAGACAAGCAAAGGGATTCTATTCAAACCAAGACGCTGATGTCAGTTGGAGGAACTACCCCACCCTCAGGATACTGGAACCCAACCTTGTGTGGTGGGGAGATTTGAAGCCCCACTCCACGCAGATGAATGGGTGCTCAGGTGTTTCCCTTTATGGAGAATTCATCTAAATACTTCCTCAGTCCATCGGGGACACTCGCTACTATTTGGCCTCAAAGCCCAACCCCCAGGTTTCTCTCAGAGTCAGTCCTAGGGAAACACTCAGGGATTACAAGCTAAGGGATTCTATTAGAACCCAGCCGCTTCTGTCACCTGAAATTGCCAGCCCACACTCAGGATAGCAGAAAACTTCTTCATGTGTGTTCTGGTGGTGGGGATACAGAGTCCACGCTTTTTTCAAGGAGCACAGGTATTCCCATGTTGTGGGCTTTTGGTTAATAACCTCCAAATCCCATGGAGAAGCTCTCGCTAATACTTGGATTTAGAGCCCAACCCACCCTTTCCCCAGCACTCCGTATCAGGCAACCAAACAGGGTAGACAAGTTAAGCGATTTTATAAGAACCAAGGCCCTGCTCTCAGTTGGAGGAGGCTGCCCACTCTCAGGATAACTGTGCAAGTGTTCGTGTGTGTGCTGGAGGTGTGGAAACAGACTCCACGGATCTTTATGGGGGCACAGGTGTTCCCAGGTTAGGGATGTAGTTTAAACACCTCCACAAACCATAGAGAGGTCATCGCAAATACTTGGTTTTGGAGCCCAAACCACACTTTCCCCCGCACTCCCGCCTAGGCTTTCCATCAGGGAAGACAAGCAAAGGGATTCAATTAGAACCCAGGCGGTGCTGTCAGTTGGAGGAACTTCCCTGCACTCAGAATTCCAGAACACATTCTTAGGTGTGGGAGAGATGTGCAGCCCCACTGCACCCAGATGAATGCAGGAAAAGGTGTTCCCTTTAGGGAGAAGTCCTCTAAGTACTTCCTCAATGGATCAGGGGGCACTCACTGCTACGTGGCCTCCAAGCCCAACCCCCAGCTTTCCCTCATGGCCTGGTCTAAGAGAACACTCAGGGAACAGAAGCTAAGGGATACTAATAGAATCCAGGTGCTGCTGTCCGTTTGAGGAACTTCCCCACACTCAGAATACCAGAACACATTTTCGTGTGTGTGCTGGATGTAGGGAAACAGTCAAAGCATCTTTCAGGGGGCACATTTATTCCATGGTTGTGGGTTGTAGGTTAAAAACCCACATCCCATGGATAGGCTCTCGCTTATACTTGGTTTAGAGCCCAACCCACACTTTCCCCCACTCTCCAGCCTAGGCATGCCATCAGGGAAGACAAGCTAAGGGATTCTTTTAGAACCCAGGCGCTGCTGTCATTTGGAGGAGCCTCCCCACAATCAGGATACCTGAGCACGTCTCCGTGTGTGTGCTGGAGGTGGGGAAACAGATTCCACGCATCTTTATGGGGCACAGGTGTTCCAAGGTTGGGGAAGTAGTTTAAAACCCTCCACTACCCACAGAGATGCACTCGCTAATACTTGGCTTTAGAGCCCATCCCCCACCATCGCTTACTGCTAGGCCTAGGAAAACACTTAGGGAAGTCAAGCTAAGTGATTCTATTACAACCCAGGTGCTGCTGTCTGCTGGAGGAACCTCCCCACACTCAGAACCCCAGAACACTTCTTCCTGTGTGTGCTGGACGTGGGGAAACATAGCACACGCATTTTTCAGGGGTCACAGTAATTCCCAAGTTGTGGGTTGTAGTTTAAACATCTCCACTACCCATGGAGAGGCACACGCTAATCCTTAGTTTTAGATCCCAAATCCCACTTTCAACCACACACTGGCCTAGGCAAACCATCAGGGAAGACAAGCAAAGGGATTCTATTCAAACCAAGACGCTGATGTCAGTTGGAGGAACTACCCCACCCTCAGGATACTGGAACCCAACCTTGTGTGGTGGGGAGATTTGAAGCCCCACTCCACGCAGATGAATGGGTGCTCAGGTGTTTCCCTTTATGGAGAATTCATCTAAACACTTCCTCAGTCCATCGGGGACACTCGCTACGATTTGGCCTCAAAGCCCAACCCCCAGGTTTCTCTCAGAGTCAGTCCTAGGGAAACACTCAGGGATTACAAGCTAAGGGATTCTATTAGAACCCAGCCGCTTCTGTCACCTGAAATTGCCAGCCCACACTCAGGATAGCAGAAAACTTCTTCATGTGTGTTCTGGTGGTGGGGATACAGAGTCCACGCTTTTTTCAAGGAGCACAGGTATTCCCATGTTGTGGGCTTTTGGTTAATAACCTCCAAATCCCATGGAGAAGCACTCGCTAATACTTGGATTTAGAGCCCAACCCACCCTTTCCCCAGCACTCCGTATCAGGCAACCAAACAGGGTAGACAAGTTAAGCGATTTTATAAGAACCAAGGACCTGCTCTCAGTTGGAGGAGGCTGCCCACTCTCAGGATAACTGTGCAAGTGTTCGTGTGTGTGCTGGAGGTGTGGAAACAGACTCCACGGATCTTTATGGGGGCACAGGTGTTCCCAGTTTAGGGATGTAGTTTAAACACCTCCACAAACCATAGAGAGGTCATCGCAAATACTTGGTTTTGGAGCCCAAACCACACTTTCCCCCGCACTCCCGCCTAGGCTTTCCATCAGGGAAGACAAGCAAAGGGATTCAATTAGAACCCAGGCGATGCTGTCAGTTGGAGGAACTTCCGTGTACTCAGAATTCCAGAACACATTCTTAGGTGTGGGAGAGATGTGCAGCCCCACTGCACCCAGATGAATGGAGGAAAAGTTGTTCCCTTTAGGGAGAAGACCTCTAAGTACTTCCTCAATGGATCAGGGGGCACTCACTGCTACGTGGCCTCCAAGCCCAACCCCCAGCTTTCCCTCATGGCCTGGCCTAAAAGTACACTCAGGGAACAGAAGCTAAGGGATACTAATAGAATCCAGGTGCTGCTGTCAGTTTGAGGAACTTCCCCACACTCAGAATACCAGAACACATCTTGTTGTGTGTGCTGGATGTAGGGAAACAGTCAAAGCATCTTTCAGGGGGCACATTTATTCCATGGTTGTGGGTTGTAGGTTAAAAACCCACATCCCATGGATAGGCTCTCGCTTATACTTGGTTTAGAGCCCAACCCCCACTTTCCCCCACTCTCCAGCCTAGGCATGCCATCAGGGAAGACAAGCTAAGGGATTCTTTTAGAACCCAGGCGCTGCTGTCATTTGGAGGAGCCTCCCCACAATCAGGATACCTGAGCACGTCTCCGTGTGTGTGCTGGAGGTGGGGAAACAGATTCCACGCATCTTTATGCGGCACAGGTATTCCAAGGTTGGGGAAGTAGTTTAAAACCCTCCACTACCCACAGAGATGCACTCGCTAATACTTGGCTTTAGAGCCCATCCAGCACCATCGCTTACTGCTAGGCCTAGGAAAACACTTAGGGAAGTCAAGCTAAGGGATTCTATTACAACCCAGGTGCTGCTGTCTGCTGGAGGAACCTCCCCACACTCAGAACCCCAGAACACTTCTTCCTGTGTGTGCTGGACGTGGGGAAACATAGCACACGCATTTTTCAGGGGTCACAGTAATTCCCAAGTTGTGGGTTGTAGTTTAAACATCTCCACTACCCATGGAGGGGCACACGCTAATACTTAGTTTTAGATCCCAAATCCCACTTTCAACCACACACTGGCCTAGGCAAACCGTCAGGGAAGACAAGCAAAGGGATTCTATTCAAACCAAGACGCTGATGTCAGTTGGAGGAACTACCCCACCCTCAGGATACTGGAACCCAACCTTGTGTGGTGGGGAGATTTGAAGCCCCACTCCACGCAGATGAATGGGTGCTCAGGTGTTTCCCTTTATGGAGAATTCATCTAAATACTTCCTCAGTCCATCGGGGACACTCGCTACTATTTGGCCTCAAAGCCCAACCCCCAGGTTTCTCTCAGAGTCAGTCCTAGGGAAACACTCAGGGATTACAAGCTAAGGGATTCTATTAGAACCCAGCCGCTTCTGTCACCTGAAATTGCCAGCCCACACTCAGGATAGCAGAAAACTTCTTCATGTGTGTTCTGGTGGTGGGGATACAGAGTCCACGCTTTTTTCAAGGAGCACAGGTATTCCCATGTTGTGGGCTTTTGGTTAATAACCTCCAAATCCCATGGAGAAGCACTCGCTAATACTTGGATTTAGAGCCCAACCCACCCTTTCCCCAGCACTCCGTATCAGGCAACCAAACAGGGTAGACAAGTTAAGCGATTTTATAAGAACCAAGGCCCTGCTCTCAGTTGGAGGAGGCTGCCCACTCTCAGGATAACTGTGCAAGTGTTCGTGTGTGTGCTGGAGGTGTGGAAACAGACTCCACGCATCTTTATGGGGGCACAGGTGTTCCCAGGTTAGGGATGTAGTTTAAACACCTCCACAAACCATAGAGAGGTCATCGCAAATACTTGGTTTTGGAGCCCAAACCACACTTTCCCCCGCACTCCCGCCTAGGCTTTCCATCAGGGAAGACAAGCAAAGGAATTCAATTAGAACCCAGGCGCTGCTGTCAGTTGGAGGAACTTCCCTGCACTCAGAATTCCAGAACACATTCTTAGGTGTGGGAGAGATGTGCAGCCCCACTGCACCCAGATGAATGCAGGAAAAGGTGTTCCCTTTAGGGAGAAGTCCTCTAAGTAGTTCCTCAATGGATCAGGGGGCACTGACTGCTACGTGGCCTCCAAGCCCAACCCCCAGCTTTCCCTCATGGCCTGGTCTAAGAGAACACTCAGGGAACAGAAGCTAAGGGATACTAATGGAATCTTGGTGCTGCTGTCAGTTTGAGGAACTTCCCAACACTCAGAATACAAGAACACATTTCGTGTGTGTGCTGGATGTAGGGAAACAGTCAAAGCATCTTTCAGGGGGCACATTTATTCCATGGCTGTGGGTTGTAGGTTAAAAACCCTCATCCCATGGATAGGCTCTCGCTTATACTTGGTTTAGAGCCCAACCCCCACTTTCCCCCACTCTCCAGCCTAGGCATGCCATCAGGGAAGACAAGCTAAGGGATTCTTTTAGAACCCAGGCACTGCTGTCATTTGGAGGAGCCTCCCCACAATCAGGATACCTGAGCACGTCTCCGTGTGTGTGCTGGATGTGGGGAAACAGATTCCACGCATCTTTATGGGGCACAGGTGTTCCAAGGTTGAGGAAGTAGTTTAAAACCCTCCACTACCCACAGAGATGCACTCGCTAATACTTGGCTTAAAAGCCCATCCAGCACCATCGCTTACTGCTAGGCCTAGGAATACACTTAGGGAAGTCAAGCTAAGGGATTCTATTACAACCCAGGTGCTGCTGTCTGCTGGAGGAACCTCCCCACACTCAGAACCCCAGAACACTTCTTCCTGTGTGTGCTGGACGTGGGGAAACATAGCACACGCATTTTTCAAGGGTCACAGTAATTCCCAAGTTGTGGGTTGTAGTTTAAACATCTCCACTACCCATGGAGAGGCACACGCTAATACTTAGTTTTAGATCCCAAATCCCACTTTCAACCACACACTGGCCTAGGCAAACAATCAGGGAAGACAAGCAAAGGGATTCTATTCAAACCAAGACGCTGATGTCAGTTGGAGGAACTACCCCACCCTCAGGATACTGGAACCCAACCTTGTGTGGTGGGGAGATTTGAAGCCCCACTCCACGCAGATGAATGGGTGCTCAGGTGTTTCCCTTTATGGAGAATTCATCTAAACACTTCCTCAGTCCATCGGAGACACTCGCTTCGATTTGGCCTCAAAGCCCAACCCCCAGGTTTCTCTCAGAGTCAGTCCTAGGGAAACACTCAGGGATTACAAGCTAAGGGATTCTATTAGAACCCAGCCGCTTCTGTCACCTGAAATTGCCAGCCCACACTCAGGATAGCAGAAAACTTCTTCATGTGTGTTCTGGTGGTGGGGATACAGAGTCCACGCTTTTTTCAAGGAGCACAGGTATTCCCATGTTGTGGGCTTTTGGTTAATAACCTCCAAATCCCATGGAGAAGCACTCGCTAATACTTGGATTTAGAGCCCAACCCACCCTTTCCCCAGCACTCCGTATCAGGCAACCAAACAGGGTAGACAAGTTAAGCGATTTTATAAGAACCAAGGCCCTGCTCTCAGTTGGAGGAGGCTGCCCACTCTCAGGACAACCTTGCAAGGGTTCGTGTGTGTGCTGGAGGTGTGGAAACAGACTCCACGGATCTTTATGGGGGCACAGGTGTTCCCAGGTTAGGGATGTAGTTTAAACACCTCCACAAACCATAGAGAGGTCATCGCAAATACTTGGTTTTGGAGCCCAAACCACACTTTCCCCCGCACTCCCGCCTAGGCTTTCCATCAGGGAAGACAAGCAAAGGGATTCAATTAGAACCCAGGCGATGCTGTCAGTTGGAGGAACTTCCCTGCACTCAAAATTCCAGAACACATTCTTAGGTATGGGAGAGCTGTGCAGCCCCACTGCACCCAGATGAATGGAGGAAAAGTTGTTCCCTTTAGGGAGAAGTCCTCTAAGTACTTCCTCAATGGATCAGGGGGCACTCACTTCTACGTGGCCTCCAAGCCCAACCCCCAGCTTTCCCTCATGGCCTGGCCTAAAAGTACACTCAGGGAACAGAAGCTAAGGGATACTAATAGAATCCAGGTGCTGCTGTCAGGTTGAGGAATTTCCCCACACTCAGAATACCAGAACACATCTTCGTGTGTGTGCTGGATGTAGGGAAACAGTCAAAGCATCTTTCAGGGGGCACATTTATTCCATGGTTGTGGGTTGTAGGTTAAAAACGAACGTTCCATGGATAGGCTCTCGCTTATACTTGGTTTAGAGCCCAACCCCCACTTTCCCCCACTCTCCAGCCTAGGCATGCCATCAGGGAACACAAGCTAAGGGATTCTTTTAGAACCCAGGCGCTGCTGTCATTTGGAGGAGCCTCCCCACAATCAGGATACCTGAGCACGTCTCCGTGTGTGTGCTGGAGGTGGGGAAACAGATTCCACGCATCTTTATGGGGCACAGGTATTCCAAGGTTGGGGAAGTAGTTTAAAACCCTCCACTACCCACAGAGATGCACTCGCTAATACTTGGCTTTAGAGCCCATCCAGCACCATCGCTTACTGCTAGGCCTAGGAAAACACTTAGGGAAGTCAAGCTAAGGGATTCTATTACAACCCAGGTGCTGCTGTCTGCTGGAGGAACCTCCCCACACTCAGAACCCCAGAACACTTCTTCCTGTGTGTGCTGGACGTGGGGAAACATAGCACACGCATTTTTCAGGGGTCACAGTAATTCCCAAGTTGTGGGTTGTAGTTTAAACATCTCCACTACCCATGGAGAAGCACACGCTAATACTTAGTTTTAGATCCCAAATCCCACTTTCAACCACACACTGGCCTAGGCAAACCATCAGGGAAGACAAGCAAAGGGATTCTATTCAAACCAAGACGCTGATGTCAGTTGGAGGAACTACCCCACCCTCAGGATACTGGAACCCAACCTTGTGTGGTGGGGAGATTTGAAGCCCCACTCCACGCAGATGAATGGGTGCTCAGGTGTTTCCCTTTATGGAGAATTCATCTAAACACTTCCTCAGTCCATCGGGGACACTCGCTACTATTTGGCCTCAAAGCCCAACCCCCAGGTTTCTCTCAGAGTCAGTCCTAGGGAAACACTCAGGGATTACAAGCTAAGGGATTCTATTAGAACCCAGCCGCTTCTGTCACCTGAAATTGCCAGCCCACACTCAGGATAGCAGAAAACTTCTTCATGTGTGTTCTGGTGGTGGGGATACAGAGTCCACGCTTTTTTCAAGGAGCACAGGTATTCCCATGTTGTGGGCTTTTGGTTAATAACCTCCAAATCCCATGGAGAAGCACTCGCTAATACTTGGATTTAGAGCCCAACCCACCCTTTCCCCAGCACTCCGTATCAGGCAACCAAACAGGGTAGACAAGTTAAGCGATTTTATAAGAACCAAGGCCCTGCTCTCAGTTGGAGGAGGCTGCCCACTCTCAGGATAACTGTGCAAGTGTTCGTGTGTGTGCTGGAGGTGTGGAAACAGACTCCACGGATCTTTATGGGGGCACAGGTGTTCCCAGGTTAGGGATGTAGTTTAAACACCTCCACAAACCATAGAGAGGTCATCGCAAATACTTGGTTTTGGAGCCCAAACCACACTTTCCCCCGCACTCCCGCCTAGGCTTTCCATCAGGGAAGACAAGCAAAGGGATTCAATTAGAACCCAGGCGATGCTGTCAGTTGGAGGAACTTCCGTGCACTCAGAATTCCAGAACACATTCTTAGGTATGGGAGAGCTGTGCAGCCCCACTGCACCCAGATGAATGGAGGAAAAGTTGTTCCCTTTAGGGAGAAGTCCTCTAAGTACTTCCTCAATGGATCAGGGGGCACTCACTGCTACGTGGCCTCCAAGCCCAACCCCCAGCTTTCCCTCATGGGCTGGCCTAAAAGTACACTCAGGGAACAGAAGCTAAGGGATACTAATAGAATCCAGGTGCTGCTGTCAGTTTGAGGAACTTCCCCACACTCAGAATACCAGAACACATCTTCGTGTGTGTGCTGGATGTAGGGAAACAGTCAAAGCATCTTTCAGGGGGCACATTTATTCCATGGTTGTGGGTTGTAGGTTAAAAACCCACATCCCATGGATAGGCTCTCGCTTATACTTGGTTTAGAGCCCAACCCCCACTTTCCCCCACTCTCCAGCCTAGGCATGCCATCAGGGAAGACAAGCTAAGGGATACTTTTAGAACCCAGGCGCTGCTGTCATTTGGAGGAGCCTCCCCACAATCAGGATACCTGAGCACGTCTCCGTGTGTGTGCTGGAGGTGGGGAAACAGATTCCACGCATCTTTATGCGGCACAGGTATTCCAAGGTTGGGGAAGTAGTTTAAAACCCTCCACTACCCACAGAGATGCACTCGCTAATACTTGGCTTTAGAGCCCATCCAGCACCATCGCTTACTGCTAGGCCTAGGAAAACACTTAGGGAAGTCAAGCTAAGGGATTCTATTACAACCCAGGTGCTGCTGTCTGCTGGAGGAACCTCCCCACACTCAGAACCCCAGAACACTTCTTCCTGTGTGTGCTGGACGTGGGGAAACATAGCACACGCATTTTTCAGGGGTCACAGTAATTCCCAAGTTGTGGGTTGTAGTTTAAACATCTCCACTACCCATGGAGAGGCACACGCTAATCCTTAGTTTTAGATCCCAAATCCCACTTTCAACCACACACTGGCCTAGGCAAACCATCAGGGAAGACAAGCAAAGGGATTCTATTAAAACCAAGACGCTGATGTCAGTTGGAGGAACTACCCCACCCTCAGGATACTGGAACCCAACCTTGTGTGGTGGGGAGATTTGAAGCCCCACTCCACGCAGATGAATGGGTGCTCAGGTGTTTCCCTTTATGGAGAATTCATCTAAACACTTCCTCAGTCCATCGGGGACACTCGCTACGATTTGGCCTCAAAGCCCAACCCCCAGGTTTCTCTCAGAGTCAGTCCTAGGGAAACACTCAGGGATTACAAGCTAAGGGATTCTATTAGAACCCAGCCGCTTCTGTCACCTGAAATTGCCAGCCCACACTCAGGATAGCAGAAAACTTCTTCATGTGTGTTCTGGTGGTGGGGATACAGAGTCCACGCTTTTTTCAAGGAGCACAGGTATTCCCATGTTGTGGGCTTTTGGTTAATAACCTCCAAATCCCATGGAGAAGCACTCGCTAATACTTGGATTTAGAGCCCAACCCACCCTTTCCCCAGCACTCCGTATCAGGCAACCAAACAGGGTAGACAAGTTAAGCGATTTTATAAGAACCAAGGCCCTGCTCTCAGTTGGAGGAGGCTGCCCACTCTCAGGATAACTGTGCAAGTGTTCGTGTGTGTGCTGGAGGTGTGGAAACAGACTCCACGGATCTTTATGGGGGCACAGGTGTTCCCAGGTTAGGGATGTAGTTTAAACACCTCCACAAACCATAGAGAGGTCATCGCAAATACTTGGTTTTGGAGCCCAAACCACACTTTCCCCCGCACTCCCGCCTAGGCTTTCCATCAGGGAAGACAAGCAAAGGGATTCAATTAGAACCCAGGCGCTGCTGTCAGTTGGAGGAACTTCCGTGCACTCAGAATTCCAGAACACATTCTTAGGTATGGGAGAGCTGTGCAGCCCCACTGCACCCAGATGAATGGAGGAAAAGTTGTTCCCTTTAGGGAGAAGTCCTCTAAGTACTTCCTCAATGGATCAGGGGGCACTCACTGCTACGTGGCCTCCAAGCCCAACCCCCAGCTTTCCCTCATGGGCTGGCCTAAAAGTACACTCAGGGAACAGAAGCTAAGGGATACTAATAGAATCCAGGTGCTGCTGTCAGTTTGAGGAACTTCCCCACACTCAGAATACCAGAACACATCTTCGTGTGTGTGCTGGATGTAGGGAAACAGTCAAAGCATCTTTCAGGGGGCACATTTATTCCATGGTTGTGGGTTGTAGGTTAAAAACCCACATCCCATGGATAGGCTCTCGCTTATACTTGGTTTAGAGCCCAACCCCCACTTTCCCCCACTCTCCAGCCTAGGCATGCCATCAGGGAAGACAAGCTAAGGGATTCTTTTAGAACCCAGGCGCTGCTGTCATTTGGAGGAGCCTCCCCACAATCAGGATACCTGAGCACGTCTCCGTGTGTGTGCTGGAGGTGGGGAAACAGATTCCACGCATCTTTATGCGGCACAGGTATTCCAAGGTTGGGGAAGTAGTTTAAAACCCTCCACTACCCACAGAGATGCACTCGCTAATACTTGGCTTTAGAGCCCATCCAGCACCATCGCTTACTGCTAGGCCTAGGAAAACACTTAGGGAAGTCAAGCTAAGGGATTCTATTACAACCCAGGTGCTGCTGTCTGCTGGAGGAACCTCCCCACACTCAGAACCCCAGAACACTTCTTCCTGTGTGTGCTGGACGTGGGGAAACATAGCACACGCATTTTTCAGGGGTCACAGTAATTCCCAAGTTGTGGGTTGTAGTTTAAACATCTCCACTACCCATGGAGAGGCACACGCTAATCCTTAGTTTTAGATCCCAAATCCCACTTTCAACCACACACTGGCCTAGGCAAACCATCAGGGAAGACAAGCAAAGGGATTCTATTAAAACCAAGACGCTGATGTCAGTTGGAGGAACTACCCCACCCTCAGGATACTGGAACCCAACCTTGTGTGGTGGGGAGATTTGAAGCCCCACTCCACGCAGATGAATGGGTGCTCAGGTGTTTCCCTTTATGGAGAATTCATCTAAACACTTCCTCAGTCCATCGGGGACACTCGCTACGATTTGGCCTCAAAGCCCAACCCCCAGGTTTCTCTCAGAGTCAGTCCTAGGGAAACACTCAGGGATTACAAGCTAAGGGATTCTATTAGAACCCAGCCGCTTCTGTCACCTGAAATTGCCAGCCCACACTCAGGATAGCAGAAAACTTCTTCATGTGTGTTCTGGTGGTGGGGATACAGAGTCCACGCTTTTTTCAAGGAGCACAGGTATTCCCATGTTGTGGGCTTTTGGTTAATAACCTCCAAATCCCATGGAGAAGCACTCGCTAATACTTGGATTTAGAGCCCAACCCACCCTTTCCCCAGCACTCCGTATCAGGCAACCAAACAGGGTAGACAAGTTAAGCGATTTTATAAGAACCAAGGACCTGCTCTCAGTTGGAGGAGGCTGCCCACTCTCATGATAACTGTGCAAGTGTTCGTGTGTGTGCTGGAGGTGTGGAAACAGACTCCACGGATCTTTATGGGGGCACAGGTGTTCCCAGGTTAGGGATGTAGTTTAAACACCTCCACAAACCATAGAGAGGTCATCGCAAATACTTGGTTTTGGAGCCCAAACCACACTTTCCCCCGCACTCCCGCCTAGGCTTTCCATCAGGGAAGACAAGCAAAGGGATTCAATTAGAACCCAGGCGATGCTGTCAGTTGGAGGAACTTCCGTGCACTCAGAATTCCAGAACACATTCTTAGGTATGGGAGAGCTGTGCAGCCCCACTGCACCCAGATGAATGGAGGAAAAGTTGTTCCCTTTAGGGAGAAGTCCTCTAAGTACTTCCTCAATGGATCAGGGGGCACTCACTGCTACGTGGCCTCCAAGCCCAACCCCCAGCTTTCCCTCATGGCCTGGCCTAAAAGAACACTCAGGGAACAGAAGCTAAGGGATACTAATAGAATCCAGGTGCTGCTGTCAGTTTGAGGAACTTCCCCACACTCAGAATACCAGAACACATCTTCGTGTGTGTGCTGGATGTAGGGAAACAGTCAAAGCATCTTTCAGGGGGCACATTTATTCCATGGTTGTGGGTTGTAGGTTAAAAACCCACATCCCATGGATAGGCTCTCGCTTATACTTGGTTTAGAGCCCAACCCCCACTTTCCCCCACTCTCCAGCCTAGGCATGCCATCAGGGAAGACAAGCTAAGGGATTCTTTAAGAACCCAGGCGCTGCTGTCATTTGGAGGAGCCTCCCCACAATCAGGATACCTGAGCACGTCTCCGTGTCTGTGCTGGAGGTGGGGAAACAGATTCCACGCATCTTTAAGGGGCACAGGTATTCCAATGTTGGGGAAGTAGTTTAAAACCCTCCACTACCCACAGAGATGCACTCGCTAATACTTGGCTTTAGAGCCCATCCAGCACCATCGCTTACTGCTAGGCCTAGGAAAACACTTAGGGAAGTCAAGCTAAGGGATTCTATTACAACCCAGGTGCTGCTGTCTGCTGGAGGAACCTCCCCACACTCAGAACCCCAGAACACTTCTTCCTGTGTGTGCTGGACGTGGGGAAACATAGCACACGCATTATTCAGGGGTCACAGTAATTCCCAAGTTGTGGGTTGTAGTTTAAACATCTCCACTACCCATGGAGAGGCACACGCTAATACTTAGTTTTAGATCCCAAATCCCACTTTCAACCACACACTGGCCTAGGCAAACCATCAGGGAAGACAAGCAAAGGGATTCTATTCAAACCAAGACGGTGATATCAGTTGGAGGAACTACCCCACCCTCAGGATACTGGAACCCAACCTTGTGTGGTGGGGAGATTTGAAGCCCAACTCCACGCAGATGAATGGGTGCTCAGGTGTTTCCCTTTATGGAGAATTCATCTAAACACTTCCTCAGTCCATCGGGGACACTCGCTACTATTTGGCCTCAAAGCCCAACCCCCAGGTTTCTCTCAGAGTCAGTCCTAGGGAAACACTCAGGGATTACAAGCTAAGGGATTCTATTAGAACCCAGCCGCTTCTGTCACCTGAAATTGCCAGCCCACACTCAGGATAGCAGAAAACTTCTTCATGTGTGTTCTGGTGGTGGGGATACAGAGTCCACGCTTTTTTCAAGGAGCACAGGTATTCCCATGTTGTGGGCTTTTGGTTAATAACCTCCAAATCCCATGGAGAAGCACTCGCTAATACTTGGATTTAGAGCCCAACCCACCCTTTCCCCAGCACTCCGTATCAGGCAACCAAACAGGGTAGACAAGTTAAGCCATTTTATAAGAACCAAGGCCCTGCTCTCAGTTGGAGGAGGCTGCCCACTCTCAGGATAACTGTGCAAGTGTTCGTGTGTGTGCTGGAGGTGTGGAAACAGACTCCACGGATCTTTATGGGGGCACAGGTGTTCCCAGGTTAGGGATGTAGTTTAAACACCTCCACAAACCATAGAGAGGTCATCGCAAATACTTGGTTTTGGAGCCCAAACCACACTTTCCCCCGCACTCCCGCCTAGGCTTTCCATCAGGGAAGACAAGCAAAGGAATTCAATTAGAACCCAGGCGCTGCTGTCAGTTGGAGGAACTTCCCTGCACTCAGAATTCCAGAACACATTCTTAGGTGTGGGAGAGATGTGCAGCCCCACTGCACCCAGATGAATGCAGGAAAAGGTGTTCCCTTTAGGGAGAAGCCCTCTAAGTACTTCCTCAATGGATCAGGGGGCACTCACTGCTACGTGGCCTCCAAGCCCAACCCCCAGCTTTCCCTCATGGCCTGGCCTAAAAGAACAATCAGGGAACAGAAGCTAAGGGATACTAATAGAATCCAGGTGCTGCTGTCAGTTTGAGGAACATCCCCACACTCAGAATACAAGAAGACATCTTCGTGTGTGTGCTGGATGTAGGGAAACAGTCAAAGCATCTTTCAGGGGGCACATTTATTCCATGGTTGTGGGTTGTAGGTTAAAAACCCACATCCCATGGATAGGCTCTCACTTATACTTGGTTTAGAGCCCAACCCCCACTTTCCCCCACTCTCCAGCCTAGGCATGCCATCAGGGAAGACAAGCTAAGGGATTCTTTTAGAACCCAGGCGCTGCTGTCATTTGGAGGAGCCTCCCCACAATCAGGATACCTGAGCACGTCTCCGTGTGTGTGCTGGAGGTGGGGAAACAGATTCCACGCATCTTTATGGGGCACAGGTATTCCAAGGTTGGGGAAGTAGTTTAAAACCCTCCACTACCCACAGAGATGCACTCGCTAATACTTGGCTTTAGAGCCCATCCAGCACCATCGCTTACTGCTAGGCCTAGGAATACACTTAGGGAAGTCAAGCTAAGGGATTCTATTACAACCCAGGTGCTGCTGTCTGTTGGAGGAACCTCCCCACACTCAGAACCCCAGAACACTTTTTCCTGTGTGTGCTGGACGTGGGGAAACATAGCACACGCATTTTTCAGGGGTCACAGTAATTCCCAAGTTGTGGGTTGTAGTTTAAACATCTCCACTACCCATGGAGAGGCACACGCTAATACTTAGTTTTAGATCCCAAATCCCACTTTCAACCACACACTGGCCTAGGCAAACCATCAGGGAAGACAAGCAAAGGGATTCTATTCAAACCAAGACGCTGATGTCAGTTGGAGGAACTACCCCACCCTCAGGATACTGGAACCCAACCTTGTGTGGTGGGGAGATTTGAAGCCCCACTCCACGCAGATGAATGGGTGCTCAGGTGTTTCCCTTTATGGAGAATTCATCTAAATACTTCCTCAGTCCATCGGGGACACTCGCTACTATTTGGCCTCAAAGCCCAAACCCCAGGTTTCTCTCAGAGCCAGTCCTAGGGAAACACTCAGGGATTACAAGCTAAGGGATTCTATTAGAACCCAGCCGCTTCTGTCACCTGAAATTGCCAGCCCACACTCAGGATAGCAGAAAACTTCTTCATGTGTGTTCTGGTGGTGGGGATACAGAGTCCACGCTTTTTTCAAGGAGCACAGGTATTCCCATGTTGTGGGCTTTTGGTTAATAACCTCCAAATCCCATGGAGAAGCACTCGCTAATACTTGGATTTAGAGCCCAACCCACCCTTTCCCCAGCACTCCGTATCAGGCAACCAAACAGGGTAGACAAGTTAAGCCATTTTATAAGAACCAAGGCCCTGCTCTCAGTTGGAGGAGGCTGCCCACTCTCAGGATAACTGTGCAAGTGTTCGTGTGTGTGCTGGAGGTGTGGAAACAGACTCCACGGATCTTTATGGGGGCACAGGTGTTCCCAGGTTAGGGATGTAGTTTCAACACCTCCACAAACCATAGAGTGGTCATCGCCAATACTTGGTTTTGGAGCCCAAACCACACTTTCCCCCGCACTCCCGCCTAGGCTTTCCATCAGGGAAGACAAGCAAAGGAATTCAATTAGAACCCAGGCGCTGCTGTCAGTTGGAGGAACTTCCCTGCACTCAGAATTCCAGAACACATTCTTAGGTGTGGGAGAGATGTGCAGCCCCACTGCACCCAGATGAATGCAGGAAAAGGTGTTCCCTTTAGGGAGAAGTCCTCTAAGTACTTCCTCAATGGATCAGGGGGCACTCACTGCTACGTGGCCTCCAAGCCCAACCCCCAGCTTTCCCTCATGGCCTGGCCTAAAAGAACACTCAGGGAACAGAAGCTAAGGGATACTAATAGAATCCAGGTGCTGCTGTCAGTTTGAGGAACATCCCCACACTCAGAATACAAGAACACATCTTCGTGTGTGTGATGGATGTAGGGAAACAGTCAAAGCATCTTTCAGGGGGAACATTTATTCCATGGTTGTGGGTTGTAGGTTAAAAACCCACATCCCATGGATATGCTCTCGCTTATACTTGGTTTAGAGCCCAACCCACACTTTCCCCCACTCTCCAGCCTAGGCATGCCATCAGGGAAGACAAGCTAAGGGATACCTTTAGGACCCAGGCGCTGCTGTCATTTGGAGGAGCCTCCCCACAATCAGGATACCTGAGCACGTCTCCGTGTGTGTGCTGGAGGTGGGGAAACAGATTCCACGCATCTTTATGGGGCACAGGTGTTCCAAGGTTGGGGAAGTAGTTTAAAACCCTCCACTACCCACAGAGATGCACTCGCTAATACTTGGCTTTAGAGCCCATCCCCCACCATCGCTTACTGCTAGGCCTAGGAAAACACTTAGGGAAGTCAAGCTAAGGGATTCTATTACAACCCAGGTGCTGCTGTCTGTTGGAGGAACCTCCCCACACTCAGAACCCCAGAACACTTCTTCCTGTGTGTGCTGGACGTGGGGAAACATAGCACACGCATTCTTCAGGGGTCACAGTAATTCCCAAGTTGTGGGTTGTAGTTTAAACATCTCCACTACCCATGGAGAGGCACACGCTAATACTTAGTTTTAGATCCCAAATCCCACTTTCAACGACACACTGGCCTAGGCAAACCATCAGGGAAGACAAGCAAAGGGATTCTATTCAAACCAAGACGCTGATGTCAGTTGGAAGAACTACCCCACCCTCAGGATACTGGAACCCAACCTTGTGTGGTGGGGAGATTTGAAGCCCCACTCCACGCAGATGAATGGGTGCTCAGGTGTTTCCCTTTATGGAGAATTCATCTAAACACTTCCTCAGTCCATCGGGGACACTCGCTACTATTTGGCCTCAAAGCCCAACCCCCAGGTTTCTCTCAGAGCCAGTCCTAGGGAAACTCTCAGGGATTACAAGCTAAGGGATTCTATTAGAACCCAGCCGCTTCTGTCACCTGAAATTGCCAGCCCACACTCAGGATAGCAGAAAACTTCTTCATGTGTGTTCTGGTGGTGGGGATACAGAGTCCACGCTTTTTTCAAGGAGCACAGGTATTCCCATGTTGTGGGCTTTTGGTTAATAACCTCCAAATCCCATGGAGAAGCACTCGCTAATACTTGGATTTAGAGCCCAACCCACCCTTTCCCCAGCACTCCGTATCAGGCAACCAAGCAGGGTAGACAAGTTAAGCGATTTTATAAGAACTAAGGCCCTGCTCTCAGTTGGAGGAGGCTGCCCACTCTCAGGATAACTGTGCACGTGTTCGTGTGTGTGCTGGAGGTGTGGAAACAGACTCCACGGATCTTTATGGGGGCACAGCTGTTCCCAGGTTAGGGATGTAGTTTAAACACCTCCACAAGCCATAGAGAGGTCATCGCAAATACTTGGTTTTGGAGCCCAAACCACACTTTCCCCCGCACTCCCGCCTAGGCTTTCCATCAGGGAAGACAAGCAAAGGAATTCAATTAGAACCCAGGCGCTGCTGTCAGTTGGAGGAACTTCCCTGCACTCAGAATTCCAGAACACATTCTTAGGTGTGGGAGAGATGTGCAGCCCGACTGCACCCAGATGAATGCAGGAAAAGGTGTTCCCTTTAGGGAGAAGCCCTCTAAGTACTTCCTCAATGGATCAGGGGGCACTCACTGCTACGTGGCCTCCAAGCCCAACCCCCAGCTTTCCCTCATGGCCTGGCCTAAAAGAACAATCAGGGAACAGAAGCTAAGGGATACTAATAGAATCCAGGTGCTGCTGTCAGTTTGAGGAACATCCCCACACTCAGAATACAAGAAGACATCTTCGTGTGTGTGCTGGATGTAGGGAAACAGTCAAAGCATCTTTCAGGGGGCACATTTATTCCATGGTTGTGGGTTGTAGGTTAAAAACCCACATCCCATGGATAGGCTCTCGCTTATACTTGGTTTAGAGCCCAACCCACACTTTCCCCCACTCTCCAGCCTAGGCATGCCATCAGGGAAGACAAGCTAAGGGATTCCTTTAGGACCCAGGCGCTGCTGTCATTTGGAGGAGCCTCCCCACAATCAGGATACCTGAGCACGTCTCCGTGTGTGTGCTGGAGGTGGGGAAACAGATTCCACGCATCTTTATGGGGCACAGGTGTTCCAAGGTTGGGGAAGTAGTTTAAAACCCTCCACTACCCACAGAGATGCACTCGCTAATACTTGGCTTTAGAGCCCATCCCCCACCATCGCTTACTGCTAGGCCTAGGAAAACACTTAGGGAAGTCAAGCTAAGGGATTCTATTACAACCCAGGTGCTGCTGTCTGTTGGAGGAACCTCCCCACACTCAGAACCCCAGAACACTTCTTCCTGTGTGTGCTGGACGTGGGGAAACATAGCACACGCATTTTTCAGGGGTCACAGTAATTCCCAAGTTGTGGGTTGTAGTTTAAACATCTCCACTACCCATGGAGAGGCACACGCTAATACTTAGTTTTAGATCCCAAATCCCACTTTCAACCACACACTGGCCTAGGCAAACCATCAGGGAAGACAAGCAAAGGGATTCTATTCAAACCAAGACGCTGATGTCAGTTGGAGGAACTACCCCACCCTCAGGATACTGGAACCCAACCTTGTGTGGTGGGGAGATTTGAAGCCCCACTCCACGCAGATGAATGGGTGCTCAGGTGTTTCCCTTTATGGAGAATTCATCTAAATACTTCCTCAGTCCATCGGGGACACTCGCTACTATTTGGCCTCAAAGCCCAACCCCCAGGTTTCTCTCAGAGCCAGTCCTAGGGAAACTCTCAGGGATTACAAGCTAAGGGATTCTATTAGAACCCAGCCGCTTCTGTCACCTGAAATTGCCAGCCCACACTCAGGATAGCAGAAAACTTCTTCATGTGTGTTCTGGTGGTGGGGATACAGAGTCCACGCTTTTTTCAAGGAGCACAGGTATTCCCATGTTGTGGGCTTTTGGTTAATAACCTCCAAATCCCATGGAGAAGCACTCGCTAATACTTGGATTTAGAGCCCAACCCACCCTTTCCCCAGCACTCCGTATCAGGCAACCAAACAGGGTAGACAAGTTAAGCGATTTTATAAGAACCAAGGCCCTGCTCTCAGTTGGAGGAGGCTGCCCACTCTCAGGATAACTGTGCAAGTGTTCGTGTGTGTGCTGGAGGTGTGGAAACAGACTCCACGGATCTTTATGGGGGCACAGGTGTTCCCAGGTTAGGGATGTAGTTTAAACACCTCCACAAACCATAGAGAGGTCATCGCAAATACTTGGTTTTGGAGCCCAAACCACACTTTCCCCCGCACTCCCGCCTAGGCTTTCCATCAGGGAAGACAAGCAAAGGAATTCAATTAGAACCCAGGCGCTGCTGTCAGTTGGAGGAACTTCCCTGCACTCAGAATTCCAGAACACATTCTTAGGTGTGGGAGAGATGTGCAGCCCCACTGCACCCAGATGAATGCAGGAAAAGGTGTTCCCTTTAGGGAGAAGTCCTCTAAGTACTTCCTCAATGGATCAGGGGGCACTCACTGCTACGTGGCCTCCAAGCCCAACCCCCAGCTTTCCCTCATGGCCTGGCCTAAAAGAACACTCAGGGAACAGAAGCTAAGGGATACTAATAGAATCCAGGTGCTGCTGTCAGTTTGAGGAACATCCCCACACTCAGAATACAAGAACACATCTTCGTGTGTGTGATGGATGTAGGGAAACAGTCAAAGCATCTTTCAGGGGGCACATTTATTCCATGGTTGTGGGTTGTAGGTTAAAAACCCACATCCCATGGATAGGCTCTCGCTTATACTTGGTTTAGAGCCCAACCCACACTTTCCCCCACTCTCCAGCCTAGGCATGCCATCAGGGAAGACAAGCTAAGGGATTCCTTTAGGACCCAGGCGCTGCTGTCATTTGGAGGAGCCTCCCCACAATCAGGATACCTGAGCACGTCTCCGTGTGTGTGCTGGAGGTGGGGAAACAGATTCCACGCATCTTTATGGGGCACAGGTGTTCCAAGGTTGGGGAAGTAGTTTAAAACCCTCCACTACCCACAGAGATGCACTCGCTAATACTTGGCTTTAGAGCCCATCCCCCACCATCGCTTACTGCTAGGCCTAGGAAAACACTTAGGGAAGTCAAGCTAAGGGATTCTATTACAACCCAGGTGCTGCTGTCTGTTGGAGGAACCTCCCCACACTCAGAACCCCAGAACACTTCTTCCTGTGTGTGCTGGACGTGGGGAAACATAGCACACGCATTTTTCAGGGGTCACAGTAATTCCCAAGTTGTGGGTTGTAGTTTAAACATCTCCACTACCCATGGAGAGGCACACGCTAATACTTAGTTTTAGATCCCAAATCCCACTTTCAACCACACACTGGCCTAGGCAAACCATCAGGGAAGACAAGCAAAGGGATTCTATTCAAACCAAGACGCTGATGTCAGTTGGAGGAACTACCCCACCCCCAGGATACTGGAACCCAACCTTGTGTGGTGGGGAGATTTGAAGCCCCACTCCACGCAGATGAATGGGTGCTCAGGTGTTTCCCTTTATGGAGAATTCATCTAAATACTTCCTCAGTCCATCGGGGACACTCGCTACTATTTGGCCTCAAAGCCCAACCCCCAGGTTTCTCTCAGAGCCAGTCCTAGGGAAACACTCAGGGATTACAAGCTAAGGGATTCTATTAGAACCCAGCCGCTTCTGTCACCTGAAATTGCCAGCCCACACTCAGGATAGCAGAAAACTTCTTCATGTGTGTTCTGGTGGTGGGGATACAGAGTCCACGCTTTTTTCAAGGAGCACAGGTATTCCCATGTTGTGGGCTTTTGGTTAATAACCTCCAAATCCCATGGAGAAGCACTCGCTAATACTTGGATTTAGAGCCCAACCCACCCTTTCCCCAGCACTCCGTATCAGGCAACCAAACAGGGTAGACAAGTTAAGCGATTTTATAAGAACCAAGGCCCTGCTCTCAGTTGGAGGAGGCTGCCCACTCTCAGGATAACTGTGCAAGTGTTCGTGTGTGTGCTGGAGGTGTGGAAACAGACTCCACGGATCTTTATGGGGGCACAGGTGTTCCCAGGTTAGGGATGTAGTTTAAACACCTCCACAAACCATAGAGAGGTCATCGCAAATACTTGGTTTTGGAGCCCAAACCACACTTTCCCCCGCACTCCCGCCTAGGCTTTCCATCAGGGAAGACAAGCAAAGGAATTCAATTAGAACCCAGGCGCTGCTGTCAGTTGGAGGAACTTCCCTGCACTCAGAATTCCAGAACACATTCTTAGGTGTGGGAGAGATGTGCAGCCCCACTGCACCCAGATGAATGCAGGAAAAGGTGTTCCCTTTAGGGAGAAGTCCTCTAAGTACTTCCTCAATGGATCAGGGGGCACTCACTGCTACGTGGCCTCCAAGCCCAACCCCCAGCTTTCCCTCATGGCCTGGCCTAAAAGAACACTCAGGGAACAGAAGCTAAGGGATACTAATAGAATCCAGGTGCTGCTGTCAGTTTGAGGAACATCCCCACACTCAGAATACAAGAACACATCTTCGTGTGTGTGCTGGATGTAGGGAAACAGTCAAAGCATCTTTCAGGGGGCACATTTATTCCATGGTTGTGGGTTGTAGATTAAAAACCCACATCCCATGGATAGGCTCTCGCTTATACTTGGTTTAGAGCCCAACCCACACTTTCCCCCACTCTGCAGCCTAGGCATGCCATCAGGGAAGACAAGCTAAGGGATTCCTTTAGGACCCAGGGGCTGCTGTCATTTGGAGGAGCCTCCCCACAATCAGGATACCTGAGCACGTCTCCGTGTGTGTGCTGGAGGTGGGGAAACAGATTCCACGCATCTTTATGGGGCACAGGTGTTCCAAGGTTGGGGAAGTAGTTTAAAACCCTCCACTACCCACAGAGATGCACTCGCTAATACTTGGCTTTAGAGCCCATCCCCCACCATCGCTTACTGCTAGGCCTAGGAAAACACTTAGGGAAGTCAAGCTAAGGGATTCTATTACAACCCAGGTGCTGCTGTCTGTTGGAGGAACCTCCCCACACTCAGAACCCCAGAACACTTCTTCCTGTGTGTGCTGGACGTGGGGAAACATAGCACACGCATTTTTCAGGGGTCACAGTAATTCCCAAGTTGTGGGTTGTAGTTTAAACATCTCCACTACCCATGGAGAGGCACACGCTAATACTTAGTTTTAGATCCCAAATCCCACTTTCAACCACACACTGGCCTAGGCAAACCATCAGGGAAGACAAGCAAAGGGATTCTATTCAAACCAAGACGCTGATGTCAGTTGGAGGAACTACCCCACCCTCAGGATACTGGAACCCAACCTTGTGTGGTGGGGAGATTTGAAGCCCCACTCCACGCAGATGAATGGGTGCTCAGGTGTTTCCCTTTATGGAGAATTCATCTAAATACTTCCTCAGTCCATCGGGGACACTCGCTACTATTTGGCCTCAAAGCCCAACCCCCAGGTTTCTCTCAGAGCCAGTCCTAGGGAAACACTCAGGGATTACAAGCTAAGGGATTCTATTAGAACCCAGCCGCTTCTGTCACCTGAAATTGCCAGCCCACACTCAGGATAGCAGAAAACTTCTTCATGTGTGTTCTGGTGGTGGGGATACAGAGTCCACGCTTTTTTCAAGGAGCACAGGTATTCCCATGTTGTGGGCTTTTGGTTAATAACCTCCAAATCCCATGGAGAAGCACTCGCTAATACTTGGATTTAGAGCCCAACCCACCCTTTCCCCAGCACTCCGTATCAGGCAACCAAACAGGGTAGACAAGTTAAGCGATTTTATAAGAACCAAGGCCCTGCTCTCAGTTGGAGGAGGCTGCCCACTCTCAGGATAACTGTGCAAGTGTTCGTGTGTGTGCTGGAGGTGTGGAAACAGACTCCACGGATCTTTATGGGGGCACAGGTGTTCCCAGGTTAGGGATGTAGTTTAAACACCTCCACAAACCATAGAGAGGTCATCGCAAATACTTGGTTTTGGAGCCCAAACCACACTTTCCCCCGCACTCCCGCCTAGGCTTTCCATCAGGGAAGACAAGCAAAGGAATTCAATTAGAACCCAGGCGCTGCTGTCAGTTGGAGGAACTTCCCTGCACTCAGAATTCCAGAACACATTCTTAGGTGTGGGAGAGATGTGCAGCCCCACTGCACCCAGATGAATGCAGGAAAAGGTGTTCCCTTTAGGGAGAAGTCCTCTAAGTACTTCCTCAATGGATCAGGGGGCACTCACTGCTACGTGGCCTCCAAGCCCAACCCCCAGCTTTCCCTCATGGCCTGGCCTAAAAGAACACTCAGGGAACAGAAGCTAAGGGATACTAATAGAATCCAGGTGCTGCTGTCAGTTTGAGGAACATCCCCACACTCAGAATACAAGAACACATCTTCGTGTGTGTGATGGATGTAGGGAAACAGTCAAAGCATCTTTCAGGGGGCACATTTATTCCATGGTTGTGGGTTGTAGGTTAAAAACCCACATCCCATGGATAGGCTCTCGCTTATACTTGGTTTAGAGCCCAACCCACACTTTCCCCCACTCTGCAGCCTAGGCATGCCATCAGGGAAGACAAGCTAAGGGATTCCTTTAGGACCCAGGCGCTGCTGTCATTTGGAGGAGCCTCCCCACAATCAGGATACCTGAGCACGTCTCCGTGTGTGTGCTGGAGGTGGGGAAACAGATTCCACGCATCTTTATGTGGCACAGGTGTTCCAAGGTTGGGGAAGTAGTTTAAAACCCTCCACTACCCACAGAGATGCACTCGCTAATACTTGGCTTTAGAGCCCATCCCCCACCATCGCTTACTGCTAGGCCTAGGAAAACACTTAGGGAAGTCAAGCTAAGGGATTCTATTACAACCCAGGTGCTGCTGTCTGTTGGAGGAACCTCCCCACACTCAGAACCCCAGAACACTTCTTCCTGTGTGTGCTGGACGTGGGGAAACATAGTACACGCATTTATCAGGGGTCACAGTAATTCCCAAGTTGTGGGTTGTAGTTTAAACATCTCCACTACCCATGGAGAGGCACACGCTAATACTTAATTTTGGATCCCAAAGCCCACTTTCAACCACACACTGGCCTAGGAGAACAATCAGGGAAGACAAGCAAAGGGATTCTATTCAAACCAAGACGCTGATGTCAGTTGGAGGAACTACCCCACCCTCAGGAAACTGGAACCCAACCTTGTGTGGTGGGGAGATTTGAAGCCCCACTCCACGCAGATGAATGGGTGCTCAGGTGTTTCCCTTTATGGAGAATTCATCTAAATACTTCCTCAGTCCATCGGGGACACTCGCTACTATTTGGCCTCAAAGCCCAACCCCCAGGTTTCTCTCAGAGTCAGTCCTAGGGAAACACTCAGGGATTACAAGCTAAGGGATTCTATTAGAACCCAGCCGCTTCTGTCACCTGAAATTGCCAGCCCACACTCAGGATAGCAGAAAACTTCTTCATGTGTGTTCTGGTGGTGGGGATACATAGTCCACGCTTTTTTCAAGGAGCACAGGTATTCCCATGTTGTGGGCTTTTGGTTAATAACCTCCAAATCCCATGGAGAAGCACTCGCTAATACTTGGATTTAGAGCCCAACCCACCCTTTCCCCAGCACTCCGTATCAGGCAACCAAACAGGGTAGACAAGTTAAGCGATTTTATAAGAACCAAGGCCCTGCTCTCAGTTGGAGGAGGCTGCCCACTCTCAGGATAACTGTGCAAGTGTTCGTGTGTGTGCTGGAGGTGTGGAAACAGACTCCACGGATCTTTATGGGGGCACAGGTGTTCCCAGGTTAGGGATGTAGTTTAAACACCTCCACAAACCATAGAGAGGTCATCGCAAATACTTGGTTTTGGAGCCCAAACCACACTTTCCCCCGCACTCCCGCCTAGGCTTTCCATCAGGGAAGACAAGCAAAGGGATTCAATTAGAACCCAGGCGCTGCTGTCAGTTGGAGGAACTTCCCTGCACTCAGAATTCCAGAACACATTCTTAGGTGTGGGAGAGATGTGCAGCCCCACTGCAAGCAGATGAATGCAGGAAAAGGTGTTCCCTTTAGGGAGAAGTCCTCTAAGTACTTCCTCCATGAATCATGGGGCACTCACTGCTACGTGGCCTTCAAGCCCAACCCCCAGCTTTCCCTCATGGCCTGGCCTAAAAGAACACTCAGGTAACAGAAGCTAAGGGATACTAATAGAATCCAGGTGCTGCTGTCAGTTTGAGGAACATCCCCACACTCAGAATACAAGAAAATATCTTCGTGTGTGTGCTGGATGTAGGGAAACATTCAAAGCATCTTTCAGGGGGCACATTTATTCCATGGTTGTGGGTTGTAGTTTAAAAACCCACATCCCATGGATAGGCTCTCGCTTATACTTGGTTTAGAGCCCAACCCACACTTTCCCCCACTCTCCAGGATAGGCATGCCATCAGGGAAGACAAGCTAAGGGATTCTTTTAGAACCCAGGCGCTGCTGTCATTTGGAGGTGCCTCCCCACAATCAGCATACGTGAGCACGTCTCCGTGTGTGTGCTGGAGGTGGGGAAACAGATTCCACGCATCTTTATGGGGCACAGGTGTTCCAAGGTTGTGGAAGTAGTTTAAAACCCTCCACAACCCACAGAGATGCACTCGCTAATACTTGGCTTTAGAGCCCATCCCCCACCATCGCTTACTGCTAGGCCTAGGAAAACACTTAGGGAAGTCAAGCTAAGGGATTCTATTACAACCCAGGTGCTGCTGTCTGTTGGAGGAACCTGCCCACACTCACAACACCAGAACACTTCTTCCTGTGTGTGCTGGACGTGGGGAAACATAGCACACGCATTTTTCAGGGGTCACAGTAATTCCCAAGTTGTGGGTTGTAGTTTAAACATCTCCACTACCCATGGAGAGGCACACGCTAATACTTAATTTTGGATCCCAAAGCCCACTTTCAACCACACACTGGCCTAGGAGAACAATCAGGGAAGACAAGCAAAGGGATTCTATTCAAACCAAGACGCTGATGTCAGTTGGAGGAACTACCCCACCCTCAGGAAACTGGAACCCAACCTTGTGTGGTGGGGAGATTTGAAGCCCCACTCCACGCAGATGAATGGGTGCTCAGGTGTTTCCCTTTATGGAGAATTCATCTAAATACTTCCTCACTCCATCGGGGACACTCGCTACTATTTGGCCTCAAAGCCCAACCCCCAGGTTTCTCTCAGAGTCAGTCCTAGGGAAACACTCAGGGATTACAAGCTAAGGGATTCTATTAGAACCCAGCCGCTTCTGTCAACTGAAATTGCCAGCCAACACTCAGGATAGCAGAAAACTTCTTCATGTGTGTTCTGGTGGTGGGGATACAGAGTCCACGCTTTTTTCAAGGAGCACAGGTATTCCCATGTTGTGGGCTTTTGGTTAATAACCTCCAAATCCCATGGAGAAGCACTCGCTAATACTTGGATTTAGAGCCCAACCCACCCTTTCCCCAGCACTCCGTATCAGGCAACCAAACAGGGTAGACAAGTTAAGCGATTTTATAAGAACCAAGGCCCTGCTCTCAGTTGGAGGAGGCTGCCCACTCTCAGGATAACTGTGCAAGTGTTCGTGTGTGTGCTGGAGGTGTGGAGACAGACTCCACGGATCTTTATGGGGGCACAGGTGTTCCCAGGTTAGGGATGTAGTTTAAACACCTCCACAAACCATAGAGAGGTCATCGCAAATACTTGGTTTTGGAGCCCAAACCACACTTTCCCCCGCACTCCCGCCTAGGCTTTCCATCAGGGAAGACAAGCAAAGGGATTCAATTAGAACCCAGGCGCTGCTGTCAGTTGGAGGAACTTCCCTGCACTCAGAATTCCAGAACACATTCTTAGGTGTGGGAGAGATGTGCAGCCCCACTGCACCCAGATGAATGCAGGAAAAGGTGTTCCCTTTAGGGAGAAGTCCTCTAAGTACTTCCTCAATGGATCAGGGGGCACTCACTGCTACGTGGCCTCCAAGCCCAACCCCCAGCTTTCCCTCATGGCCTGGCCTAAAAGAACACTCAGGGAACAGAAGCTAAGGGATACTAATAGAATCCAGGTGCTGCTGTCAGTTTGAGGAACATCCCCACACTCAGAATACAAGAACACATCTTCGTGTGTGTGATGGATGTAGGGAAACAGTCAAAGCATCTTTCAGGGGGCACATTTATTCCATGGTTGTGGGTTGTAGGTTAAAAACCCACATCCCATGGATAGGCTCTCGCTTATACTTGGTTTAGAGCCCAACCCACACTTTCCCCCACTCTCCAGCCTAGGCATGCCATCAGGGAAGACAAGCTAAGGGATTCCTTTAGGACCCAGGCGCTGCTGTCATTTGGAGGAGCCTCCCCACAATCAGGATACCTGAGCACGTCTCCGTGTGTGTGCTGGAGGTGGGGAAACAGATTCCACGCATCTTTATGGGGCACAGGTGTTCCAAGGTTGGGGAAGTAGTTTAAAACCCTCCACTACCCACAGAGATGCACTCGCTAATACTTGGCTTTAGAGCCCATCCCCCACCATCGCTTACTGCTAGGCCTAGGAAAACACTTAGGGAAGTCAAGCTAAGGGATTCTATTACAACCCAGGTGCTGCTGTCTGTTGGAGGAACCTCCCCACACTCAGAACCCCAGAACACTTCTTCCTGTGTGTGCTGGACGTGGGGAAACATAGCACACGCATTTTTCAGGGGTCACAGTAATTCCCAAGTTGTGGGTTGTAGTTTAAACATCTCCACTACCCATGGAGAGGCACACGCTAATACTTAATTTTGGATCCCAAAGCCCACTTTCAACCACACACTGGCCTAGGAGAACAATCAGGGAAGACAAGCAAAGGGATTCTATTCAAACCAAGACGCTGATGTCAGTTGGAGGAACTACCCCACCCTCAGGAAACTGGAACCCAACCTTGTGTGGTGGGGAGATTTGAAGCCCCACTCCACGCAGATGAATGGGTGCTCAGGTGTTTCCCTTTATGGAGAATTCATCTAAATACTTCCTCAGTCCATCGGGGACACTCGCTACTATTTGGCCTCAAAGCCCAACCCCCAGGTTTCTCTCAGAGTCAGTCCTAGGGAAACACTCAGGGATTACAAGCTAAGGGATTCTATTAGAACCCAGCCGCTTCTGTCACCTGAAATTGCCAGCCCACACTCAGGATAGCAGAAAACTTCTTCATGTGTGTTCTGGTGGTGGGGATACAGAGTCCACGCTTTTTTCAAGGAGCACAGGTATTCCCATGTTGTGGGCTTTTGGTTAATAACCTCCAAATCCCATGGAGAAGCACTCGCTAATACTTGGATTTAGAGCCCAACCCACCCTTTCCCCAGCACTCCGTATCAGGCAACCAAACAGGGTAGACAAGTTAAGCGATTTTATAAGAACCAAGGCCCTGCTCTCAGTTGGAGGAGGCTGCCCACTCTCAGGATAACTGTGCAAGTGTTCGTGTGTGTGCTGGAGGTGTGGAAACAGACTCCACGGATCTTTATGGGGGCACAGGTGTTCCCAGGTTAGGGATGTAGTTTAAACACCTCCACAAACCATAGAGAGGTCATCGCAAATACTTGGTTTTGGAGCCCAAACCACACTTTCCCCCGCACTCCCGCCTAGGCTTTCCATCAGGGAAGACAAGCAAAGGGATTCAATTAGAACCCAGGCGCTGCTGTCAGTTGGAGGAACTTCCCTGCACTCAGAATTCCAGAACACATTCTTAGGTGTGGGAGAGATGTGCAGCCCCACTGCAAGCAGATGAATGCAGGAAAAGGTGTTCCCTTTAGGGAGAAGTCCTCTAAGTACTTCCTCCATGAATCATGGGGCACTCACTGCTACGTGGCCTTCAAGCCCAACCCCCAGCTTTCCCTCATGGCCTGGCCTAAAAGAACACTCAGGTAACAGAAGCTAAGGGATACTAATAGAATCCAGGTGCTGCTGTCAGTTTGAGGAACATCCCCACACTCAGAATACAAGAAAATATCTTCGTGTGTGTGCTGGATGTAGGGAAACATTCAAAGCATCTTTCAGGGGGCACATTTATTCCATGGTTGTGGGTTGTAGTTTAAAAACCCACATCCCATGGATAGGCTCTCGCTTATACTTGGTTTAGAGCCCAACCCACACTTTCCCCCACTCTCCAGGATAGGCATGCCATCAGGGAAGACAAGCTAAGGGATTCTTTTAGAACCCAGGCGCTGCTGTCATTTGGAGGTGCCTCCCCACAATCAGCATACGTGAGCACGTCTCCGTGTGTGTGCTGGAGGTGGGGAAACAGATTCCACGCATCTTTATGGGGCACAGGTGTTCCAAGGTTGTGGAAGTAGTTTAAAACCCTCCACAACCCACAGAGATGCACTCGCTAATACTTGGCTTTAGAGCCCATCCCCCACCATCGCTTACTGCTAGGCCTAGGAAAACACTTAGGGAAGTCAAGCTAAGGGATTCTATTACAACCCAGGTGCTGCTGTCTGTTGGAGGAACCTGCCCACACTCACAACACCAGAACACTTCTTCCTGTGTGTGCTGGACGTGGGGAAACATAGCACACGCATTTTTCAGGGGTCACAGTAATTCCCAAGTTGTGGGTTGTAGTTTAAACATCTCCACTACCCATGGAGAGGCACACGCTAATACTTAATTTTGGATCCCAAAGCCCACTTTCAACCACACACTGGCCTAGGAGAACAATCAGGGAAGACAAGCAAAGGGATTCTATTCAAACCAAGACGCTGATATCAGTTGGAGGAACTACCCCACCCTCAGGAAACTGGAACCCAACCTTGTGTGGTGGGGAGATTTGAAGCCCCACTCCACGCAGATGAATGGGTGCTCAGGTGTTTCCCTTTATGGAGAATTCATCTAAATACTTCCTCACTCCATCGGGGACACTCGCTACTATTTGGCCTCAAAGCCCAACCCCCAGGTTTCTCTCAGAGTCAGTCCTAGGGAAACACTCAGGGATTACAAGCTAAGGGATTCTATTAGAACCCAGCCGCTTCTGTCAACTGAAATTGCCAGCCAACACTCAGGATAGCAGAAAACTTCTTCATGTGTGTTCTGGTGGTGGGGATACAGAGTCCACGCTTTTTTCAAGGAGCACAGGTATTCCCATGTTGTGGGCTTTTGGTTAATAACCTCCAAATCCCATGGAGAAGCACTCGCTAATACTTGGATTTAGAGCCCAACCCACCCTTTCCCCAGCACTCCGTATCAGGCAACCAAACAGGGTAGACAAGTTAAGCGATTTTATAAGAACCAAGGCCCTGCTCTCAGTTGGAGGAGGCTGCCCACTCTCAGGATAACTGTGCAAGTGTTCGTGTGTGTGCTGGAGGTGTGGAGACAGACTCCACGGATCTTTATGGGGGCACAGGTGTTCCCAGGTTAGGGATGTAGTTTAAACACCTCCACAAACCATAGAGAGGTCATCGCAAATACTTGGTTTTGGAGCCCAAACCACACTTTCCCCCGCACTCCCGCCTAGGCTTTCCATCAGGGAAGACAAGCAAAGGGATTCAATTAGAACCCAGGCGCTGCTGTCAGTTGGAGGAACTTCCCTGCACTCAGAATTCCAGAACACATTCTTAGGTGTGGGAGAGATGTGCAGCCCCACTGCACCCAGATGAATGCAGGAAAAGGTGTTCCCTTTAGGGAGAAGTCCTCTAAGTACTTCCTCAATGGATCAGGGGGCACTCACTGCTACGTGGCCTCCAAGCCCAACCCCCAGCTTTCCCTCATGGCCTGGCCTAAAAGAACACTCAGGGAACAGAAGCTAAGGGATACTAATAGAATCCAGGTGCTGCTGTCAGTTTGAGGAACATCCCCACACTCAGAATACAAGAACACATCTTCGTGTGTGTGATGGATGTAGGGAAACAGTCAAAGCATCTTTCAGGGGGCACATTTATTCCATGGTTGTGGGTTGTAGGTTAAAAACCCACATCCCATGGATAGGCTCTCGCTTATACTTGGTTTAGAGCCCAACCCACACTTTCCCCCACTCTCCAGCCTAGGCATGCCATCAGGGAAGACAAGCTAAGGGATTCCTTTAGGACCCAGGCGCTGCTGTCATTTGGAGGAGCCTCCCCACAATCAGGATACCTGAGCACGTCTCCGTGTGTGTGCTGGAGGTGGGGAAACAGATTCCACGCATCTTTATGGGGCACAGGTGTTCCAAGGTTGGGGAAGTAGTTTAAAACCCTCCACTACCCACAGAGATGCACTCGCTAATACTTGGCTTTAGAGCCCATCCCCCACCATCGCTTACTGCTAGGCCTAGGAAAACACTTAGGGAAGTCAAGCTAAGGGATTCTATTACAACCCAGGTGCTGCTGTCTGTTGGAGGAACCTCCCCACACTCAGAACCCCAGAACACTTCTTCCTGTGTGTGCTGGACGTGGGGAAACATAGCACACGCATTTTTCAGGGGTCACAGTAATTCCCAAGTTGTGGGTTGTAGTTTAAACATCTCCACTACCCATGGAGAGGCACACGCTAATACTTAATTTTGGATCCCAAAGCCCACTTTCAACCACACACTGGCCTAGGAGAACAATCAGGGAAGACAAGCAAAGGGATTCTATTCAAACCAAGACGCTGATGTCAGTTGGAGGAACTACCCCACCCTCAGGAAACTGGAACCCAACCTTGTGTGGTGGGGAGATTTGAAGCCCCACTCCACGCAGATGAATGGGTGCTCAGGTGTTTCCCTTTATGGAGAATTCATCTAAATACTTCCTCAGTCCATCGGGGACACTCGCTACTATTTGGCCTCAAAGCCCAACCCCCAGGTTTCTCTCAGAGTCAGTCCTAGGGAAACACTCAGGGATTACAAGCTAAGGGATTCTATTAGAACCCAGCCGCTTCTGTCACCTGAAATTGCCAGCCCACACTCAGGATAGCAGAAAACTTCTTCATGTGTGTTCTGGTGGTGGGGATACAGAGTCCACGCTTTTTTCAAGGAGCACAGGTATTCCCATGTTGTGGGCTTTTGGTTAATAACCTCCAAATCCCATGGAGAAGCACTCGCTAATACTTGGATTTAGAGCCCAACCCACCCTTTCCCCAGCACTCCGTATCAGGCAACCAAACAGGGTAGACAAGTTAAGCGATTTTATAAGAACCAAGGCCCTGCTCTCAGTTGGAGGAGGCTGCCCACTCTCAGGATAACTGTGCAAGTGTTCGTGTGTGTGCTGGAGGTGTGGAAACAGACTCCACGGATCTTTATGGGGGCACAGGTGTTCCCAGGTTAGGGATGTAGTTTAAACACCTCCACAAACCATAGAGAGGTCATCGCAAATACTTGGTTTTGGAGCCCAAACCACACTTTCCCCCGCACTCCCGCCTAGGCTTTCCATCAGGGAAGACAAGCAAAGGGATTCAATTAGAACCCAGGCGCTGCTGTCAGTTGGAGGAACTTCCCTGCACTCAGAATTCCAGAACACATTCTTAGGTGTGGGAGAGATGTGCAGCCCCACTGCAAGCAGATGAATGCAGGAAAAGGTGTTCCCTTTAGGGAGAAGTCCTCTAAGTACTTCCTCCATGAATCATGGGGCACTCACTGCTACGTGGCCTTCAAGCCCAACCCCCAGCTTTCCCTCATGGCCTGGCCTAAAAGAACACTCAGGTAACAGAAGCTAAGGGATACTAATAGAATCCAGGTGCTGCTGTCAGTTTGAGGAACATCCCCACACTCAGAATACAAGAAAATATCTTCGTGTGTGTGCTGGATGTAGGGAAACATTCAAAGCATCTTTCAGGGGGCACATTTATTCCATGGTTGTGGGTTGTAGTTTAAAAACCCACATCCCATGGATAGGCTCTCGCTTATACTTGGTTTAGAGCCCAACCCACACTTTCCCCCACTCTCCAGGATAGGCATGCCATCAGGGAAGACAAGCTAAGGGATTCTTTTAGAACCCAGGCGCTGCTGTCATTTGGAGGTGCCTCCCCACAATCAGCATACGTGAGCACGTCTCCGTGTGTGTGCTGGAGGTGGGGAAACAGATTCCACGCATCTTTATGGGGCACAGGTGTTCCAAGGTTGTGGAAGTAGTTTAAAACCCTCCACAACCCACAGAGATGCACTCGCTAATACTTGGCTTTAGAGCCCATCCCCCACCATCGCTTACTGCTAGGCCTAGGAAAACACTTAGGGAAGTCAAGCTAAGGGATTCTATTACAACCCAGGTGCTGCTGTCTGTTGGAGGAACCTGCCCACACTCACAACACCAGAACACTTCTTCCTGTGTGTGCTGGACGTGGGGAAACATAGCACACGCATTTTTCAGGGGTCACAGTAATTCCCAAGTTGTGGGTTGTAGTTTAAACATCTCCACTACCCATGGAGAGGCACACGCTAATACTTAATTTTGGATCCCAAAGCCCACTTTCAACCACACACTGGCCTAGGAGAACAATCAGGGAAGACAAGCAAAGGGATTCTATTCAAACCAAGACGCTGATGTCAGTTGGAGGAACTACCCCACCCTCAGGAAACTGGAACCCAACCTTGTGTGGTGGGGAGATTTGAAGCCCCACTCCACGCAGATGAATGGGTGCTCAGGTGTTTCCCTTTATGGAGAATTCATCTAAATACTTCCTCACTCCATCGGGGACACTCGCTACTATTTGGCCTCAAAGCCCAACCCCCAGGTTTCTCTCAGAGTCAGTCCTAGGGAAACACTCAGGGATTACAAGCTAAGGGATTCTATTAGAACCCAGCCGCTTCTGTCAACTGAAATTGCCAGCCAACACTCAGGATAGCAGAAAACTTCTTCATGTGTGTTCTGGTGGTGGGGATACAGAGTCCACGCTTTTTTCAAGGAGCACAGGTATTCCCATGTTGTGGGCTTTTGGTTAATAACCTCCAAATCCCATGGAGAAGCACTCGCTAATACTTGGATTTAGAGCCCAACCCACCCTTTCCCCAGCACTCCGTATCAGGCAACCAAACAGGGTAGACAAGTTAAGCGATTTTATAAGAACCAAGGCCCTGCTCTCAGTTGGAGGAGGCTGCCCACTCTCAGGATAACTGTGCAAGTGTTCGTGTGTGTGCTGGAGGTGTGGAGACAGACTCCACGGATCTTTATGGGGGCACAGGTGTTCCCAGGTTAGGGATGTAGTTTAAACACCTCCACAAACCATAGAGAGGTCATCGCAAATACTTGGTTTTGGAGCCCAAACCACACTTTCCCCCGCACTCCCGCCTAGGCTTTCCATCAGGGAAGACAAGCAAAGGGATTCAATTAGAACCCAGGCGCTGCTGTCAGTTGGAGGAACTTCCCTGCACTCAGAATTCCAGAACACATTCTTAGGTGTGGGAGAGATGTGCAGCCCCACTGCACCCAGATGAATGCAGGAAAAGGTGTTCCCTTTAGGGAGAAGTCCTCTAAGTACTTCCTCAATGGATCAGGGGGCACTCACTGCTACGTGGCCTCCAAGCCCAACCCCCAGCTTTCCCTCATGGCCTGGCCTAAAAGAACACTCAGGGAACAGAAGCTAAGGGATACTAATAGAATCCAGGTGCTGCTGTCAGTTTGAGGAACATCCCCACACTCAGAATACAAGAACACATCTTCGTGTGTGTGATGGATGTAGGGAAACAGTCAAAGCATCTTTCAGGGGGCACATTTATTCCATGGTTGTGGGTTGTAGGTTAAAAACCCACATCCCATGGATAGGCTCTCGCTTATACTTGGTTTAGAGCCCAACCCACACTTTCCCCCACTCTCCAGCCTAGGCATGCCATCAGGGAAGACAAGCTAAGGGATTCCTTTAGGACCCAGGCGCTGCTGTCATTTGGAGGAGCCTCCCCACAATCAGGATACCTGAGCACGTCTCCGTGTGTGTGCTGGAGGTGGGGAAACAGATTCCACGCATCTTTATGGGGCACAGGTGTTCCAAGGTTGGGGAAGTAGTTTAAAACCCTCCACTACCCACAGAGATGCACTCGCTAATACTTGGCTTTAGAGCCCATCCCCCACCATCGCTTACTGCTAGGCCTAGGAAAACACTTAGGGAAGTCAAGCTAAGGGATTCTATTACAACCCAGGTGCTGCTGTCTGTTGGAGGAACCTCCCCACACTCAGAACCCCAGAACACTTCTTCCTGTGTGTGCTGGACGTGGGGAAACATAGCACACGCATTTTTCAGGGGTCACAGTAATTCCCAAGTTGTGGGTTGTAGTTTAAACATCTCCACTACCCATGGAGAGGCACACGCTAATACTTAGTTTTAGATCCCAAATCCCACTTTCAACCACACACTGGCCTAGGCAAACCATCAGGGAAGACAAGCAAAGGGATTCTATTCAAACCAAGACGCTGATGTCAGTTGGAGGAACTACCCCACCCCCAGGATACTGGAACCCAACCTTGTGTGGTGGGGAGATTTGAAGCCCCACTCCACGCAGATGAATGGGTGCTCAGGTGTTTCCCTTTATGGAGAATTCATCTAAATACTTCCTCAGTCCATCGGGGACACTCGCTACTATTTGGCCTCAAAGCCCAACCCCCAGGTTTCTCTCAGAGCCAGTCCTAGGGAAACACTCAGGGATTACAAGCTAAGGGATTCTATTAGAACCCAGCCGCTTCTGTCACCTGAAATTGCCAGCCCACACTCAGGATAGCAGAAAACTTCTTCATGTGTGTTCTGGTGGTGGGGATACAGAGTCCACGCTTTTTTCAAGGAGCACAGGTATTCCCATGTTGTGGGCTTTTGGTTAATAACCTCCAAATCCCATGGAGAAGCACTCGCTAATACTTGGATTTAGAGCCCAACCCACCCTTTCCCCAGCACTCCGTATCAGGCAACCAAACAGGGTAGACAAGTTAAGCGATTTTATAAGAACCAAGGCCCTGCTCTCAGTTGGAGGAGGCTGCCCACTCTCAGGATAACTGTGCAAGTGTTCGTGTGTGTGCTGGAGGTGTGGAAACAGACTCCACGGATCTTTATGGGGGCACAGGTGTTCCCAGGTTAGGGATGTAGTTTAAACACCTCCACAAACCATAGAGAGGTCATCGCAAATACTTGGTTTTGGAGCCCAAACCACACTTTCCCCCGCACTCCCGCCTAGGCTTTCCATCAGGGAAGACAAGCAAAGGAATTCAATTAGAACCCAGGCGCTGCTGTCAGTTGGAGGAACTTCCCTGCACTCAGAATTCCAGAACACATTCTTAGGTGTGGGAGAGATGTGCAGCCCCACTGCACCCAGATGAATGCAGGAAAAGGTGTTCCCTTTAGGGAGAAGTCCTCTAAGTACTTCCTCAATGGATCAGGGGGCACTCACTGCTACGTGGCCTCCAAGCCCAACCCCCAGCTTTCCCTCATGGCCTGGCCTAAAAGAACACTCAGGGAACAGAAGCTAAGGGATACTAATAGAATCCAGGTGCTGCTGTCAGTTTGAGGAACATCCCCACACTCAGAATACAAGAACACATCTTCGTGTGTGTGCTGGATGTAGGGAAACAGTCAAAGCATCTTTCAGGGGGCACATTTATTCCATGGTTGTGGGTTGTAGATTAAAAACCCACATCCCATGGATAGGCTCTCGCTTATACTTGGTTTAGAGCCCAACCCACACTTTCCCCCACTCTGCAGCCTAGGCATGCCATCAGGGAAGACAAGCTAAGGGATTCCTTTAGGACCCAGGCGCTGCTGTCATTTGGAGGAGCCTCCCCACAATCAGGATACCTGAGCACGTCTCCGTGTGTGTGCTGGAGGTGGGGAAACAGATTCCACGCATCTTTATGGGGCACAGGTGTTCCAAGGTTGGGGAAGTAGTTTAAAACCCTCCACTACCCACAGAGATGCACTCGCTAATACTTGGCTTTAGAGCCCATCCCCCACCATCGCTTACTGCTAGGCCTAGGAAAACACTTAGGGAAGTCAAGCTAAGGGATTCTATTACAACCCAGGTGCTGCTGTCTGTTGGAGGAACCTCCCCACACTCAGAACCCCAGAACACTTCTTCCTGTGTGTGCTGGACGTGGGGAAACATAGCACACGCATTTTTCAGGGGTCACAGTAATTCCCAAGTTGTGGGTTGTAGTTTAAACATCTCCACTACCCATGGAGAGGCACACGCTAATACTTAATTTTGGATCCCAAAGCCCACTTTCAACCACACACTGGCCTAGGAGAACAATCAGGGAAGACAAGCAAAGGGATTCTATTCAAACCAAGACGCTGATGTCAGTTGGAGGAACTACCCCACCCTCAGGAAACTGGAACCCAACCTTGTGTGGTGGGGAGATTTGAAGCCCCACTCCACGCAGATGAATGGGTGCTCAGGTGTTTCCCTTTATGGAGAATTCATCTAAATACTTCCTCAGTCCATCGGGGACACTCGCTACTATTTGGCCTCAAAGCCCAACCCCCAGGTTTCTCTCAGAGTCAGTCCTAGGGAAACACTCAGGGATTACAAGCTAAGGGATTCTATTAGAACCCAGCCGCTTCTGTCACCTGAAATTGCCAGCCCACACTCAGGATAGCAGAAAACTTCTTCATGTGTGTTCTGGTGGTGGGGATACAGAGTCCACGCTTTTTTCAAGGAGCACAGGTATTCCCATGTTGTGGGCTTTTGGTTAATAACCTCCAAATCCCATGGAGAAGCACTCGCTAATACTTGGATTTAGAGCCCAACCCACCCTTTCCCCAGCACTCCGTATCAGGCAACCACACAGGGTAGACAAGTTAAGCGATTTTATAAGAACCAAGGCCCTGCTCTCAGTTGGAGGAGGCTGCCCACTCTCAGGATAACTGTGCAAGTGTTCGTGTGTGTGCTGGAGGTGTGGAAACAGACTCCACGGATCTTTATGGGGGCACAGGTGTTCCCAGGTTAGGGATGTAGTTTAAACACCTCCACAAACCATAGAGAGGTCATCGCAAATACTTGGTTTTGGAGCCCAAACCACACTTTCCCCCGCACTCCCGCCTAGGCTTTCCATCAGGGAAGACAAGCAAAGGGATTCAATTAGAACCCAGGCGCTGCTGTCAGTTGGAGGAACTTCCCTGCACTCAGAATTCCAGAACACATTCTTAGGTGTGGGAGAGATGTGCAGCCCCACTGCAAGCAGATGAATGCAGGAAAAGGTGTTCCCTTTAGGGAGAAGTCCTCTAAGTACTTCCTCCATGAATCATGGGGCACTCACTGCTACGTGGCCTTCAAGCCCAACCCCCAGCTTTCCCTCATGGCCTGGCCTAAAAGAACACTCAGGTAACAGAAGCTAAGGGATACTAATAGAATCCAGGTGCTGCTGTCAGTTTGAGGAACATCCCCACACTCAGAATACAAGAAAATATCTTCGTGTGTGTGCTGGATGTAGGGAAACATTCAAAGCATCTTTCAGGGGGCACATTTATTCCATGGTTGTGGGTTGTAGTTTAAAAACCCACATCCCATGGATAGGCTCTCGCTTATACTTGGTTTAGAGCCCAACCCACACTTTCCCCCACTCTCCAGGATAGGCATGCCATCAGGGAAGACAAGCTAAGGGATTCTTTTAGAACCCAGGCGCTGCTGTCATTTGGAGGTGCCTCCCCACAATCAGCATACGTGAGCACGTCTCCGTGTGTGTGCTGGAGGTGGGGAAACAGATTCCACGCATCTTTATGGGGCACAGGTGTTCCAAGGTTGGGGAAGTAGTTTAAAACCCTCCACAACCCACAGAGATGCACTCGCTAATACTTGGCTTTAGAGCCCATCCCCCACCATCGCTTACTGCTAGGCCTAGGAAAACACTTAGGGAAGTCAAGCTAAGGGATTCTATTACAACCCAGGTGCTGCTGTCTGTTGGAGGAACCTGCCCACACTCACAACACCAGAACACTTCTTCCTGTGTGTGCTGGACGTGGGGAAACATAGCACACGCATTTTTCAGGGGTCACAGTAATTCCCAAGTTGTGGGTTGTAGTTTAAACATCTCCACTACCCATGGAGAGGCACACGCTAATACTTAATTTTGGATCCCAAAGCCCACTTTCAACCACACACTGGCCTAGGAGAACAATCAGGGAAGACAAGCAAAGGGATTCTATTCAAACCAAGACGCTGATGTCAGTTGGAGGAACTACCCCACCCTCAGGAAACTGGAACCCAACCTTGTGTGGTGGGGAGATTTGAAGCCCCACTCCACGCAGATGAATGGGTGCTCAGGTGTTTCCCTTTATGGAGAATTCATCTAAATACTTCCTCACTCCATCGGGGACACTCGCTACTATTTGGCCTCAAAGCCCAACCCCCAGGTTTCTCTCAGAGTCAGTCCTAGGGAAACACTCAGGGATTACAAGCTAAGGGATTCTATTAGAACCCAGCCGCTTCTGTCACCTGAAATTGCCAGCCAACACTCAGGATAGCAGAAAACTTCTTCATGTGTGTTCTGGTGGTGGGGATACAGAGTCCACGCTTTTTTCAAGGAGCACAGGTATTCCCATGTTGTGGGCTTTTGGTTAATAACCTCCAAATCCCATGGAGAAGCACTCGCTAATACTTGGATTTAGAGCCCAACCCACCCTTTCCCCAGCACTCCGTATCAGGCAACCAAACAGGGTAGACAAGTTAAGCGATTTTATAAGAACCAAGGCCCTGCTCTCAGTTGGAGGAGGCTGCCCACTCTCAGGATAACTGTGCAAGTGTTCGTGTGTGTGCTGGAGGTGTGGAGACAGACTCCACGGATCTTTATGGGGGCACAGGTGTTCCCAGGTTAGGGATGTAGTTTAAACACCTCCACAAACCATAGAGAGGTCATCGCAAATACTTGGTTTTGGAGCCCAAACCACACTTTCCCCCGCACTCCCGCCTAGGCTTTCCATCAGGGAAGACAAGCAAAGGGATTCAATTAGAACCCAGGCGCTGCTGTCAGTTGGAGGAACTTCCCTGCACTCAGAATTCCAGAACACATTCTTAGGTGTGGGAGAGATGTGCAGCCCCACTGCAAGCAGATGAATGCAGGAAAAGGTGTTCCCTTTAGGGAGAAGTCCTCTAAGTACTTCCTCCATGAATCATGGGGCACTCACTGCTACGTGGCCTTCAAGCCCAACCCCCAGCTTTCCCTCATGGCCTGGCCTAAAAGAACACTCAGGGAACAGAAGCTAAGGGATACTAATAGAATCCAGGTGCTGCTGTCAGTTTGAGGAACATCCCCACACTCAGAATACAAGAACACATCTTCGTGTGTGTGCTGGATGTAGGGAAACAGTCAAAGCATCTTTCAGGGGGCACATTTATTCCATGGTTGTGGGTTGTAGGTTAAAAACCCACATCCCATGGATAGGCTCTCGCTTATACTTGGTTTAGAGCCCAACCCACACTTTCCCCCACTCTCCAGCCTAGGCATGCCATCAGGGAAGACAAGCTAAGGGATTCTTTTAGAACCCAGGCGCTGCTGTCATTTGGAGGAGCCTCCCCACAATCAGGATACCTGAGCACGTCTCCGTGTGTGTGCTGGAGGTGGGGAAACAGATTCCACGCATCTTTATGGGGCACAGGTGTTCCAAGGTTGGGGAAGTCGTTTAAAACCCTCCACTACCCATAGAGATGCACTCGCTAATACTTGGCTTTAGAGCCCATCCCCCACCATCGCTTACTGCTAGGCCTAGGAAAACACTTAGGGAAGTCAAGCTAAGGGATTCTATTACAACCCAGGTGCTGCTGTCTGTTGGAGGAACCTCCCCACACTCAGAACCCCAGAAAACTTCTTCCTGTGTGTGCTGGACGTGGGGAAACATAGCACACGCATTTTTCACGGGTCACAGTAATTCCCAAGTTGTGGGTTGTAGTTTAAACATCTCCACTACCCATGGAGAGGCACACGCTAATACTTAGTTTTAGATCCCAAATCCCACTTTCAACCACACACTGGCCTAGGCAAACCATCAGGGAAAAAAGCAAAGGGATTCTATTAAAACCAAGACGCTGATGTCAGTTGGAGGAACTACACCACCCTCAGGATACTGGAACCCAACCTTGTGTGGTGGGGAGATTTGAAGCCCCACTCCACGCAGATGAATGGGTGCTCAGGTGTTTCCCTTTATGGAGAATTCATCTAAATACTTCCTCAGTCCATCGGGGACACTCGCTACTATTTGGCCTCAAAGCCCAACCCCCAGGTTTCTCTCAGAGTCAGTCCTAGGGAAACACTCAGGGATTACAAGCTAAGGGATTCTATTAGAACCCAGCCGCTTCTGTCACCTGAAATTGCCAGCCCACACTCAGGATAGCAGAAAACTTCTTCTTGTGTGTTCTGGTGGGGGGATACAGAGTCCACGCTTTTTTCAAGGAGCACAGGTATTCCCATGTTGTGGGCTTTTGGTTAATAACCTCCAAATCCCATGGAGAAGCACTCGCTAATACTTGGATTTAGAGCCCAACCCACCCTTTCCCCAGCACTCCGTATCAGGCAACCAAACAGGGTAGACAAGTTAAGCGATTTTATAAGAAACAAGGCCCTGTTCTCAGTTGGAGGAGGCTGCCCACTCTCAGGATAACTGTGCAAGTGTTCGTGTGTGTGCTGGAGGTGTGGAAACAGACTCCACGGATCTTTATGGGGGCACAGGTGTTCCCAGGTTAGGGATGTAGCTTAAACACCTCCACAAACCATAGAGATGTCATCGCAAATACTTGGTTTTGGAGCCCAAACCACACTTTCCCCCGCACTCCCGCCTAGGCTTTCCATCAGGGATGACAAGCAAAGGGATTCAATTAGAACCCAGGCGCTGCTGTCAGTTGGAGGAACTTCCCTGCACTCAGAATTCCAGAACACATTCTTAGGTGTGGGAGAGGTGTGCAGCCCCACTGCACCCAGATGAATGGAGGAAAAGGTGTTCCGATTTGGGAGAAGTCCTCTAAGTAATTCCTCAATGAATCAGGGGGCACTCACTGCTACGTGACCACCAAGCCCAACCCCCAGCTTTCCCTCATGGCCTGGTCTAAGAGAACGCTCAGGGAACAGAAGCTAAGGGATACTAATAGAATCCAGGTGCTGCTGTCAGTTTGAGGAACTTCCCCACACTCAGAATTCCAGAACACATCTTCGTGTGTGTGCTGGATGTAGGGAAACAGTCAAAGCATCTTTCAGGGGGCACATTTATTCCATGGTTGTGGGTTGTAGGTTAAAAACCCACATCCCATGGATAGGCTCTCGCTTATACTTGGTTTAGAGCCCAACCCACACTTTCCCCCACTCTCCAGGATAGGCATGCCATCAGGGAAGACAAGCTAAGGGATTCTTTTAGAACCCAGGCGCTGCTGTCATTTGGAGGAGCCTCCCCACAATCAGGATACCTGAGCACGTCTCCGTGTGTGTGCTGGAGGTGGGGAAACAGATTCCACGCATCTTTATGGGGCACAGGTGTTCCAAGGTTGGGGAAATTGTTTAAAACCCTCCACTACCCATAGAGATGCACTTGCTAATACTTGGCTTTAGAGCCCATCCCCCACCATCGCTTACTGCTAGGCCTAGGAATACACTTAGGGAAGTCAAGCTAAGGGATTCTATTACAACCCAGGTGCTGCTGTCTGTTGGAGGAACCTCCCCACACTCACAACCCCAGAAAACTTCTTCCTGTGTGTGCTGGACGTGGGGAAACATAGCACACGCATTTTTCAAGGGTCACAGTAATTCCCAAGTTGTGGGTTGTAGTTTAAACATCTCCAATACCCATGGAGAGGCACACGCTAATACTTAGTTTTAGATCCCAAACCCCACTTTCAACCACACACTGGCCTAGGCAAACAATCAGGGAAGACAAGCAAAGGGATTCTATTCAAACCAAGACGCTGATGTCAGTTGGAGGAACTACCCCACCCTCAGGATACTGGAACCCAACCTTGTGTGGTGGGGAGATTTGAAGCCCCACTCCACGCAGATGAATGGGTGCTCAGGTGTTTCCCTTTATGGAGAATTCATCTAAATACTTCCTCAGTTCATCGGGGACACTCGCTACTATTTGGCCTCAAAGCCCAACCCCCAGGTTTCTCTCAGAGCCAGTCCTAGGGAAACACTCAGGGATTACAAGCTAAGGGATTCTATTAGAACCCAGCCGCTTCTGTCACCTGAAATTGCCAGCCCACACTCAGGATAGCAGAAAACTTCTTCATGTGTGTTCTGGTGGTGGGGATACAGAGTCCACGCTTTTTTCAAGGAGCACAGGTATTCCCATGTTGTGGGCTTTTGGTTAATAACCTCCAAATCCCATGGAGAAGCACTCGCTAATACTTGGATTTAGAGCCCAACCCACCCTTTCCCCAGCACTCCGTATCAGGCAACCAAACAGGGTAGACAAGTTAAGCGATTTTATAAGAACCAAGGCCCTGCTCTCAGTTGGAGGAGGCTGCCCACTCTCAGGATAACTGTGCAAGTGTTCGTGTGTGTGCTGGAGGTGTGGAAACAGACTCCACGGATCTTTATGGGGGCACAGCTGTTCCCAGGTTAGGGATGTAGTTTAAACACCTCCACAAACCATAGAGAGGTCATCGCAAATACTTGGTTTTGGAGCCCAAACCACACTTTCCCCCGCACTCCCGCCTAGGCTTTCCATCAGGGAAGACAAGCAAAGGGATTCAATTAGAACCCAGGCGCTGCTGTCAGTTGGAGGAACTTCCCTGCACTCAGAATTCCAGAACACATTCTTAGGTGTGGGAGAGATGTGCAGCCCCACTGCAAGCAGATGAATGCAGGAAAAGGTGTTCCCTTTAGGGAGAAGTCCTCTAAGTACTTCCTCCATGAATCATGGGGCACTCACTGCTCCGTGGCCTTCAAGCCCAACCCCCAGCTTTCCCTCATGGCCTGGCCTAAAAGAACACTCAGGGAACAGAAGCTAAGGGATACTAATAGAATCCAGGTGCTGCTGTCAGTTTGAGGAACATCCCCACACTCAGAATACAAGAACACATCTTCGTGTGTGTGCTGGATGTAGGGAAACAGTCAAAGCATCTTTCAGGGGGCACATTTATTCCATGGTTGTGGGTTGTAGGTTAAAAACCCACATCCCATGGATAGGCTCTCGCTTATACTTGGTTTAGAGCCCAACCCACACTTTCCCCCACTCTCCAGCCTAGGCATGCCATCAGGGAAGACAAGCTAAGGGATTCTTTTAGAACCCAGGCGCTGCTGTCATTTGGAGGAGCCTCCCCACAATCAGGATACCTGAGCACGTCTCCGTGTGTGTGCTGGAGGTGGGGAAACAGATTCCACGCATCTTTATGGGGCACAGGTGTTCCAAGGTTGGGGAAGTCGTTTAAAACCCTCCACTACCCATAGAGATGCACTCGCTAATACTTGGCTTTAGAGCCCATCCCCCACCATCGCTTACTGCTAGGCCTAGGAAAACACTTAGGGAAGTCAAGCTAAGGGATTCTATTACAACCCAGGTGCTGCTGTCTGTTGGAGGAACCTCCCCACACTCAGAACCCCAGAAAACTTCTTCCTGTGTGTGCTGGACGTGGGGAAACATAGCACACGCATTTTTCACGGGTCACAGTAATTCCCAAGTTGTGGGTTGTAGTTTAAACATCTCCACTACCCATGGAGAGGCACACGCTAATACTTAGTTTTAGATCCCAAATCCCACTTTCAACCACACACTGGCCTAGGCAAACCATCAGGGAAAAAAGCAAAGGGATTCTATTAAAACCAAGACGCTGATGTCAGTTGGAGGAACTACACCACCCTCAGGATACTGGAACCCAACCTTGTGTGGTGGGGAGATTTGAAGCCCCACTCCACGCAGATGAATGGGTGCTCAGGTGTTTCCCTTTATGGAGAATTCATCTAAATACTTCCTCAGTCCATCGGGGACACTCGCTACTATTTGGCCTCAAAGCCCAACCCCCAGGTTTCTCTCAGAGTCAGTCCTAGGGAAACACTCAGGGATTACAAGCTAAGGGATTCTATTAGAACCCAGCCGCTTCTGTCACCTGAAATTGCCAGCCCACACTCAGGATAGCAGAAAACTTCTTCTTGTGTGTTCTGGTGGGGGGATACAGAGTCCACGCTTTTTTCAAGCAGCACAGGTATTCCCATGTTGTGGGCTTTTGGTTAATAACCTCCAAATCCCATGGAGAAGCACTCGCTAATACTTGGATTTAGAGCCCAACCCACCCTTTCCCCAGCACTCCGTATTAGGCAACCAAACAGGGTAGACAAGTTAAGCGATTTTATAAGAAACAAGGCCCTGTTCTCAGTTGGAGGAGGCTGCCCACTCTCAGGATAACTGTGCAAGTGTTCGTGTGTGTGCTGGAGGTGTGGAAACAGACTCCACGGATCTTTATGGGGGCACAGGTGTTCCCAGGTTAGGGATGTAGCTTAAACACCTCCACAAACCATAGAGAGGTCATCGCAAATACTTGGTTTTGGAGCCCAAACCACACTTTCCCCCGCACTCCCGCCTAGGCTTTCCATCAGGGATGACAAGCAAAGGGATTCAATTAGAACCCAGGCGCTGCTGTCAGTTGGAGGAACTTCCCTGCACTCAGAATTCCAGAACACATTCTTAGGTGTGGGAGAGGTGTGCAGCCCCACTGCACCCAGATGAATGGAGGAAAAGGTGTTCCGATTTGGGAGAAGTCCTCTAAGTAATTCCTCAATGAATCAGGGGGCACTCACTGCTACGTGACCACCAAGCCCAACCCCCAGCTTTCCCTCATGGCCTGGTCTAAGAGAACGCTCAGGGAACAGAAGCTAAGGGATACTAATAGAATCCAGGTGCTGCTGTCAGTTTGAGGAACTTCCCCACACTCAGAATTCCAGAACACATCTTCGTGTGTGTGCTGGATGTAGGGAAACAGTCAAAGCATCTTTCAGGGGGCACATTTATTCCATGGTTGTGGGTTGTAGGTTAAAAACCCACATCCCATGGATAGGCTCTCGCTTATACTTGGTTTAGAGCCCAACCCACACTTTCCCCCACTCTCCAGGATAGGCATGCCATCAGGGAAGACAAGCTAAGGGATTCTTTTAGAACCCAGGCGCTGCTGTCATTTGGAGGAGCCTCCCCACAATCAGGATACCTGAGCACGTCTCCGTGTGTGTGCTGGAGGTGGGGAAACAGATTCCACGCATCTTTATGGGGCACAGGTGTTCCAAGGTTGGGGAAATTGTTTAAAACCCTCCACTACCCATAGAGATGCACTTGCTAATACTTGGCTTTAGAGCCCATCCCCCACCATCGCTTACTGCTAGGCCTAGGAATACACTTAGGGAAGTCAAGCTAAGGGATTCTATTACAACCCAGGTGCTGCTGTCTGTTGGAGGAACCTCCCCACACTCACAACCCCAGAAAACTTCTTCCTGTGTGTGCTGGACGTGGGGAAACATAGCACACGCATTTTTCAGGGGTCACAGTAATTCCCAAGTTGTGGGTTGTAGTTTAAACATCTCCACTACCCATGGAGAGGCACACGCTAATACTTAGTTTTAGATCCCAAACCCCACTTTCAACCACACACTGGCCTAGGCAAACCATCAGGGAAGACAAGCAAAGGGATTCTATTCAAACCAAGACGCTGATGTCAGTTGGAGGAACTACCCCACCCTCAGGATACTGGAACCCAACCTTGTGTGGTGGGGAGATTTGAAGCCCCACTCCACGCAGATGAATGGGTGCTCAGGTGTTTCCCTTTATGGAGAATTCATCTAAATACTTCCTCAGTCCATCGGGGACACTCGCTACTATTTGGCCTCAAAGCCCAACCCCCATGTTTCTCTCAGAGCCAGTCCTAGGGAAACACTCAGGGATTACAAGCTAAGGGATTCTATTAGAACCCAGCCGCTTCTGTCACCTGAAATTGCCAGCCCACACTCAGGATAGCAGAAAACTTCTTCATGTGTGTTCTGGTGGTGGGGATACAGAGTCCACGCTTTTTTCAAGGAGCACAGGTATTCCCATGTTGTGGGCTTTTGGTTAATAACCTCCAAATCCCATGGAGAAGCACTCGCTAATACTTGGATTTAGAGCCCAACCCACCCTTTCCCCAGCACTCCGTATCAGGCAACCAAACAGGGTAGACAAGTTAAGCGATTTTATAAGAACCAAGGCCCTGCTCTCAGTTGGAGGAGGCTGCCCACTCTCAGGATAACTGTGCAAGTGTTCGTGTGTGTGCTGGAGGTGTGGAAACAGACTCCACGGATCTTTATGGGGGCACAGCTGTTCCCAGGTTAGGGATGTAGTTTAAACACCTCCACAAACCATAGAGAGGTCATCGCAAATACTTGGTTTTGGAGCCCAAACCACACTTTCCCCCGCACTCCCGACTAGGCTTTCCATCAGGGAAGACAAGCAAAGGGATTCAATTAGAACCCAGGCGCTGCTGTCAGTTGGAGGAACTTCCCTGCACTCAGAATTCCAGAACACATTCTTAGGTGTGGGAGAGATGTGCAGCCCCACTGCACCAAGATGAATGCAGGAAAAGGTGTTCCCTTTAGGGAGAAGTCCTCTAAGTACTTCCTCAATGAATCAGGGGGCACTCACTGCTACGTGGCCTTCAAGCCCAACCCCCAGCTTTCCCTCATGGCCTGGCCTAAAATAACACTCAGGGAACAAAAGCTAAGGGATACTAATAGAATCCAGGTGCTGCTGTCAGTTTGAGGAACATCCCCACACTCCGAATACAAGAACACATCTTCGTGTGTGTGCTGGATGTAGGGAAACAGTCAAAGCATCTTTCAGGGGGCACATTTATTCCATGGTTGTGGGTTGTAGGTTAAAAACCCACATCCCATGGATAGGCTCTCGCTTATACTTGGTTTAGAGCCCAACCCCCACTTTCCCCCACTCTCCAGCCTAGGCATGCCATCAGGGAAGACAAGCTAAGGGATTCTTTTAGAACCCAGGCGCTGCTGTCATTTGGAGGAGCCTCCCCACAATCAGGATACCTGAGCACGTCTCCGTGTGTGTGCTGGAGGTGGGGAAACAGATTCCACGCATCTTTATGGGGCACAGGTGTTCCAAGGTTGGGGAAGTCGTTTAAAACCCTCCACTACCCATAGAGATGCACTCGCTAATACTTGGCTTTAGAGCCCATCCCCCACCATCGCTTACTGCTAGGCCTAGGAAAACACTTAGGGAAGTCAAGCTAAGGGATGCTATTACAACCCAGGTGCTGCTGTCTGTTGGAGGAACCTCCCCACACTCAGAACCCCAGAACACTTCTTCCTGTGTGTGCTGGACGTGGGGAAACATAGCACACGCATTTTTCAGGGGTCACAGTAATTCCCAAGTTGTGGGTTGTAGTTTAAACATCTCCACTACCCATGGAGAGGCACACGCTAATACTTAGTTTTAGATCCCAAATCCCACTTTCAACCACACACTGGCCTAGGCAAACCATCAGGGAAGACAAGCAAAGGGATTCTATTCAAACCAAGACGCTGATGTCAGTTGGAGGAACTACCCCACCCTCAGGATACTGGAACCCAACCTTGTGTGGTGGGGAGATTTGAAGCCCCACTCCACGCAGATGAATGGGTGCTCAGGTGTTTCCCTTTATGGAGAATTCATCTAAACACTTCCTCAGTCCATCGGGGACACTCGCTACTATTTGGCCTCAAAGCCCAACCCCCAGGTATCTCTCAGAGTCAGTCCTAGGGAAACACTCAGGGATTACAAGCTAAGGGATTCTATTAGAACCCAGCCGCTTCTGTCACCTGAAATTGCCAGCCCACACTCAGGATAGCAGAAAACTTCTTCATGTGTGTTCTGGTGGTGGGGATACAGAGTCCACGCTTTTTTCAAGGAGCACAGGTATTCCCATGTTGTGGGCTTTTGGTTAATAACCTCCAAATCCCATGGAGAAGCACTCGCTAATACTTGGATTTAGAGCCCAACCCACCCTTTCCCCAGCACTCCGTATCAGGCAACCAAACAGGGTAGACAAGTTAAGCGATTTTATAAGAACCAAGGCCCTGTTCTCAGTTGGAGGAGGCTGCCCACTCTCAGGATAACTGTGCAAGTGTTCGTGTGTGTGCTGGAGGTGTGGAAACAGACTCCACGGATCTTTATGGGGGCACAGGTGTTCCCAGGTTAGGGATGTAGTTTAAACACCTCCACAAACCATAGAGAGGTCATCGCAAATACTTGGTTTTGGAGCCCAAACCACACTTTCCCCCGCACTCCCGCCTAGGCTTTCCATCAGGGAAGACAAGCAAAGGGATTCAATTAGAACCCAGGCGCTGCTGTCAGTTGGAGGAACTTCCCTGCACTCAGAATTCCAGAACACATTCTTAGGTGTGGGATAGATGTGCAGCCCCACTGCAAGCAGATGAATGCAGGAAAAGGTGTTCCCTTTAGGGAGAAGTCCTCTAAGTACTTCCTCCATGAATCATGGGGCACTCACTGCTACGTGGACTTCAAGCCCAACCCCCAGCTTTCCCTCATGGCCTGGCCTAAAAGAACACTCAGGGAACAGAAGCTAAGGGATACTAATAGAATCCAGGTGCTGCTGTCAGTTTGAGGAACATCCCCACACTCAGAATACAAGAACACATCTTCGTGTGTGTGATGGATGTAGGGAAACAGTCAAAGCATCTTTCAGGGGGCACATTTATTCCATGGTTGTGGGTTGTAGGTTAAAAACCCACATCCCATGGATAGGCTCTCGCTTATACTTGGTTTAGAGCCCAACCCACACTTTCCCCCACTCTCCAGCCTAGGCATGCCATCAGGGAAGACAAGCTAAGGGATTCCTTTAGGACCCAGGCGCTGCTGTCATTTGGAGGAGCCTCCCCACAATCAGGATACCTGAGCACGTCTCCGTGTGTGTGCTGGAGGTGGGGAAACAGATTCCACGCATCTTTATGGGGCACAGGTTTTCCAAGGTTGGGGAAGTAGTTTAAAACCCTCCACTACCCACAGAGATGCACTCGCTAATACTTGGCTTTAGAGCCCATCCCCCACCATCGCTTACTGCTAGGCCTAGGAAAACACTTAGGGAAGTCAAGCTAAGGGATTCTATTACAACCCAGGTGCTGCTGTCTGTTGGAGGAACCTCCCCACACTCAGAACCCCAGAACACTTCTTCCTGTGTGTGCTGGACGTGGGGAAACATAGCACACGCATTTTTCAGGGGTCACAGTAATTCCCAAGTTGTGGGTTGTAGTTTAAACATCTCCACTACCCATGGAGAGGCACACGCTAATACTTAATTTTGGATCCCAAAGCCCACTTTCAACCACACACTGGCCTAGGAGAACAATCAGGGAAGACAAGCAAAGGGATTCTATTCAAACCAAGACGCTGATGTCAGTTGGAGGAACTACCCCACCCTCAGGAAACTGGAACCCAACCTTGTGTGGTGGGGAGATTTGAAGCCCCACTCCACGCAGATGAATGGGTGCTCAGGTGTTTCCCTTTATGGAGAATTCATCTAAATACTTCCTCAGTCCATCGGGGACACTCGCTACTATTTGGCCTCAAAGCCCAACCCCCAGGTTTCTCTCAGAGTCAGTCCTAGGGAAACACTCAGGGATTACAAGCTAAGGGATTCTATTAGAACCCAGCCGCTTCTGTCACCTGAAATTGCCAGCCCACACTCAGGATAGCAGAAAACTTCTTCATGTGTGTTCTGGTGGTGGGGATACAGAGTCCACGCTTTTTTCAAGGAGCACAGGTATTCCCATGTTGTGGGCTTTTGGTTAATAACCTCCAAATCCCATGGAGAAGCACTCGCTAATACTTGGATTTAGAGCCCAACCCACCCTTTCCCCAGCACTCCGTATCAGGCAACCAAACAGGGTAGACAAGTTAAGCGATTTTATAAGAACCAAGGCCCTGCTCTCAGTTGGAGGAGGCTGCCCACTCTCAGGATAACTGTGCAAGTGTTCGTGTGTGTGCTGGAGGTGTGGAAACAGACTCCACGGATCTTTATGGGGGCACAGGTGTTCCCAGGTTAGGGATGTAGTTTAAACACCTCCACAAACCATAGAGAGGTCATCGCAAATACTTGGTTTTGGAGCCCAAACCACACTTTCCCCCGCACTCCCGCCTAGGCTTTCCATCAGGGAAGACAAGCAAAGGGATTCAATTAGAACCCAGGCGCTGCTGTCAGTTGGAGGAACTTCCCTGCACTCAGAATTCCAGAACACATTCTTAGGTGTGGGAGAGATGTGCAGCCCCACTGCAAGCAGATGAATGCAGGAAAAGGTGTTCCCTTTAGGGAGAAGTCCTCTAAGTACTTCCTCCATGAATCATGGGGCACTCACTGCTACGTGGCCTTCAAGCCCAACCCCCAGCTTTCCCTCATGGCCTGGCCTAAAAGAACACTCAGGGAACAGAAGCTAAGGGATACTAATAGAATCCAGGTGCTGCTGTCAGTTTGAGGAACATCCCCACACTCAGAATACAAGAACACATCTTCGTGTGTGTGCTGGATGTTGGGAAACAGTCAAAGCATCTTTCAGGGGGCACATTTATTCCATGGTTGTGGGTTGTAGGTTAAAAACCCACATCCCATGGATAGGCTCTCGCTTATACTTGGTTTAGAGCCCAACCCACACTTTCCCCCACTCTCCAGCCTAGGCATGCCATCAGGGAAGACAAGCTAAGGGATTCTTTTAGAACCCAGGCGCTGCTGTCATTTGGAGGAGCCTCCCCACAATCAGGATACCTGAGCACGTCTCCGTGTGTGTGCTGGAGGTGGGGAAACAGATTCCACGCATCTTTATGGGGCACAGGTGTTCCAAGGTTGGGGAAGTCGTTTAAAACCCTCCACTACCCATAGAGATGCACTCGCTAATACTTGGCTTTAGAGCCCATCCCCCACCATCGCTTACTGCTAGGCCTAGGAAAACACTTAGGGAAGTCAAGCTAAGGGATTCTATTACAACCCAGGTGCTGCTGTCTGTTGGAGGAACCTCCCCACACTCAGAAACCCAGAAAACTTCTTCCTGTGTGTGCTGGACGTGGGGAAACATAGCACACGCATTTTTCAGGGGTCACAGTAATTCCCAAGTTGTGGGTTGTAGTTTAAACATCTCCACTACCCATGGAGAGGCACACGCTAATACTTAGTTTTAGATCCCAAATCCCACTTTCAACCACACACTGGCCTAGGCAAACCATCAGGGAAGACAAGCAAAGGGATTCTATTCAAACCAAGACGCTGATGTCAGTTGGAGGAACTACCCAACCCTCAGGATACTGGAACCCAACCTTGTGTGGTGGGGAGATTTGAAGCCCCACTCCACGCAGATGAATGGGTGCTCAGGTGTTTCCCTTTATGGAGAATTCATCTAAATACTTCCTCACTCCATCGGGGACACTCGCTACTATTTGGCCTCAAAGCCCAACCCCCAGGTTTCTCTCAGAGTCAGTCCTAGGGAAACACTCAGGGATTACAAGCTAAGGGATTCTATTAGAACCCAGCCGCTTCTGTCACCTGAAATTGCCAGCCCACACTCAGGATAGCAGAAAACTTCTTCATGTGTGTTCTGGTGGTGGGGATACAGAGTCCACGCTTTTTTCAAGGAGCACAGGTATTCCCATGTTGTGGGCTTTTGGTTAATAACCTCCAAATCCCATGGAGAAGCACTCGCTAATACTTGGATTTAGAGCCCAACCCACCCTTTCCCCAGCACTCCGTATCAGGCAACCACACAGGGTAGACAAGTTAAGCGATTTTATAAGAACCAAGGCCCTGCTCTCAGTTGGAGGAGGCTGCCCACTCTCAGGATAACTGTGCAAGTGTTCGTGTGTGTGCTGGAGGTGTGGAAACAGACTCCACGGATCTTTATGGGGGCACAGGTGTTCCCAGGTTAGGGATGTAGTTTAAACACCTCCACAAACCATAGAGAGGTCATCGCAAATACTTGGTTTTGGAGCCCAAACCACACTTTCCCCCGCACTCCCGCCTAGGCTTTCCATCAGGGAAGACAAGCAAAGGGATTCAATTAGAACCCAGGCGCTGCTGTCAGTTGGAGGAACTTCCCTGCACTCAGAATTCCAGAACACATTCTTAGGTGTGGGAGAGATGTGCAGCCCCACTGCAAGCAGATGAATGCAGGAAAAGGTGTTCCCTTTAGGGAGAAGTCCTCCAAGTACTTCCTCCATGAATCATGGGGCACTCACTGCTACGTGGCCTTCAAGCCCAACCCCCAGCTTTCCCTCATGGCCTGGCCTAAAAGAACACTCAGGGAACAAAAGCTAAGGGATACTAATAGAATCCAGGTGCTGCTGTCAGTTTGAGGAACATCCCCACACTCAGAATACAAGAACACATCTTCGTGTGTGTGCTGGATGTAGGGAAACAGTCAAAGCATCTTTCAGGGGGCACATTTATTCCATGGTTGTGGGTTGTAGGTTAAAAACCCACATCCCATGGATAGGCTCTCGCTTATACTTGGTTTAGAGCCCAACCCACACTTTCCCCCACTCTCCAGCCTAGGCATGCCATCAGGGAAGACAAGCTAAGGGATTCTTTTAGAACCCAGGCGCTGCTGTCATTTGGAGGAGCCTCCCCACAATCAGGATACCTGAGCACGTCTCCGTGTGTGTGCTGGAGGTGGGGAAACAGATTCCACGCATCTTTATGGGGCACAGGTGTTCCAAGGTTGGGGAAGTCGTTTAAAACCCTCCACTACCCATAGAGATGCACTCGCTAATACTTGGCTTTAGAGCCCATCCCCCACCATCGCTTACTGCTAGGCCTAGGAAATCACTTAGGGAAGTCAAGCTAAGGGATGCTATTACAACCCAGGTGCTGCTGTCTGTTGGAGGAACCTCCCCACACTCAGAACCCCAGAACACTTCTTCCTGTGTGTGCTGGACGTGGGGAAACAGAGCACACGCATTTTTCAGGGGTCACAGTAATTCCCAAGATGTGGGTTGTAGTTTAAACATCTCCGCTACCCATGGAGAGGCACACGCTAATCCTTAGTTTTAGATCCCAAATCCCACTTTCAACCACACACTGGCCTAGGCAAACCATCAGGGAAGACAAGCAAAGGGATTCTATTCAAACCAAGACGCTGATGTCAGTTGGAGGAACTACCCCACCCTCAGGATACTGGAACCCAACCTTGTGTGGTGGGGAGATTTGAAGCCCCACTCCACGCAGATGAATGGGTGCTCAGGTGTTTCCCTTTATGGAGAATTCATCTAAATACTTCCTCACTCCATCGGGGACACTCGCTACTATTTGGCCTCAAAGCCCAACCCCCAGGTTTCTCTCAGAGTCAGTCCTAGGGAAACACTCAGGGATTACAAGCTAAGGGATTCTATTAGAACCCAGCCGCTTCTGTCACCTGAAATTGCCAGCCCACACTCAGGATAGCAGAAAACTTCTTCATGTGTGTTCTGGTGGTGGGGATACAGAGTCCACGCTTTTTTCAAGGAGCACAGGTATTCCCATGTTGTGGGCTTTTGGTTAATAACCTCCAAATCCCATGGAGAAGCACTCGATAATACCTGGATTTAGAGCCCAACCCACCCTTTCCCCAGCACTCCGTATCAGGCAACCACACAGGGTAGACAAGTTAAGCGATTTTATAAGAACCAAGGCCCTGCTCTCAGTTGGAGGAGGCTGCCCACTCTCAGGATAACTGTGCAAGTGTTCGTGTGTGTGCTGGAGGTGTGGAAACAGACTCCACGGATCTTTATGGGGGCACAGGTGTTCCCAGGTTAGGGATGTAGTTTAAACACCTCCACAAACCATAGAGAGGTCATCGCAAATACTTGGTTTTGGAGCCCAAACCACACTTTCCCCCGCACTCCCGCCTAGGCTTTCCATCAGGGAAGACAAGCAAAGGGATTCAATTAGAACCCAGGCGCTGCTGTCAGTTGGAGGAACTTCCCTGCACTCAGAATTCCAGAACACATTCTTAGGTGTGGGAGAGATGTGCAGCCCCACTGCAAGCAGATGAATGGAGGAAAAGGTGTTCCCTTTAGGGAGAAGTCCTCTAAGTACTTCCTCCATGAATCATGGGGCACTCACTGCTACGTGGCCTTCAAGCCCAACCCCCAGCTTTCCCTCATGGCCTGGCCTAAAAGAACACTCAGGGAACAAAAGCTAAGGGATACTAATAGAATCCAGGTGCTGCTGTCAGTTTGAGGAACATCCCCACACTCAGAATACAAGAACACATCTTCGTGTGTGTGCTGGATGTAGGGAAACAGTCAAAGCATCTTTCAGGGGGCACATTTATTCCATGGTTGTGGGTTGTAGGTTAAAATCCCACATCCCATGGATAGGCTCTCGCTTATACTTGGTTTAGAGCCCAACCCACACTTTCCCCCACTCTCCAGCCTAGGCATGCCATCAGGGAAGACAAGCTAAGGGATTCTTTTAGAACCCAGGCGCTGCTGTCATTTGGAGGAGCCTCCCCACAATCAGGATACCTGAGCACGTCTCCGTGTGTGTGCTGGAGGTGGGGAAACAGATTCCACGCATCTTTATGGGGCACAGGTGTTCCAAGGTTGGGGAAGTCGTTTAAAACCCTCCACTACCCATAGAGATGCACTCGCTAATACTTGGCTTTAGAGCCCATCCCCCACCATCGCTTACTGCTAGGCCTAGGAAAACACTTAGGGAAGTCAAGCTAAGTGATGCTATAACAACCCAGGTGCTGCTGTCTGTTGGAGGAACCTCCCCACACTCAGAACCCCAGAACACTTCTTCCTGTGTGTGCTGGACGTGGGGAAACATAGCACACGCATTTTTCAGGGGTCACAGTAATTCCCAAGTTGTGGGTTGTAGTTTAAACATCTCCACTACCCATGGAGAGGCACACGCTAATCCTTAGTTTTAGATCCCAAATCCCACTTTCAACCACACACTGGCCTAGGCAAACCATCAGGGAAGACAAGCAAAGGGATTCTATTCAAACCAAGACGCTGATGTCAGTTGGAGGAACTACCCCACCCTCAGGATACTGGAACCCAACCTTGTGTGGTGGGGAGATTTGAAGCCTCACTCCACGCAGATGAATGGGTGCTCAGGTGTTTCCCTTTATGGAGAATTCATCTAAATACTTCCTCAGTCCATCGGGGACACTCGCTACTATTTGGCCTCAAAGCCCAACCCCCAGGTTTCTCTCAGAGTCAGTCCTAGGGAAACACTCAGGGATTACAAGCTAAGGGATTCTATTAGAACCCAGCCGCTTCTGTCACCTGAAATTGCCAGCCCACACTCAGGATAGCAGAAAACTTCTTCATGTGTGTTCTGGTGGTGGGGATACAGAGTCCACGCTTTTTTCAAGGAGCACAGGTATTCCCATGTTGTGGGCTTTTGGTTAATAACCTCCAAATCCCATGGAGAAGCACTCGCTAATACTTGGATTTAGAGCCCAACCCACCCTTTCCCCAGCACTCCGTATCAGGCAACCAAACAGGGTAGACAAGTTAAGCGATTTTATAAGAACCAAGGCCCTGCTCTCAGTTGGAGGAGGCTGCCCACTCTCAGGATAACTGTGCAAGTGTTCGTGTGTGTGCTGGAGGTGTGGAAACAGACTCCACGGATCTTTATGGGGGCACAGGTGTTCCCAGGTTAGGGATGTAGTTTAAACACCTCCACAAACCATAGAGAGGTCATCGCAAATACTTGGTTTTGGAGCCCAAACCACACTTTCCCCCGCACTCCCGCCTAGGCTTTCCATCAGGGAAGACAAGCAAAGGGATTCAATTAGAACCCAGGCGCTGCTGTCAGTTGGAGGAACTTCCCTGCACTCAGAATTCCAGAACACATTCTTAGGTGTGGGAGAGATGTGCAGCCCCACTGCACCCAGATGAATGCAGGAAAAGGTGTTCCCTTTAGGGAGAAGTCCTCTAAGTACTTCCTCAATGGATCAGGGGGCACTCACTGCTACGTGGCCTCCAAGCCCAACCCCCAGCTTTCCCTCAAGGCCTGGCCTCAAAGAACACTCAGGGAACAGAAGCTAAGGGATACTAATAGAATCCAGGTGCTGCTGTCAGTTTGAGGAACTTCCCCACACTCAGAATACCAGAACACATCTTCGTGTGTGTGCTGGATGTAGGGAAACACTCAAAGCATCTTTCAGGGGGCACATTTATTCCATGGTTGTGGGTTGTAGGTTAAAAACCCACATCCCATGGATAGGCTCTCGCTTATACTTGGTTTAGAGCCCAACCCACACTTTCCCGCACACTCCAGCCTAGGCATGCCATCAGGGAAGACAAGCTAAGGGATTCCTTTAGGACCCAGGCGTTGCTGTCATTTGCAAGAGCCTCCCCACAATCAGGATACCTGAGCACGTCTCCGTGTGTGTGCTGGAGGTGGGGAAACAGATTCCACGCATCTTTATGGGGCACAGGTGTTCCAAGGTTGGGTAAGTACCTTAAAACCCTCCACAACCCACAGAGATGCACTCGCTAATACTTGGCTTTAGAGCCCATCCCCCACCATCGCTTACTGCTAGGCCTAGGAAAACACTTAGGGAAGTCAAGCAAAGGGATTCTATTACAACCCAGGTGCTGCTGTCTGTTGGAGGAACCTCCCCACACTCAGAACCCCAGAACACTTCTTCCTGTGTGTGCTGGACGTGGGGAAACATAGCACACGCATTTTTCAGGGGTCACAGTAATTCCCAAGTTGTGGGTTGTAGTTTAAACATCTCCACTACCCATGGAGAGGCACACGCTAATACTTAGTTTTAGATCCCAAATCCCACTTTCAACCACACACTGGCCTAGGCAAACCATCAGGGAAGACAAGCAAAGGGATTCTATTCAAACCAAGACGCTGATGTCAGTTGGAGGAACTACCCCACCCTCAGGATACTGGAACCCAACCTTGTGTGGTGGGGAGATTTGAAGCCCCACTCCACGCAGATGAATGGGTGCTCAGGTGTTTCCCTTTATGGAGAATTCATCTAAATACTTCCTCAGTCCATCGGGGACACTCGCTACTATTTGGCCTCAAAGCCCAACCCCCAGGTTTCTCTCAGAGTCAGTCCTAGGGAAACACTCAGGGATTACAAGCTAAGGGATTCTATTAGAACCCAGCCGCTTCTGTCACCTGAAATTGCCAGCCCACACTCAGGATAGCAGAAAACTTCTTCATGTGTGTTCTGGTGGTGGGGATACAGAGTCCACGCTTTTTTCAAGGAGCACAGGTATTCCCATGTTGTGGGCTTTTGGTTAATAACCTCCAAATCCCATGGAGAAGCACTCGCTAATACTTGGATTTAGAGCCCAACCCACCCTTTCCCCAGCACTCCGTATCAGGCAACCAAACAGGGTAGACAAGTTAAGCGATTTTATAAGAACCAAGGCCCTGCTCTCAGTTGGAGGAGGCTGCCCACTCTCAGGATAACTGTGCAAGTGTTCGTGTGTGTGCTGGAGGTGTGGAAACAGACTCCACGGATCTTTATGGGGGCACAGGTGTTCCCAGGTTAGGGATGTAGTTTAAACACCTCCACAAACCATAGAGAGGTCATCGCAAATACTTGGTTTTGGAGCCCAAACCACACTTTCCCCCGCACTCCCGCCTAGGCTTTCCATCAGGGAAGACAAGCAAAGGGATTCAATTAGAACCCAGGCGCTGCTGTCAGTTGGAGGAACTTCCCTGCACTCAGAATTCCAGAACACATTCTTAGGTGTGGGAGAGATGTGCAGCCCCACTGCACCCAGATGAATGCAGGAAAAGGTGTTCCCTTTAGGGAGAAGTCCTCTAAGTACTTCCTCAATGGATCAGGGGGCACTCTCTGCTACGTGGCCTTCAAGCCCAACCCCCAGCTTTCCCTCATGGCCTGGCCTCAAAGAACACTCAGGGAACAGAAGCTAAGGGATACTAATAGAATCCAGGTGCTGCTGTCAGTTTGAGGAACATCCCCACACTCAGAATACAAGAACACATCTTCGTGTGTGTGCTGGATGTAGGGAAACAGTCAAAGCATCTTTCAGGGGGCACATTTATTCCATGGTTGTGGGTTGTAGGTTAAAAACCCACATCCCATGGATAGGCTCTCGCTTATACTTGGTTTAGAGCCCAACCCACACTTTCCCCCACTCTCCAGCCTAGGCATGCCATCAGGGAAGACAAGCTATGGGATTCCTTTAGGACCCAGGCGTTGCTGTCATTTGGAGGAGCCTCCCCACAATCAGGATACCTGAGCACGTCTCCGTGTGTGTGCTGGAGGTGGGGAAACAGATTCCACGCATCTTTATGGGGCACAGGTGATCCAAGGTTGGGTAAGTACCTTAAAACCCTCCACTACCCACAGAGATGCACTCGCTAATACTTGGCTTTAGAGCCCATCCCCCACCATCGCTTACTGCTAGGCCTAGGAAAACACTTAGGGAAGTCAAGCTAAGGGATTCTATTACAACCCAGGTGCTGCTGTCTGTTGGAGGAACCTCCCCACACTCAGAACCCCAGAACACTTCTTCCTGTGTGTGCTGGACGTGGGGAAACATAGCACACGCATTTTTCAGGGGTCACAGTAATTCCCAAGTTGTGGGTTGTAGTTTAAACATCTCCACTACCCATGGAGAGGCACACGCTAATACTTAGTTTTAGATCCCAAATCCCACTTTCAACCACACACTGGCCTAGGCAAACCATCAGGGAAGACAAGCAAAGGGATTCTATTCAAACCAAGACGCTGATGTCAGTTGGAGGAACTACCCCACCCTCAGGATACTGGAACCCAACCTTGTGTGGTGGGGAGATTTGAAGCCCCACTCCACGCAGATGAATGGGTGCTCAGGTGTTTCCCTTTATGGAGAATTCATCTAAATACTTCCTCAGTCCATCGGGGACACTCGCTACTATTTGGCCTCAAAGCCCAACCCCCAGGTTTCTCTCCGAGTCAGTCCTAGGGAAACACTCAGGGATTACAAGCTAAGGGATTCTATTAGAACCCAGCCGCGTCTGTCACCTCAAATTGCCAGCCCACACTCAGGATAGCAGAAAACTTCTTCATGTGTGTTCTGGTGGTGGGGATACAGAGTCCACGCTTTTTTCAAGGAGCACAGGTATTCCCATGTTGTGGGCTTTTGGTTAATAACCTCCAAATCCCATGGAGAAGCACTCGCTAATACTTGGATTTAGAGCCCAACCCACCCTTTCCCCAGCACTCCGTATCAGGCAACCAAACAGGGTAGACAAGTTAAGCGATTTTATAAGAACCAAGGCCCGGCTCTCAGTTGGAGGAGGCTGCCCACTCTCAGGATAACTGTGCAAGTGTTCGTGTGTGTGCTGGAGGTGTGGAAACAGACTCCACGGATCTTTATGGGGGCACAGGTGTTCCCAGGTTAGGGATGTAGTTTAAACACCTCCACAAACCATAGCGAGGTCATCGCAAATACTTGGTTTTGGAGCCCAAACCACACTTTCCCCCGCACTACCGCCTAGGCTTTCCATCAGGGAAGACAAGCAAAGGGATTCAATTAGAACCCAGGCGCTGCTGTCAGTTGGAGGAACTTCCCTGCACTCAGAATTCCAGAACACATTCTTAGGTGTGGGAGAGATGTGCAGCCCCACTGCACCCAGATGAATGCAGGAAAAGGTGTTCCCTTTAGGGAGAAGTCCTCTACGTACTTCCTCAATGGATCAGGGTGCACTCACTGCTACGTGGCCTCCAAGCCCAACCCCCAGCTTTCCCTCATGGTCTGGCCTAAAATAACACTCAGGGATCAGAAGCTAAGGGATACTAATAGAATCCAGGTGCTGCTGTCAGTTTGAGGAACTTCCCCACACTCAGAATACCAGAACACTTCTTCGTGTGTGTGCTGGATGTAGGGAAACAGTCAAAGCATCTTTCAGGGGGCACATTTATTCCATGGTTGTGGGTTGTAGGTTAAAAACCCACATCCCATGGATAGGCTCTCGCTTATACTTGGTTTAGAGCCCAACCCCCACTTTCCTCCACTCTCCAGCCTTGGCATGCCATCAGGAAAGGCAAGCTAAGGGATTCTTTTAGAACCCAGGCGCTGCTGTCATTTGGAGGAGCCTCCCCACAATCAGGATACCTGAGCACGTCTCCGTGTGTGTGCTGGAGGTGGGGAAACAGATTCCACGCATCTTGATGGGGCACAGGTGTTCCAAGGTTGGGGAAGTAGTTTAAAACCCTCCACTACCCACAGAGATGCACTCGCTAATACTTGGCTTTAGAGCCCATCCCCCACCATCGCTTACTGCTAGGCCTAGGAAAACACTTATTGAAGTCAAGCTAAGGGATTCTATTACAACCCAGGTGCTGCTGTCTGTTGGAGGAACCTCCCCACACTCAGAACCCCAGAACACTTCTTCCTGTGTGTGCTGGACGTGGGGAAACATAGCACACGCATTTTTCAGGGGTCACAGTAATTCCCAAGTTGTGGGTTGTAGTTTAAACATCTCCACTACCCATGGAGAGGCACACGCTTATCCTTAGGTTTAGATCCCAAATATCACTTTCAACCACACACTGGCCTAGGCAAACCATCAGGGAAGACACGCAAAGGGATTCTATTCAAACCAAGACGCTGATGTCAGTTGGAGGAACTACCCCACCCTCAGGATACTGGAACCCAACCTTGTGTGGTGGGGAGATTTGAAGCCCCACTCCACGCAGATGAATGGGTGCTCAGGTGTTTCCCTTTATGGAGAATTCATCTAAATACTTCCTCAGTCCATCGGGGACACTCGCTACTATTTGGCCTCAAAGCCCAACCCCCAGGTTTCTCTCAGAGTCAGTCCTAGGGAAACACTCAGGGATTACAAGCTAAGGGATTCTATTAGAACCCAGCCGCTTCTGTCAACTGAAATTGCCAGCCCACACTCAGGATAGCAGAAAACTTCTTCATGTGTGTTCTGGTGGTGGGGATACAGAGTCCACGCTTTTTTCAAGGAGCACAGGTATTCCCATGTTGTGGGCTTTTGGTTAATAACCTCCAAATCCCATGGAGAAGCACTCGCTAATACTTGGATTTAGAGCCCAACCCACCCTTTCCCCAGCACTCCGTATCAGGCAACCAAACAGGGTAGACAAGTTAAGCGATTTTATAAGAACCAAGGCCCTGCTCTCAGTTGGAGGAGGCTGCCCACTCTCAGGATAACTGTGCAAGTGTTCGTGTGTGTGCTGGAGGTGTGGAAACAGACTCCACGGATCTTTATGGGGGCACAGGTGTTCCCAGGTTAGGGATGTAGTTTAAACACCTCCACAAACCATAGAGAGGTCATCGCAAATACTTGGTTTTGGAGCCCAAACCACACTTTCCCCCGCACTCCCGCCTAGGCTTTCCATCAGGGAAGACAAGCAAAGGGATTCAATTAGAACCCAGGCGCTGCTGTCAGTTGGAGGAACTTCCCTGCACTCAGAATTCCAGAACACATTCTTAGGTGTGGGAGAGATGTGCAGCCCCACTGCACCCAGATGAATGCAGGAAAAGGTGTTCCCTTTAGGGAGAAGTCCTCTAAGTACTTCCTCAATGGATCAGGGGGCACTCACTGCTACGTGGCCTCCAAGCCCAACCCCCAGCTTTCCCTCATGGTCTGGCCTAAAATAACACTCAGGGATCAGAAGCTAAGGGATACTAATAGAATCCAGGTGCTGCTGTCAGTTTGAGGAACTTCCCCACACTCAGAATACCAGAACACTTCTTCGTGTGTGTGCTGGATGTAGGGAAACAGTCAAAGCATCTTTCAGGGGGCACATTTATTCCATGGTTGTGGGTTGTAGGTTAAAAACCCACATCCCATGGATAGGCTCTCGCTTATACTTGGTTTAGAGCCCAACCCCCACTTTCCCCCACTCTCCAGCCTAGGCATGCCATCAGGGAAGACAAGCTAAGGGATTCTTTTAGAACCCAGGCGCTGCTGTCATTTGGAGGAGCCTCCCCACAATCAGGATACCTGAGCACGTCTCCGTGTGTGTGCTGGAGGTGGGGAAACAGATTCCACGCATCTGTATGGGGCACAGGTGTTCCAAGGTTGGGGAAGTAGTTTAAAACCCTCCACTACCCACAGAGATGCACTCCCTAATACTTGGCTTTAGAGCCCATCCCCCACCATCGCTTACTGCTAGGCCTAGGAAAACACTTAGGGAAGTCAAGCTAAGGGATTCTATTACAACCCAGGTGCTGCTGTCTGTTGGAGGAACCTCCCCACACTCAGAACCCCAGAACACTTCTTCCTGTGTGTGCTGGACGTGGGGAAACATAGCACACGCATTTTTCAGGGGTCACAGTAATTCCCAAGTTGTGGGTTGTAGTTTAAACATCTCCACTACCCATGGAGAGGCACACGCTAATACTTAGTTTTAGATCCCAAATCCCACTTTCAACCACACACTGGCCTAGGCAAACCATCAGGGAAGACAAGCAAAGGGATTCTATTCAAACCAAGACGCTGATGTCAGTTGGAGGAACTACCCCACCCTCAGGATACTGGAACCCAACCTTGTGTGGTGGGGAGATTTGAAGCCCCACTCCACGCAGATGAATGGGTGCTCAGGTGTTTCCCTTTATGGAGAATTCATCTAAATACTTCCTCAGTCCATCGGGGACACTCGCTACTATTTGGCCTCAAAGCCCAACCCCCAGGTTTCTCTCAGAGTCAGTCCTAGGGAAACACTCAGGGATTACAAGCTAAGGGATTCTATTAGAACCCAGCCGCTTCTGTCACCTGAAATTGCCAGCCCACACTCAGGATAGCAGAAAACTTCTTCATGTGTGTTCTGGTGGTGGGGATACAGAGTCCACGCTTTTTTCAAGGAGCACAGGTATTCCCATGTTGTGGGCTTTTGGTTAATAACCTCCAAATCCCATGGAGAAGCACTCGCTAATACTTGGATTTAGAGCCCAACCCACACTTTCCCCAGCACTCCGTATCAGGCAACCAAACAGGGTAGACAAGTTAAGCGATTTTATAAGAACCAAGGCCCTGCTCTCAGTTGGAGGAGGCTGCCCACTCTCAGGATAACTGTGCAAGTGTTCGTGTGTGTGCTGGAGGTGTGGAAACAGACTCCACGGATCTTTATGGGGGCACAGGTGTTCCCAGGTTAGGGATGTAGTTTAAACACCTCCACAAACCATAGAGAGGTCATCGCAAATACTTGGTTTTGGAGCCCAAACCACACTTTCCCCCGCACTCCCGACTAGGCTTTCCATCAGGGAAGACAAGCAAAGGGATTCAATTAGAACCCAGGCGCTGCTGTCAGTTGGAGGAACTTCCCTGCACTCAGAATTCCAGAACACATTCTTAGGTGTGGGAGAGATGTGCAGCCCCACTGCACCCAGATGAATGCAGGAAAAGGTGTTCCCTTTAGGGAGAAGTCCTCTAAGTACTTCCTCAATGGATCAGGGTGCACTCACTGCTACGTGGCCTCCAAGCCCAACCCCCAGCTTTCCCTCCTGGTCTGGCCTAAAATAACACTCAGGGATCAGAAGCTAAGGGATACTAATAGAATCCAGGTGCTGCTGTCAGTTTGAGGAACTTCCCCACACTCAGAATACCAGAACACTTCTTCGTGTGTGTGCTGGATGTAGGGAAACAGTCAAAGCATCTTTCAGGGGGCACATTTATTCCATGGTTGTGGGTTGTAGGTTAAAAACCCACATCCCATGTATAGGCTCTCGCTTATACTTGGTTTAGAGCCCAACCCCCACTTTCCCCCACTCTCCAGCCTAGGCATGCCATCAGGGAAGACAAGCTAAGGGATTCTTTTAGAACCCAGGCGCTGCTGTCATTTGGAGGAGCCTCCCCACAATCAGGATACCTGAGCACGTCTCCGTGTGTGTGCTGGAGGTGGGGAAACAGATTCCACGCATCTTTATGGGGCACAGGTGTTCCAAGGTTGGGGAAGTAGTTTAAAACCCTCCACTATCCACAGAGATGCACTTGCTAATACTTGGCTTTAGAGCCCATCCCCCACCATCGCTTACTGCTAGGCCTAGGAAAACACTTAAGGAAGACAAGCTAAGGGATTCTATTACAACCCAGGTGCTGCTGTGTTTTGGTGGAACCTCCCCACACTCAGAACCCCAGAACACTTCTTCCTGTGTGTGCTGGACGTGGGGAAACATAGCACACACATTTTTCAGGGGTCACAGTAATTCCCAAGTTGTGGGTTGTAGTTTAAACATCTCCACTACCCATGGAGAGGCACACGCTAATACTTAGTTTTAGATCCCAAATCCCACTTTCAACCACACACTGGCCTAGGCAAACCATCAGGGAAGACAAGCAAAGGGATTCTATTCAAACCAAGATGCTGATGTCAGTTGGAGGAACTACCCCACCCTCAGGATACTGGAACCCAACCTTGTGTGGTGGGGAGATTTGAAGCCCCACTCCACGCAGATGAATGGGTGCTCAGGTGTTTCCCTTTATGGAGAATTCATCTAAATACTTCCTCAGTCCATCGGGGACACTCGCTACTATTTGGCCTCAAAGCCCAACCCCCAGGTTTCTCTCAGAGTCAGTCCTAGGGAAACACTCAGGGATTACAAGCTAAGGGATTCTATTAGAACCCAGCCGCTTCTGTCACCTGAAATTGCCAGCCCACACTCAGGATAGCAGAAAACTTCTTCATGTGTGTTCTGGTGGTGGGGATACAGAGTCCACGCTTTTTTCAAGGAGCACAGGTATTCCCATGTTGTGGGCTTTTGGTTAATAACCTCCAAATCCCATGGAGAAGCACTCGCTAATACTTGGATTTAGAGCCCAACCCACCCTTTCCCCAGCACTCCGTATCAGGCAACCAAACAGGGTAGACAAGTTAAGCGATTTTATAAGAACCAAGGCCCTGCTCTCAGTTGGAGGAGGCTGCCCACTCTCAGGATAACTGTGCAAGTGTTCGTGTGTGTGCTGGAGGTGTGGAAACAGACTCCACGGATCTTTATGGGGGCACAGGTGTTCCCAGGTTAGGGATGTAGTTTAAACACCTCCACAAACCATAGAGAGGTCATCGCAAATACTTGGTTTTGGAGCCCAAACCACACTTTCCCCCGCACTCCCGACTAGGCTTTCCATCAGGGAAGACAAGCAAAGGGATTCAATTAGAACCCAGGCGCTGCTGTCAGATGGAGGAACTTCCCTGCACTCAGAATTCCAGAACACATTCTTAGGTGTGGGAGAGATGTGCAGCCCCACTGCACCCAGATGAATGCAGGAAAAGGTGTTCCCTTTAGGGAGAAGTCCTCTAAGTACTTCCTCAATGGATCAGGGGGCACTCACTGCTACGTGGCCTCCAAGCCCAACCCCCAGCTTTCCCTCATGGTCTGGTCTAACATAACATTCAGGGAACAGAAGCTAAGGGATACTAATAGAATCCAGGTGCTGCTGTCAGTTTGAGGAACTTCCCCACACTCAGAATACCAGAACACTTCTTCGTGTGTGTGCTGGATGTAGGGAAACAGTCAAAGCATCTTTCAGGGGGCACATTTATTCCATGGTTGTGGGTTGTAGGTTAAAAACCCACATCCCATGGATAGGCTCTCGCTTATACTTGGTTTAGAGCCCAACCCCCACTTTCCCCCACTCTCCAGCCTAGGCATGCCATCAGGGAAGACAAGCTAAGGGATTCTTTTAGAACCCAGGCGCTGCTGTCATTTGGAGGAGCCTCCCCACAATCAGGATACCTGAGCACGTCTCCGTGTGTGTGCTGGAGGTGGGGAAACAGATTCCACGCATCGTTATGGGGCACAGGTGTTCCAAGGTTGGGGAAGTAGTTTAAAACCCTCCACTACCCACAGAGATGCACTCGCTAATACTTGGCTTTAGAGCCCATCCCCCACCATCGCTTACTGCTAGGCCTAGGAAAACACTTAGGGAAGTCAAGCTAAGGGATTCTATTACAACCCAGGTGCTGCTGTCTGTTGGTGGAACCTCCCCACACTCAGAACCCCAGAACACTTCTTCCTGTGTGTGCTGGACGTGGGGAAACATAGCACACGCATTTTTCAGGGGTCACAGTAATTCCCAAGTTGTGGGTTGTAGTTTAAACATCTCCACTACCCATGGAGAGGCACACGCTAATCCTTAGTTTTAGATCCCAAATCCCACTTTCAACCACACACTGGCCTAGGCAAACCATCAGGGAAGACAAGCAAAGGGATTCTATTCAAACCAAGACGCTGATGTCAGTTGGAGGAACTACCCCACCCTCAGGATACTGGAACCCAACCTTGTGTGGTGGGGAGATTTGAAGCCCCACTCCACGCAGATGAATGGGTGCTCAGGTGTTTCCCTTTATGGAGAATTCATCTAAATACTTCCTCAGTCCATCGGGGACACTCGCTACGATTTGGCCTCAAAGCCCAACCCCCAGGTTTCTCTCAGAGTCAGTCCTAGGGAAACACTCAGGGATTACAAGCTAAGGGATTCTATTAGAACCCAGCCGCTTCTGTCACCTGAAATTGCCAGCCCACACTCAGGATAGCAGAAAACTTCTTCATGTGTGTTCTGGTGGTGGGGATACAGAGTCCACGCTTTTTTCAAGGAGCACAGGTATTCCCATGTTGTGGGCTTTTGGTTAATAACCTCCAAATCCCATGGAGAAGCACTCGCTAATACTTGGATTTAGAGCCCAACCCACACTTTCCCCAGCACTCCGTATCAGGCAACCAAACAGGGTAGACAAGTTAAGCGATTTTATAAGAACCAAGGCCCTGCTCTCAGTTGGAGGAGGCTGCCCACTCTCAGGATAACTGTGCAAGTGTTCGTGTGTGTGCTGGAGGTGTGGAAACAGACTCCACGGATCTTTATGGGGGCACAGGTGTTCCCAGGTTAGGGATGTAGTTTAAACACCTCCACAAACCATAGAGAGGTCATCGCAAATACTTGGTTTTGGAGCCCAAACCACACTTTCCCCCGCACTCCCGACTAGGCTTTCCATCAGGGAAGACAAGCAAAGGGATTCAATTAGAACCCAGGCGCTGCTGTCAGTTGGAGGAACTTCCCTGCACTCAGAATTCCAGAACACATTCTTAGGTGTGGGAGAGATGTGCAGCCCCACTGCACCCAGATGAATGCAGGAAAAGGTGTTCCCTTTAGGGAGAAGTCCTCTAAGTACTTCCTCAATGGATCAGGGTGCACTCACTGCTACGTGGCCTCCAAGCCCAACCCCCAGCTTTCCCTCCTGGTCTGGCCTAAAATAACACTCAGGGATCAGAAGCTAAGGGATACTAATAGAATCCAGGTGCTGCTGTCAGTTTGAGGAACTTCCCCACACTCAGAATACCAGAACACTTCTTCGTGTGTGTGCTGGATGTAGGGAAACAGTCAAAGCATCTTTCAGGGGGCACATTTATTCCATGGTTGTGGGTTGTAGGTTAAAAACCCACATCCCATGTATAGGCTCTCGCTTATACTTGGTTTAGAGCCCAACCCCCACTTTCCCCCACTCTCCAGCCTAGGCATGCCATCAGGGAAGACAAGCTAAGGGATTCTTTTAGAACCCAGGCGCTGCTGTCATTTGGAGGAGCCTCCCCACAATCAGGATACCTGAGCACGTCTCCGTGTGTGTGCTGGAGGTGGGGAAACAGATTCCACGCATCTTTATGGGGCACAGGTGTTCCAAGGTTGGGGAAGTAGTTTAAAACCCTCCACTATCCACAGAGATGCACTTGCTAATACTTGGCTTTAGAGCCCATCCCCCACCATCGCTTACTGCTAGGCCTAGGAAAACACTTAAGGAAGTCAAGCTAAGGGATTCTATTACAACCCAGGTGCTGCTGTGTGTTGGTGGAACCTCCCCACACTCAGAACCCCAGAACACTTCTTCCTGTGTGTGCTGGACGTGGGGAAACATAGCACACACATTTTTCAGGGGTCACAGTAATTCCCAAGTTGTGGGTTGTAGTTTAAACATCTCCACTACCCATGGAGAGGCACACGCTAATACTTAGTTTTAGATCCCAAATCCCACTTTCAACCACACACTGGCCTAGGCAAACCATCAGGGAAGACAAGCAAAGGGATTCTATTCAAACCAAGATGCTGATGTCAGTTGGAGGAACTACCCCACCCTCAGGATACTGGAACCCAACCTTGTGTGGTGGGGAGATTTGAAGCCCCACTCCACGCAGATGAATGGGTGCTCAGGTGTTTCCCTTTATGGAGAATTCATCTAAATACTTCCTCAGTCCATCGGGGACACTCGCTACTATTTGGCCTCAAAGCCCAACCCCCAGGTTTCTCTCAGAGTCAGTCCTAGGGAAACACTCAGGGATTACAAGCTAAGGGATTCTATTAGAACCCAGCCGCTTCTGTCACCTGAAATTGCCAGCCCACACTCAGGATAGCAGAAAACTTCTTCATGTGTGTTCTGGTGGTGGGGATACAGAGTCCACGCTTTTTTCAAGGAGCACAGGTATTCCCATGTTGTGGGCTTTTGGTTAATAACCTCCAAATCCCATGGAGAAGCACTCGCTAATACTTGGATTTAGAGCCCAACCCACCCTTTCCCCAGCACTCCGTATCAGGCAACCAAACAGGGTAGACAAGTTAAGCGATTTTATAAGAACCAAGGCCCTGCTCTCAGTTGGAGGAGGCTGCCCACTCTCAGGATAACTGTGCAAGTGTTCGTGTGTGTGCTGGAGGTGTGGAAACAGACTCCACGGATCTTTATGGGGGCACAGGTGTTCCCAGGTTAGGGATGTAGTTTAAACACCTCCACAAACCATAGAGAGGTCATCGCAAATACTTGGTTTTGGAGCCCAAACCACACTTTCCCCCGCACTCCCGACTAGGCTTTCCATCAGGGAAGACAAGCAAAGGGATTCAATTAGAACCCAGGCGCTGCTGTCAGATGGAGGAACTTCCCTGCACTCAGAATTCCAGAACACATTCTTAGGTGTGGGAGAGATGTGCAGCCCCACTGCACCCAGATGAATGCAGGAAAAGGTGTTCCCTTTAGGGAGAAGTCCTCTAAGTACTTCCTCAATGGATCAGGGGGCACTCACTGCTACGTGGCCTCCAAGCCCAACCCCCAGCTTACCCTCATGGTCTGGTCTAACATAACATTCAGGGAACAGAAGCTAAGGGATACTAATAGAATCCAGGTGCTGCTGTCAGTTTGAGGAACTTCCCCACACTCAGAATACCAGAACACTTCTTCGTGTGTGTGCTGGATGTAGGGAAACAGTCAAAGCATCTTTCAGGGGGCACATTTATTCCATGGTTGTGGGTTGTAGGTTAAAAACCCACATCCCATGGATAGGCTCTCGCTTATACTTGGTTTAGAGCCCAACCCCCACTTTCCCCCACTCTCCAGCCTAGGCATGCCATCAGGGAAGACAAGCTAAGGGATTCTTTTAGAACCCAGGCGCTGCTGTCATTTGGAGGAGCCTCCCCACAATCAGGATACCTGAGCACGTCTCCGTGTGTGTGCTGGAGGTGGGGAAACAGATTCCACGCATCGTTATGGGGCACAGGTGTTCCAAGGTTGGGGAAGTAATTTAAAACCCTCCACTACCCACAGAGATGCACTCGCTAATACTTGGCTTTAGAGCCCATCCCCCACCATCGCTTACTGCTAGGCCTAGGAAAACACTTAGGGAAGTCAAGCTAAGGGATTCTATTACAACCCAGGTGCTGCTGTCTGTTGGTGGAACCTCCCCACACTCAGAACCCCAGAACACTTCTTCCTGTGTGTGCTGGACGTGGGGAAACATAGCACACGCATTTTTCAGGGGTCACAGTAATTCCCAAGTTGTGGGTTGTAGTTTAAACATCTCCACTACCCATGGAGAGGCACACGCTAATCCTTAGTTTTAGATCCCAAATCCCACTTTCAACCACACACTGGCCTAGGCAAACCATCAGGGAAGACAAGCAAAGGGATTCTATTCAAACCAAGACGCTGATGTCAGTTGGAGGAACTACCCCACCCTCAGGATACTGGAACCCAACCTTGTGTGGTGGGGAGATTTGAAGCCCCACTCCACGCAGATGAATGGGTGCTCAGGTGTTTCCCTTTATGGAGAATTCATCTAAATACTTCCTCAGTCCATCGGGGACACTCGCTACGATTTGGCCTCAAAGCCCAACCCCCAGGTTTCTCTCAGAGTCAGTCCTAGGGAAACACTCAGGGATTACAAGCTAAGGGATTCTATTAGAACCCAGCCGCTTCTGTCACCTGAAATTGCCTGCCCACACTCAGGATAGCAGAAAACTTCTTCATGTGTGTTCTGGTGGTGGGGATACAGAGTCCACGCTTTTTTCAAGGAGCACAGGTATTCCCATGTTGTGGGCTTTTGGTTAATAACCTCCAAATCCCATGGAGAAGCACTCGCTAATACTTGGATTTAGAGCCCAACCCACACTTTCCCCAGCACTCCGTATCAGGCAACCAAACAGGGTAGACAAGTTAAGCGATTTTATAAGAACCAAGGCCCTGCTCTCAGTTGGAGGAGGCTGCCCACTCTCAGGATAACTGTGCAAGTGTTCGTGTGTGTGCTGGAGGTGTGGAAACAGACTCCACGGATCTTTATGGGGGCACAGGTGTTCCCAGGTTAGGGATGTAGTTTAAACACCTCCACAAACCATAGAGAGGTCATCGCAAATACTTGGTTTTGGAGCCCAAACCACACTTTCCCCCGCACTCCCGACTAGGCTTTCCATCAGGGAAGACAAGCAAAGGGATTCAATTAGAACCCAGGCGCTGCTGTCAGTTGGAGGAACTTCCCTGCACTCAGAATTCCAGAACACATTCTTAGGTGTGGGAGAGATGTGCAGCCCCACTGCACCCAGATGAATGCAGGAAAAGGTGTTCCCTTTAGGGAGAAGTCCTCTAAGTACTTCCTCAATGGATCAGGGGGCACTCACTGCTACGTGGCCTCCAAGCCCAACCCCCAGCTTTCCCTCATGGCCTGGTCTAAGAGAACACTCAGGGAACAGAACCTAAGGGATACTAATTGAATCCAGGTGCTGCTGTCAGTTTGAGGAACTTCCCCACACTCAGAATACCAGAACACATTTTCGTGTGTGTGCTGGATGTAGGGAAACAGTCAAAGCATCTTTCAGGGGGCACATTTATTCCATGGTTGTGGGTTGTAGGTTAAAAACCCACATCCCATGGATAGGCTCTCGCTTATACTTGGTTTAGAGCCCAACCCACACTTTCCCCCACTCTCCAGCCTAGGCATGCCATCAGGGAAGACAAGCTAAGGGATTCTTTTAGAACCCAGGCGCTGCTGTCATTTGGAGGAGCCTCCCCACAATCAGGATACCTGAGCACGTCTCCGTGTGTGTGCTGGAGGTGGGGAAACAGATTCCACGCATCTGTATGGGGCACAGGTGTTCCAAGGTTGGGGAAGTAGTTTAAAACCCTCCACTACCCACAGAGATGCACTCCCTAATACTTGGCTTTAGAGCCCATCCCCCACCATCGCTTACTGCTAGGCCTAGGAAAACACTTAGGGAAGTCAAGCTAAGGGATTCTATTACAACCCAGGTGCTGCTGTCTGTTGGAGGAACCTCCCCACACTCAGAACCCCAGAACACTTCTTCCTGTGTGTGCTGGACGTGGGGAAACATAGCACACGCATTTTTCAGGGGTCACAGTAATTCCCAAGTTGTGGGTTGTAGTTTAAACATCTCCACTACCCATGGAGAGGCACACGCTAATACTTAGTTTTAGATCCCAAATCCCACTTTCAACCACACACTGGCCTAGGCAAACCATCAGGGAAGACAAGCAAAGGGATTCTATTCAAACCAAGACGCTGATGTCAGTTGGAGGAACTACCCCACCCTCAGGATACTGGAACCCAACCTTGTGTGGTGGGGAGATTTGAAGCCCCACTCCACGCAGATGAATGGGTGCTCAGGTGTTTCCCTTTAAGGAGAATTCATCTAAATACTTCCTCAGTCCATCGGGGACACTCGCTACTATTTGGCCTCAAAGCCCAACCCCCAGGTTTCTCTCAGAGTCAGTCCTAGGGAAACACTCAGGGATTACAAGCTAAGGGATTCTATTAGAACCCAGCCGCTTCTGTCAACTGAAATTGCCAGCCCACACTCAGGATAGCAGAAAACTTCTTCATGTGTGTTCTGGTGGTGGGGATACAGAGTCCACGCTTTTTTCAAGGAGCACAGGTATTCCCATGTTGTGGGCTTTTGGTTAATAACCTCCAAATCCCATGGAGAAGCACTCGCTAATACTTGGATTTAGAGCCCAACCCACCCTTTCCCCAGCACTCCGTATCAGGCAACCAAACAGGGTAGACAAGTTAAGCGATTTTATAAGAACCAAGGCCCTGCTCTCAGTTGGAGGAGGCTGCCCACTCTCAGGATAACTGTGCAAGTGTTCGTGTGTGTGCTGGAGGTGTGGAAACAGACTCCACGGATCTTTATGGGGGCACAGGTGTTCCCAGGTTAGGGATGTAGTTTAAACACCTCCACAAACCATAGAGAGGTCATCGCAAATACTTGGTTTTGGAGCCCAAACCACACTTTCCCCCGCACTCCCGCCTAGGCTTTCCATCAGGGAAGACAAGCAAAGGGATTCAATTAGAACCCAGGCGCTGCTGGCAGTTGGTGGAACCTCCCCACACTCAGAACCCCAGAACACTTCTTCCTGTGTGTGCTGGACGTGGGGAAACATACCACACGCATTTTTCAGGGGTCACAGTAATTCCCAAGTTGTGGGTTGTAGTTTAAACATCTCCACTACCCATGGAGAGGCACACGCTAATCCTTAGTTTTAGATCCCAAATCCCACTTTCAACCACACACTGGCCTAGGCAAACCATCAGGGAAGACAAGCAAAGGGATTCTATTCAAACCAAGACGCTGATGTCAGTTGGAGGAACTACCCCACCCTCAGGATACTGGAACCCAACCTTGTGTGGTGGGGAGATTTGAAGCCCCACTCCACGCAGATGAATGGGTGCTCAGGTGTTTCCCTTTATGGAGAATTCATCTAAATACTTCCTCAGTCCATCGGGGACACTCGCTACTATTTGGCCTCAAAGCCCAACCCCCAGGTTTCTCTCAGAGTCAGTCCTAGGGAAACACTCAGGGATTACAAGCTAAGGGATTCTATTAGAACCCAGCCGCTTCTGTCACCTGAAATTGCCAGCCCACACTCAGGATAGCAGAAAACTTCTTCATGTGTGTTCTGGTGGTGGGGATACAGAGTCCACGCTTTTTTCAAGGAGCACAGGTATTCCCATGTTGTGGGCTTTTGGTTAATAACCTCCAAATCCCATGGAGAAGCACTCGCTAATACTTGGATTTAGAGCCCAACCCACCCTTTCCCCAGCACTCCGTATCAGGCAACCAAACAGGGTAGACAAGTTAAGCGATTTTATAAGAACCAAGGCCCTGCTCTCAGTTGGAGGAGGCTGCCCACTCTCAGGATAACTGTGCAAGTGTTCGTGTGTGTGCTGGAGGTGTGGAAACAGACTCCACGGATCTTTATGGGGGCACAGGTGTTCCCAGGTTAGGGATGTAGTTTAAACACCTCCACAAACCATAGAGAGGTCATCGCAAATACTTGGTTTTGGAGCCCAAACCACACTTTCCCCCGCACTCCCGACTAGGCTTTCCATCAGGGAAGACAAGCAAAGGGATTCAATTAGAACCCAGGCGCTGCTGTCAGTTGGAGGAACTTCCCTGCACTCAGAATTCCAGAACACATTCTTAGGTGTGGGAGAGATGTGCAGCCCCACTGCACCCAGATGAATGCAGGAAAAGGTGTTCCCTTTAGGGAGAAGTCCTCTAAGTACTTCCTCAATGGATCAGGGGGCACTCACTGCTACGTGGCCTCCAAGCCCAACCCCCAGCTTTCCCTCATGGCCTGGTCTTAGAGAACACTCAGGGAACAGAAGCTAAGGGATACTAATTGAATCCAGGTGCTGCTGTCAGTTTGAGGAACTTCCCCACACTCAGAATACCAGAACACATTTTCGTGTGTGTGCTGGATGTAGGGAAACAGTCAAAGCATCTTTCAGGGTTCACATTTATTCCATGGTTGTGGGTTGTAGGTTAAAAACCCACATCCCATGGATAGGCTCTCGCTTATACTTGGTTTAGAGCCCAACCCACACTTTCCCCCACTCTCCAGCCTAGGCATGCCATCAGGGAAGACAAGCTAAGTGATTCTTTTAGAACCCAGGCGCTGCTGTCATTTGGAGGAGCCTCCCCACAATCAGGATACCTGAGCACGTCTCCGTGTGTGTGCTGGAGGTGGGGAAACAGATTCCACGCATCTGTATGGGGCACAGGTGTTCCAAGGTTGGGGAAGTAGTTTAAAACCCTCCACTACCCACAGAGATGCACTCCCTAATACTTGGCTTTAGAGCCCATCCCCCACCATCGCTTACTGCTAGGCCTAGGAAAACACTTAGGGAAGTCCAGCTATGGGATTCTATTACAACCCAGGTGCTGCTGTCTGTTGGAGGAACCTCCCCACACTCAGAACCCCAGAACACTTCTTCCTGTGTGTGCTGGACGTGGGGAAACATAGCACACGCATTTTTCAGGGGTCACAGTAATTCCCAAGTTGTGGGTTGTAGTTTAAACATCTCCACTACCCATGGAGAGGCACACGCTAATACTTAGTTTTAGATCCCAAATCCCACTTTCAACCACACACTGGCCTAGGCAAACCATCAGGGAAGACAAGCAAAGGGATTCTATTCAAACCAAGACGCTGATGTCAGTTGGAGGAACTACCCCACCCTCAGGATACTGGAACCCAACCTTGTGTGGTGGGGAGATTTGAAGCCCCACTCCACGCAGATGAATGGGTGCTCAGGTGTTTCCCTTTATGGAGAATTCATCTAAATACTTCCTCAGTCCATCGGGGACACTCGCTACTATTTGGCCTCAAAGCCCAACCCCCAGGTTTCTCTCAGAGTCAGTCCTAGGGAAACACTCAGGGATTACAAGCTAAGGGATTCTATTAGAACCCAGCCGCTTCTGTCAACTGAAATTGCCAGCCCACACTCAGGATAGCAGAAAACTTCTTCATGTGTGTTCTGGTGGTGGGGATACAGAGTCCACGCTTTTTTCAAGGAGCACAGGTATTCCCATGTTGTGGGCTTTTGGTTAATAACCTCCAAATCCCATGGAGAAGCACTCGCTAATACTTGGATTTAGAGCCCAACCCACCCTTTCCCCAGCACTCCGTATCAGGCAACCAAACAGGGTAGACAAGTTAAGCGATTTTATAAGAACCAAGGCCCTGCTCTCAGTTGGAGGAGGCTGCCCACTCTCAGGATAACTGTGCAAGTGTTCGTGTGTGTGCTGGAGGTGTGGAAACAGACTCCACGGATCTTTATGGGGGCACAGGTGTTCCCAGGTTAGGGATGTAGTTTAAACACCTCCACAAACCATAGAGAGGTCATCGCAAATACTTGGTTTTGGAGCCCAAACCACACTTTCCCCCGCACTCCCGCCTAGGCTTTCCATCATGGAAGACAAGCAAAGGGATTCAATTAGAACCCAGGCGCTGCTGTCAGTTGGAGGAACTTCCCTGCACTCAGAATTCCAGAACACATTCTTAGGTGTGGGAGAGATGTGCAGCCCCACTGCACCCAGATGAATGCAGGAAAAGGTGTTCCCTTTAGGGAGAAGTCCTCTAAGTACTTCCTCAATGGATCAGGGGGCACTCACTGCTACGTGGCCTCCAAGCCCAACCCCCAGCTTTCCCTCATAGCCTGGTCTAAGAGAACACTCAGGGAACAGAAGCTAAGGGATACTAATTGAATCCAGGTGCTGCTGTCAGTTTGAGGAACTTCCCCACACTCAGAATACCAGAACACATTTTCGTGTGTGTGCTGGATGTAGGGAAACAGTCAAAGCATCTTTCAGGGGGCACATTTATTCCATGGTTGTGGGTTGTAGGTTAAAAACCCACATCCCATGGATAGGCTCTCGCTTATACTTGGTTTAGAGCCCAACCCACACTTTCCCCCACTCTCCAGCCTAGGCATGCCATCAGGGAAGACAAGCTAAGGGATTCTTTTAGAACCCAGGCGCTGCTGTCATTTGGAGGAGCCTCCCCACAATCAGGATACCTGAGCACGTCTCCGTGTGTGTGCTGGAGGTGGGGAAACAGATTCCACGCATCTGTATGGGGCACAGGTGTTCCAAGGTTGGGGAAGTAGTTTAAAACCCTCCACTACCCACAGAGATGCACTCCCTAATACTTGGCTTTAGAGCCCATCCCCCACCATCGCTTACTGCTAGGCCTAGGAAAACACTTAGGGAAGTCAAGCTAAGGGATTCTATTACAACCCAGGTGCTGCTGTCTGTTGGAGGAACCTCCCCACACTCAGAACCCCAGAACACTTCTTCCTGTGTGTGCTGGACGTGGGGAAACATAGCACACGCATTTTTCAGGGGTCACAGTAATTCCCAAGTTGTGGGTTGTAGTTTAAACATCTCCACTACCCATGGAGAGGCACACGCTAATACTTAGTTTTAGATCCCAAATCCCACTTTCAACCACACACTGGCCTAGGTAAACCATCAGGGAAGACAAGCAAAGGGATTCTATTCAAACCAAGACGCTGATGTCAGTTGGAGGAACTACCCCACCCTCAGGATACTGGAACCCAACCTTGTGTGGTGGGGAGATTTGAAGCCCCACTCCACGCAGATGAATGGGTGCTCAGGTGTTTCCCTTTATGGAGAATTCATCTAAATACTTCCTCAGTCCATCGGGGACACTCGCTACTATTTGGCCTCAAAGCCCAACCCCCAGGTTTCTCTCAGAGTCAGTCCTAGGGAAACACTCAGGGATTACAAGCTAAGGGATTCTATTAGAACCCAGCCGCTTCTGTCAACTGAAATTGCCAGCCCACACTCAGGATAGCAGAAAACTTCTTCATGTGTGTTCTGGTGGTGGGGATACAGAGTCCACGCTTTTTTCAAGGAGCACAGGTATTCCCATGTTGTGGGCTTTAGGTTAATAACCTCCAAATCCCATGGAGAAACACTCGCTAATACTTGGATTTAGAGCCCAACCCACACTTTCCCCAGCACTCCGTATCAGGCAACCAAACAGGGTAGACAAGTTAAGCGATTTTATAAGAACCAAGGCCCTGCTCTCAGTTGGAGGAGGCTGCCCACTCTCAGGATAACTGTGCAAGTGTTCGTGTGTGTGCTGGAGGTGTGGAAACAGACTCCACGGATCTTTATGGGGGCACAGGTGTTCCCAGGTTAGGGATGTAGTTTAAACACCTCCACAAACCATAGAGAGGTCATCGCAAATACTTGGTTTTGGAGCCCAAACCACACTTTCCCCCGCACTCCCGCCTAGGCTTTCCATCAGGGAAGACAAGCAAAGGGATTCAATTAGAACCCAGGCGCTGCTGTCAGTTGGAGGAACTTCCCTGCACTCAGAATTCCAGAACACATTCTTAGGTGTGGGAGAGATGTGCAGCCCCACTGCACCCAGATGAATGCAGGAAAAGGTGTTCCCTTTAGGGAGAAGTCCTCTAAGTACTTCCTCAATGGATCAGGGGGCACTCACTGCTACGTGGCCTCCAAGCCCAACCCCCAGCTTTCCCTCATGGTCTGGCCTAAAATAACACTCAGGGATCAGAAGCTAAGGGATACTAATAGAATCCAGGTGCTGCTGTCAGTTTGAGGAACTTCCCCACACTCAGAATACCAGAACACTTCTTCGTGTGTGTGCTGGATGTAGGGAAACAGTCAAAGCATCTTTCAGGGGGCACATTTATTCCATGGTTGTGGGTTGTAGGTTAAAAACCCACATCCCATGGATAGGCTCTCGCTTATACTTGGTTTAGAGCCCAACCCACACTTTCCCCCACTCTCCAGCCTAGGCATGCCATCAGGGAAGACAAGCTAAGGGATTCTTTTAGAACCCAGGCGCTGCTGTCATTTGGAGGAGCCTCCCCACAATCAGGATACCTGAGCACGTCTCCGTGTGTGTGCTGGAGGTGGGGAAACAGATTCCACGCATCTTTATGGGGCACAGGTGTTCCAAGGTTGGGGAAGTAGTTTAAAACCCTCCACTACCCACAGAGATGCACTCGCTAATACTTGGCTTTAGAGCCCATCCCCCACCATCGCTTACTGCTAGGCCTAGGAAAACACTTAGGGAAGTCAAGCTAAGGGATTCTGTTACAACCCAGGTGCTGCTGTCTGTTGGTGGAACCTCCCCACACTCAGAACCCCAGAACACTTCTTCCTGTGTGTGCTGGACGTGGGGAAACATAGCACACGCATTTTTCAGGGGTCACAGTAATTCCCAAGTTGTGGGTTGTAGTTTAAACATCTCCACTACCCATGGAGAGGCACACGCTAATCCTTAGTTTTAGATCCCAAATCCCACTTTCAACCACACACTGGCCTAGGCAAACCATCAGGGAAGACAAGCAAAGGGATTCTATTCAAACCAAGACGCTGATGTCAGTTGGAGGAACTACCCCACCCTCAGGATACTGGAACCCAACCTTGTGTGGTGGGGAGATTTGAAGCCCCACTCCACGCAGATGAATGGGTGCTCAGGTGTTTCCCTTTATGGAGAATTCATCTAAATACTTCCTCAGTCCATCGGGGACACTCGCTACGATTTGGCCTCAAAGCCCAACCCCCAGGTTTCTCTCAGAGTCAGTCCTAGGGAAACACTCAGGGATTACAAGCTAAGGGATTCTATTAGAACCCAGCCGCTTCTGTCACCTGAAATTGCCAGCCCACACTCAGGATAGCAGAAAACTTCTTCATGTGTGTTCTGGTGGTGGGGATACAGAGTCCACGCTTTTTTCAAGGAGCACAGGTATTCCCATGTTGTGGGCTTTTGGTTAATAACCTCCAAATCCCATGGAGAAGCACTCGCTAATACTTGGATTTAGAGCCCAACCCACACTTTCCCCAGCACTCCGTATCAGGCAACCAAACAGGGTAGACAAGTTAAGCGATTTTATAAGAACCAAGGCCCTGCTCTCAGTTGGAGGAGGCTGCCCACTCTCAGGATAACTGTGCAAGTGTTCGTGTGTGTGCTGGAGGTGTGGAAACAGACTCCACGGATCTTTATGGGGGCACAGGTGTTCCCAGGTTAGGGATGTAGTTTAAACACCTCCACAAACCATAGAGAGGTCATCGCAAATACTTGGTTTTGGAGCCCAAACCACACTTTCCCCCGCACTCCCGACTAGGCTTTCCATCAGGGAAGACAAGCAAAGGGATTCAATTAGAACCCAGGCGCTGCTGTCAGTTGGAGGAACTTCCCTGCACTCAGAATTCCAGAACACATTCTTAGGTGTGGGAGAGATGTGCAGCCCCACTGCACCCAGATGAATGCAGGAAAAGGTGTTCCCTTTAGGGAGAAGTCCTCTAAGTACTTCCTCAATGGATCAGGGTGCACTCACTGCTACGTGGCCTCCAAGCCCAACCCCCAGCTTTCCCTCCTGGTCTGGCCTAAAATAACACTCAGGGATCAGAAGCTAAGGGATACTAATAGAATCCAGGTGCTGCTGTCAGTTTGAGGAACTTCCCCACACTCAGAATACCAGAACACTTCTTCGTGTGTGTGCTGGATGTAGGGAAACAGTCAAAGCATCTTTCAGGGGGCACATTTATTCCATGGTTGTGGGTTGTAGGTTAAAAACCCACATCCCATGTATAGGCTCTCGCTTATACTTGGTTTAGAGCCCAACCCCCACTTTCCCCCACTCTCCAGCCTAGGCATGCCATCAGGGAAGACAAGCTAAGGGATTCTTTTAGAACCCAGGCGCTGCTGTCATTTGGAGGAGCCTCCCCACAATCAGGATACCTGAGCACGTCTCCGTGTGTGTGCTGGAGGTGGGGAAACAGATTCCACGCATCTTTATGGGGCACAGGTGTTCCAAGGTTGGGGAAGTAGTTTAAAACCCTCCACTATCCACAGAGATGCACTTGCTAATACTTGGCTTTAGAGCCCATCCCCCACCATCGCTTACTGCTAGGCCTAGGAAAACACTTAAGGAAGTCAAGCTAAGGGATTCTATTACAACCCAGGTGCTGCTGTGTGTTGGTGGAACCTCCCCACACTCAGAACCCCAGAACACTTCTTCCTGTGTGTGCTGGACGTGGGGAAACATAGCACACACATTTTTCAGGGGTCACAGTAATTCCCAAGTTGTGGGTTGTAGTTTAAACATCTCCACTACCCATGGAGAGGCACACGCTAATACTTAGTTTTAGATCCCAAATCCCACTTTCAACCACACACTGGCCTAGGCAAACCATCAGGGAAGACAAGCAAAGGGATTCTATTCAAACCAAGATGCTGATGTCAGTTGGAGGAACTACCCCACCCTCAGGATACTGGAACCCAACCTTGTGTGGTGGGGAGATTTGAAGCCCCACTCCACGCAGATGAATGGGTGCTCAGGTGTTTCCCTTTATGGAGAATTCATCTAAATACTTCCTCAGTCCATCGGGGACACTCGCTACTATTTGGCCTCAAAGCCCAACCCCCAGGTTTCTCTCAGAGTCAGTCCTAGGGAAACACTCAGGGATTACAAGCTAAGGGATTCTATTAGAACCCAGCCGCTTCTGTCACCTGAAATTGCCAGCCCACACTCAGGATAGCAGAAAACTTCTTCATGTGTGTTCTGGTGGTGGGGATACAGAGTCCACGCTTTTTTCAAGGAGCACAGGTATTCCCATGTTGTGGGCTTTTGGTTAATAACCTCCAAATCCCATGGAGAAGCACTCGCTAATACTTGGATTTAGAGCCCAACCCACACTTTCCCCAGCACTCCGTATCAGGCAACCAAACAGGGTAGACAAGTTAAGCGATTTTATAAGAACCAAGGCCCTGCTCTCAGTTGGAGGAGGCTGCCCACTCTCAGGATAACTGTGCAAGTGTTCGTGTGTGTGCTGGAGGTGTGGAAACAGACTCCACGGATCTTTATGGGGGCACAGGTGTTCCCAGGTTAGGGATGTAGTTTAAACACCTCCACAAACCATAGAGAGGTCATCGCAAATACTTGGTTTTGGAGCCCAAACCACACTTTCCCCCGCACTCCCGACTAGGCTTTCCATCAGGGAAGACAAGCAAAGGGATTCAATTAGAACCCAGGCGCTGCTGTCAGTTGGAGGAACTTCCCTGCACTCAGAATTCCAGAACACATTCTTAGGTGTGGGAGAGATGTGCAGCCCCACTGCACCCAGATGAATGCAGGAAAAGGTGTTCCCTTTAGGGAGAAGTCCTCTAAGTACTTCCTCAATGGATCAGGGGGCACTCACTGCTACGTGGCCTCCAAGCCCAACCCCCAGCTTTCCCTCATGGCCTGGTCTAAGAGAACACTCAGGGAACAGAACCTAAGGGATACTAATTGAATCCAGGTGCTGCTGTCAGTTTGAGGAACTTCCCCACACTCAGAATACCAGAACACATTTTCGTGTGTGTGCTGGATGTAGGGAAACAGTCAAAGCATCTTTCAGGGGGCACATTTATTCCATGGTTGTGGGTTGTAGGTTAAAAACCCACATCCCATGGATAGGCTCTCGCTTATACTTGGTTTAGAGCCCAACCCACACTTTCCCCCACTCTCCAGCCTAGGCATGCCATCAGGGAAGACAAGCTAAGGGATTCTTTTAGAACCCAGGCGCTGCTGTCATTTGGAGGAGCCTCCCCACAATCAGGATACCTGAGCACGTCTCCGTGTGTGTGCTGGAGGTGGGGAAACAGATTCCACGCATCTGTATGGGGCACAGGTGTTCCAAGGTTGGGGAAGTAGTTTAAAACCCTCCACTACCCACAGAGATGCACTCCCTAATACTTGGCTTTAGAGCCCATCCCCCACCATCGCTTACTGCTAGGCCTAGGAAAACACTTAGGGAAGTCAAGCTAAGGGATTCTATTACAACCCAGGTGCTGCTGTCTGTTGGAGGAACCTCCCCACACTCAGAACCCCAGAACACTTCTTCCTGTGTGTGCTGGACGTGGGGAAACATAGCACACGCATTTTTCAGGGGTCACAGTAATTCCCAAGTTGTGGGTTGTAGTTTAAACATCTCCACTACCCATGGAGAGGCACACGCTAATACTTAGTTTTAGATCCCAAATCCCACTTTCAACCACACACTGGCCTAGGCAAACCATCAGGGAAGACAAGCAAAGGGATTCTATTCAAACCAAGACGCTGATGTCAGTTGGAGGAACTACCCCACCCTCAGGATACTGGAACCCAACCTTGTGTGGTGGGGAGATTTGAAGCCCCACTCCACGCAGATGAATGGGTGCTCAGGTGTTTCCCTTTAAGGAGAATTCATCTAAATACTTCCTCAGTCCATCGGGGACACTCGCTACTATTTGGCCTCAAAGCCCAACCCCCAGGTTTCTCTCAGAGTCAGTCCTAGGGAAACACTCAGGGATTACAAGCTAAGGGATTCTATTAGAACCCAGCCGCTTCTGTCAACTGAAATTGCCAGCCCACACTCAGGATAGCAGAAAACTTCTTCATGTGTGTTCTGGTGGTGGGGATACAGAGTCCACGCTTTTTTCAAGGAGCACAGGTATTCCCATGTTGTGGGCTTTTGGTTAATAACCTCCAAATCCCATGGAGAAGCACTCGCTAATACTTGGATTTAGAGCCCAACCCACCCTTTCCCCAGCACTCCGTATCAGGCAACCAAACAGGGTAGACAAGTTAAGCGATTTTATAAGAACCAAGGCCCTGCTCTCAGTTGGAGGAGGCTGCCCACTCTCAGGATAACTGTGCAAGTGTTCGTGTGTGTGCTGGAGGTGTGGAAACAGACTCCACGGATCTTTATGGGGGCACAGGTGTTCCCAGGTTAGGGATGTAGTTTAAACACCTCCACAAACCATAGAGAGGTCATCGCAAATACTTGGTTTTGGAGCCCAAACCACACTTTCCCCCGCACTCCCGCCTAGGCTTTCCATCAGGGAAGACAAGCAAAGGGATTCAATTAGAACCCAGGCGCTGCTGGCAGTTGGTGGAACCTCCCCACACTCAGAACCCCAGAACACTTCTTCCTGTGTGTGCTGGACGTGGGGAAACATACCACACGCATTTTTCAGGGGTCACAGTAATTCCCAAGTTGTGGGTTGTAGTTTAAACATCTCCACTACCCATGGAGAGGCACACGCTAATCCTTAGTTTTAGATCCCAAATCCCACTTTCAACCACACACTGGCCTAGGCAAACCATCAGGGAAGACAAGCAAAGGGATTCTATTCAAACCAAGACGCTGATGTCAGTTGGAGGAACTACCCCACCCTCAGGATACTGGAACCCAACCTTGTGTGGTGGGGAGATTTGAAGCCCCACTCCACGCAGATGAATGGGTGCTCAGGTGTTTCCCTTTATGGAGAATTCATCTAAATACTTCCTCAGTCCATCGGGGACACTCGCTACTATTTGGCCTCAAAGCCCAACCCCCAGGTTTCTCTCAGAGTCAGTCCTAGGGAAACACTCAGGGATTACAAGCTAAGGGATTCTATTAGAACCCAGCCGCTTCTGTCACCTGAAATTGCCAGCCCACACTCAGGATAGCAGAAAACTTCTTCATGTGTGTTCTGGTGGTGGGGATACAGAGTCCACGCTTTTTTCAAGGAGCACAGGTATTCCCATGTTGTGGGCTTTTGGTTAATAACCTCCAAATCCCATGGAGAAGCACTCGCTAATACTTGGATTTAGAGCCCAACCCACCCTTTCCCCAGCACTCCGTATCAGGCAACCAAACAGGGTAGACAAGTTAAGCGATTTTATAAGAACCAAGGCCCTGCTCTCAGTTGGAGGAGGCTGCCCACTCTCAGGATAACTGTGCAAGTGTTCGTGTGTGTGCTGGAGGTGTGGAAACAGACTCCACGGATCTTTATGGGGGCACAGGTGTTCCCAGGTTAGGGATGTAGTTTAAACACCTCCACAAACCATAGAGAGGTCATCGCAAATACTTGGTTTTGGAGCCCAAACCACACTTTCCCCCGCACTCCCGACTAGGCTTTCCATCAGGGAAGACAAGCAAAGGGATTCAATTAGAACCCAGGCGCTGCTGTCAGTTGGAGGAACTTCCCTGCACTCAGAATTCCAGAACACATTCTTAGGTGTGGGAGAGATGTGCAGCCCCACTGCACCCAGATGAATGCAGGAAAAGGTGTTCCCTTTAGGGAGAAGTCCTCTAAGTACTTCCTCAATGGATCAGGGGGCACTCACTGCTACGTGGCCTCCAAGCCCAACCCCCAGCTTTCCCTCATGGCCTGGTCTTAGAGAACACTCAGGGAACAGAAGCTAAGGGATACTAATTGAATCCAGGTGCTGCTGTCAGTTTGAGGAACTTCCCCACACTCAGAATACCAGAACACATTTTCGTGTGTGTGCTGGATGTAGGGAAACAGTCAAAGCATCTTTCAGGGTTCACATTTATTCCATGGTTGTGGGTTGTAGGTTAAAAACCCACATCCCATGGATAGGCTCTCGCTTATACTTGGTTTAGAGCCCAACCCACACTTTCCCCCACTCTCCAGCCTAGGCATGCCATCAGGGAAGACAAGCTAAGTGATTCTTTTAGAACCCAGGCGCTGCTGTCATTTGGAGGAGCCTCCCCACAATCAGGATACCTGAGCACGTCTCCGTGTGTGTGCTGGAGGTGGGGAAACAGATTCCACGCATCTGTATGGGGCACAGGTGTTCCAAGGTTGGGGAAGTAGTTTAAAACCCTCCACTACCCACAGAGATGCACTCCCTAATACTTGGCTTTAGAGCCCATCCCCCACCATCGCTTACTGCTAGGCCTAGGAAAACACTTAGGGAAGTCAAGCTATGGGATTCTATTACAACCCAGGTGCTGCTGTCTGTTGGAGGAACCTCCCCACACTCAGAACCCCAGAACACTTCTTCCTGTGTGTGCTGGACGTGGGGAAACATAGCACACGCATTTTTCAGGGGTCACAGTAATTCCCAAGTTGTGGGTTGTAGTTTAAACATCTCCACTACCCATGGAGAGGCACACGCTAATACTTAGTTTTAGATCCCAAATCCCACTTTCAACCACACACTGGCCTAGGCAAACCATCAGGGAAGACAAGCAAAGGGATTCTATTCAAACCAAGACGCTGATGTCAGTTGGAGGAACTACCCCACCCTCAGGATACTGGAACCCAACCTTGTGTGGTGGGGAGATTTGAAGCCCCACTCCACGCAGATGAATGGGTGCTCAGGTGTTTCCCTTTATGGAGAATTCATCTAAATACTTCCTCAGTCCATCGGGGACACTCGCTACTATTTGGCCTCAAAGCCCAACCCCCAGGTTTCTCTCAGAGTCAGTCCTAGGGAAACACTCAGGGATTACAAGCTAAGGGATTCTATTAGAACCCAGCCGCTTCTGTCAACTGAAATTGCCAGCCCACACTCAGGATAGCAGAAAACTTCTTCATGTGTGTTCTGGTGGTGGGGATACAGAGTCCACGCTTTTTTCAAGGAGCACAGGTATTCCCATGTTGTGGGCTTTTGGTTAATAACCTCCAAATCCCATGGAGAAGCACTCGCTAATACTTGGATTTAGAGCCCAACCCACCCTTTCCCCAGCACTCCGTATCAGGCAACCAAACAGGGTAGACAAGTTAAGCGATTTTATAAGAACCAAGGCCCTGCTCTCAGTTGGAGGAGGCTGCCCACTCTCAGGATAACTGTGCAAGTGTTCGTGTGTGTGCTGGAGGTGTGGAAACAGACTCCACGGATCTTTATGGGGGCACAGGTGTTCCCAGGTTAGGGATGTAGTTTAAACACCTCCACAAACCATAGAGAGGTCATCGCAAATACTTGGTTTTGGAGCCCAAACCACACTTTCCCCCGCACTCCCGCCTAGGCTTTCCATCAGGGAAGACAAGCAAAGGGATTCAATTAGAACCCAGGCGCTGCTGTCAGTTGGAGGAACTTCCCTGCACTCAGAATTCCAGAACACATTCTTAGGTGTGGGAGAGATGTGCAGCCCCACTGCACCCAGATGAATGCAGGAAAAGGTGTTCCCTTTAGGGAGAAGTCCTCTAAGTACTTCCTCAATGGATCAGGGGGCACTCACTGCTACGTGGCCTCCAAGCCCAACCCCCAGCTTTCCCTCATAGCCTGGTCTAAGAGAACACTCAGGGAACAGAAGCTAAGGGATACTAATTGAATCCAGGTGCTGCTGTCAGTTTGAGGAACTTCCCCACACTCAGAATACCAGAACACATTTTCGTGTGTGTGCTGGATGTAGGGAAACAGTCAAAGCATCTTTCAGGGGGCACATTTATTCCATGGTTGTGGGTTGTAGGTTAAAAACCCACATCCCATGGATAGGCTCTCGCTTATACTTGGTTTAGAGCCCAACCCACACTTTCCCCCACTCTCCAGCCTAGGCATGCCATCAGGGAAGACAAGCTAAGGGATTCTTTTAGAACCCAGGCGCTGCTGTCATTTGGAGGAGCCTCCCCACAATCAGGATACCTGAGCACGTCTCCGTGTGTGTGCTGGAGGTGGGGAAACAGATTCCACGCATCTGTATGGGGCACAGGTGTTCCAAGGTTGGGGAAGTAGTTTAAAACCCTCCACTACCCACAGAGATGCACTCCCTAATACTTGGCTTTAGAGCCCATCCCCCACCATCGCTTACTGCTAGGCCTAGGAAAACACTTAGGGAAGTCAAGCTAAGGGATTCTATTACAACCCAGGTGCTGCTGTCTGTTGGAGGAACCTCCCCACACTCAGAACCCCAGAACACTTCTTCCTGTGTGTGCTGGACGTGGGGAAACATAGCACACGCATTTTTCAGGGGTCACAGTAATTCCCAAGTTGTGGGTTGTAGTTTAAACATCTCCACTACCCATGGAGAGGCACACGCTAATACTTAGTTTTAGATCCCAAATCCCACTTTCAACCACACACTGGCCTAGGTAAACCATCAGGGAAGACAAGCAAAGGGATTCTATTCAAACCAAGACGCTGATGTCAGTTGGAGGAACTACCCCACCCTCAGGATACTGGAACCCAACCTTGTGTGGTGGGGAGATTTGAAGCCCCACTCCACGCAGATGAATGGGTGCTCAGGTGTTTCCCTTTATGGAGAATTCATCTAAATACTTCCTCAGTCCATCGGGGACACTCGCTACTATTTGGCCTCAAAGCCCAACCCCCAGGTTTCTCTCAGAGTCAGTCCTAGGGAAACACTCAGGGATTACAAGCTAAGGGATTCTATTAGAACCCAGCCGCTTCTGTCAACTGAAATTGCCAGCCCACACTCAGGATAGCAGAAAACTTCTTCATGTGTGTTCTGGTGGTGGGGATACAGAGTCCACGCTTTTTTCAAGGAGCACAGGTATTCCCATGTTGTGGGCTTTAGGTTAATAACCTCCAAATCCCATGGAGAAACACTCGCTAATACTTGGATTTAGAGCCCAACCCACACTTTCCCCAGCACTCCGTATCAGGCAACCAAACAGGGTAGACAAGTTAAGCGATTTTATAAGAACCAAGGCCCTGCTCTCAGTTGGAGGAGGCTGCCCACTCTCAGGATAACTGTGCAAGTGTTCGTGTGTGTGCTGGAGGTGTGGAAACAGACTCCACGGATCTTTATGGGGGCACAGGTGTTCCCAGGTTAGGGATGTAGTTTAAACACCTCCACAAACCATAGAGAGGTCATCGCAAATACTTGGTTTTGGAGCCCAAACCACACTTTCCCCCGCACTCCCGCCTAGGCTTTCCATCAGGGAAGACAAGCAAAGGGATTCAATTAGAACCCAGGCGCTGCTGTCAGTTGGAGGAACTTCCCTGCACTCAGAATTCCAGAACACATTCTTAGGTGTGGGAGAGATGTGCAGCCCCACTGCACCCAGATGAATGCAGGAAAAGGTGTTCCCTTTAGGGAGAAGTCCTCTAAGTACTTCCTCAATGGATCAGGGGGCACTCACTGCTACGTGGCCTCCAAGCCCAACCCCCAGCTTTCCCTCATGGTCTGGCCTAAAATAACACTCAGGGATCAGAAGCTAAGGGATACTAATAGAATCCAGGTGCTGCTGTCAGTTTGAGGAACTTCCCCACACTCAGAATACCAGAACACTTCTTCGTGTGTGTGCTGGATGTAGGGAAACAGTCAAAGCATCTTTCAGGGGGCACATTTATTCCATGGTTGTGGGTTGTAGGTTAAAAACCCACATCCCATGGATAGGCTCTCGCTTATACTTGGTTTAGAGCCCAACCCACACTTTCCCCCACTCTCCAGCCTAGGCATGCCATCAGGGAAGACAAGCTAAGGGATTCTTTTAGAACCCAGGCGCTGCTGTCATTTGGAGGAGCCTCCCCACAATCAGGATACCTGAGCACGTCTCCGTGTGTGTGCTGGAGGTGGGGAAACAGATTCCACGCATCTTTATGGGGCACAGGTGTTCCAAGGTTGGGGAAGTAGTTTAAAACCCTCCACTACCCACAGAGATGCACTCGCTAATACTTGGCTTTAGAGCCCATCCCCCACCATCGCTTACTGCTAGGCCTAGGAAAACACTTAGGGAAGTCAAGCTAAGGGATTCTGTTACAACCCAGGTGCTGCTGTCTGTTGGTGGAACCTCCCCACACTCAGAACCCCAGAACACTTCTTCCTGTGTGTGCTGGACGTGGGGAAACATAGCACACGCATTTTTCAGGGGTCACAGTAATTCCCAAGTTGTGGGTTGTAGTTTAAACATCTCCACTACCCATGGAGAGGCACATGCTAATACTTAGTTTTAGATCCCAAATCCCACTTTCAACCACACACTGGCCTAGGCAAACCATCAGGGAAGACAAGCAAAGGGATTCTATTCAAACCAAGACGCTGATGTCAGTTGGAGGAACTACCCCACCCTCAGGATACTGGAACCCAACCTTGTGTGGTGGGGAGATTTGAAGCCCCACTCCACGCAGATGAATGGGTGCTCAGGTGTTTCCCTTTATGGAGAATTCATCTAAATACTTCCTCAGTCCATCGGGGACACTCGCTACTATTTGGCCTCAAAGCCCAACCCCCAGGTTTCTCTCAGAGTCAGTCCTAGGGAAACACTCAGGGATTACAAGCTAAGGGATTCTATTAGAACCCAGCCGCTTCTGTCAACTGAAATTGCCAGCCCACACTCAGGATAGCAGAAAACTTCTTCATGTGTGTTCTGGTGGTGGGGATACAGAGTCCACGCTTTTTTCAAGGAGCACAGGTATTCCCATGTTGTGGGCTTTTGGTTAATAACCTCCAAATCCCATGGAGAAGCACTCGCTAATACTTGGATTTAGAGCCCAACCCACCCTTTCCCCAGCACTCCGTATCAGGCAACCAAACAGGGTAGACAAGTTAAGCGATTTTATAAGAACCAAGGCCCTGCTCTCAGTTGGAGGAGGCTGCCCACTCTCAGGATAACTGTGCAAGTGTTCGTGTGTGTGCTGGAGGTGTGGAAACAGACTCCACGGATCTTTATGGGGGCACAGGTGTTCCCAGGTTAGGGATGTAGTTTAAACACCTCCACAAACCATAGAGAGGTCATCGCAAATACTTGGTTTTGGAGCCCAAACCACACTTTCCCCCGCACTCCCGCCTAGGCTTTCCATCAGGGAAGACAAGCAAAGGGATTCAATTAGAACCCAGGCGCTGCTGTCAGTTGGAGGAACTTCCCTGCACTCAGAATTCCAGAACACATTCTTAGGTGTGGGAGAGATGTGCAGCCCCACTGCACCCAGATGAATGCAGGAAAAGGTGTTCCCTTTAGGGAGAAGTCCTCTAAGTACTTCCTCAATGGATCAGGGGGCACTCACTGCTACGTGGCCTCCAAGCCCAACCCCCAGCTTTCCCTCATGGCCTGGTCTAAGAGAACACTCAGGGAACAGAAGCTAAGGGATACTAATTGAATCCAGGTGCTGCTGTCAGTTTGAGGAACTTCCCCACACTCAGAATACCAGAACACATTTTCGTGTGTGTGCTGGATGTAGGGAAACAGTCAAAGCATCTTTCAGGGGGCACATTTATTCCATGGTTGTGGGTTGTAGGTTAAAAACCCACATCCCATGGATAGGCTCTCGCTTATACTTGGTTTAGAGCCCAACCCACACTTTCCCCACTCTCCAGCCTAGGCATGCCATCAGGGAAGACAAGCTAAGGGATTCTTTTAGAACCCAGGCGCTGCTGTCATTTGGAGGAGCCTCCCCACAATCAGGATACCTGAGCACGTCTCCGTGTGTGTGCTGGAGGTGGGGAAACAGATTCCACGCATCTGTATGGGGCACAGGTGTTCCAAGGTTGGGGAAGTAGTTTAAAACCCTCCACTACCCACAGAGATGCACTCCCTAATACTTGGCTTTAGAGCCCATCCCCCACCATCGCTTACTGCTAGGCCTAGGAAAACACTTAGGGAAGTCAAGCTAAGGGATTCTATTACAACCCAGGTGCTGCTGTCTGTTGGAGGAACCTCCCCACACTCAGAACCCCAGAACACTTCTTCCTGTGTGTGCTGGACGTGGGGAAACATAGCACACGCATTTTTCAGGGGTCACAGTAATTCCCAAGTTGTGGGTTGTAGTTTAAACATCTCCACTACCCATGGAGAGGCACACGCTAATACTTAGTTTTAGATCCCAAATCCCACTTTCAACCACACACTGGCCTAGGCAAACCATCAGGGAAGACAAGCAAAGGGATTCTATTCAAACCAAGACGCTGATGTCAGTTGGAGGAACTACCCCACCCTCAGGATACTGGAACCCAACCTTGTGTGGTGGGGAGATTTGAAGCCCCACTCCACGCAGATGAATGGGTGCTCAGGTGTTTCCCTTTATGGAGAATTCATCTAAATACTTCCTCAGTCCATCGGGGACACTCGCTACTATTTGGCCTCAAAGCCCAACCCCCAGGTTTCTCTCAGAGTCAGTCCTAGGGAAACACTCAGGGATTACAAGCTAAGGGATTCTATTAGAACCCAGCCGCTTCTGTCAACTGAAATTGCCAGCCCACACTCAGGATAGCAGAAAACTTCTTCATGTGTGTTCTGGTGGTGGGGATACAGAGTCCACGCTTTTTTCAAGGAGCACAGGTATTCCCATGTTGTGGGCTTTTGGTTAATAACCTCCAAATCCCATGGAGAAGCACTCGCTAATACTTGGATTTAGAGCCCAACCCACCCTTTCCCCAGCACTCCGTATCAGGCAACCAAACAGGGTAGACAAGTTAAGCGATTTTATAAGAACCAAGGCCCTGCTCTCAGTTGGAGGAGGCTGCCCACTCTCAGGATAACTGTGCAAGTGTTCGTGTGTGTGCTGGAGGTGTGGAAACAGACTCCACGGATCTTTATGGGGGCACAGGTGTTCCCAGGTTAGGGATGTAGTTTAAACACCTCCACAAACCATAGAGAGGTCATCGCAAATACTTGGTTTTGGAGCCCAAACCACACTTTCCCCCGCACTCCCGCCTAGGCTTTCCATCAGGGAAGACAAGCAAAGGGATTCAATTAGAACCCAGGCGCTGCTGTCAGTTGGAGGAACTTCCCTGCACTCAGAATTCCAGAACACATTCTTAGGTGTGGGAGAGATGTGCAGCCCCACTGCACCCAGATGAATGCAGGAAAAGGTGTTCCCTTTAGGGAGAAGTCCTCTAAGTACTTCCTCAATGGATCAGGGGGCACTCACTGCTACGTGGCCTCCAAGCCCAACCCCCAGCTTTCCCTCATGGCCTGGTCTAAGAGAACACTCAGGGAACAGAAGCTAAGGGATACTAATTGAATCCAGGTGCTGCTGTCAGTTTGAGGAACTTCCCCACACTCAGAATACCAGAACACATTTTCGTGTGTGTGCTGGATGTAGGGAAACAGTCAAAGCATCTTTCAGGGGGCACATTTATTCCATGGTTGTGGGTTGTAGGTTAAAAACCCACATCCCATGGATAGGCTCTCGCTTATACTTGGTTTAGAGCCCAACCCACACTTTCCCCCACTCTCCAGCCTAGGCATGCCATCAGGGAAGACAAGCTAAGGGATTCTTTTAGAACCCAGGCGCTGCTGTCATTTGGAGGAGCCTCCCCACAATCAGGATACCTGAGCACGTCTCCGTGTGTGTGCTGGAGGTGGGGAAACAGATTCCACGCATCTGTATGGGGCACAGGTGTTCCAAGGTTGGGGAAGTAGTTTAAAACCCTCCACTACCCACAGAGATGCACTCCCTAATACTTGGCTTTAGAGCCCATCCCCCACCATCGCTTACTGCTAGGCCTAGGAAAACACTTAGGGAAGTCAAGCTAAGGGATTCTATTACAACCCAGGTGCTGCTGTCTGTTGGAGGAACCTCCCCACACTCAGAACCCCAGAACACTTCTTCCTGTGTGTGCTGGACGTGGGGAAACATAGCACACGCATTTTTCAGGGGTCACAGTAATTCCCAAGTTGTGGGTTGTAGTTTAAACATCTCCACTACCCATGGAGAGGCACACGCTAATACTTAGTTTTAGATCCCAAATCCCACTTTCAACCACACACTGGCCTAGGTAAACCATCAGGGAAGACAAGCAAAGGGATTCTATTCAAACCAAGACGCTGATGTCAGTTGGAGGAACTACCCCACCCTCAGGATACTGGAACCCAACCTTGTGTGGTGGGGAGATTTGAAGCCCCACTCCACGCAGATGAATGGGTGCTCAGGTGTTTCCCTTTATGGAGAATTCATCTAAATACTTCCTCAGTCCATCGGGGACACTCGCTACTATTTGGCCTCAAAGCCCAACCCCCAGGTTTCTCTCAGAGTCAGTCCTAGGGAAACACTCAGGGATTACAAGCTAAGGGATTCTATTAGAACCCAGCCGCTTCTGTCAACTGAAATTGCCAGCCCACACTCAGGATAGCAGAAAACTTCTTCATGTGTGTTCTGGTGGTGGGGATACAGAGTCCACGCTTTTTTCAAGGAGCACAGGTATTCCCATGTTGTGGGCTTTAGGTTAATAACCTCCAAATCCCATGGAGAAACACTCGCTAATACTTGGATTTAGAGCCCAACCCACACTTTCCCCAGCACTCCGTATCAGGCAACCAAACAGGGTAGACAAGTTAAGCGATTTTATAAGAACCAAGGCCCTGCTCTCAGTTGGAGGAGGCTGCCCACTCTCAGGATAACTGTGCAAGTGTTCGTGTGTGTGCTGGAGGTGTGGAAACAGACTCCACGGATCTTTATGGGGGCACAGGTGTTCCCAGGTTAGGGATGTAGTTTAAACACCTCCACAAACCATAGAGAGGTCATCGCAAATACTTGGTTTTGGAGCCCAAACCACACTTTCCCCCGCACTCCCGCCTAGGCTTTCCATCAGGGAAGACAAGCAAAGGGATTCAATTAGAACCCAGGCGCTGCTGTCAGTTGGAGGAACTTCCCTGCACTCAGAATTCCAGAACACATTCTTAGGTGTGGGAGAGATGTGCAGCCCCACTGCACCCAGATGAATGCAGGAAAAGGTGTTCCCTTTAGGGAGAAGTCCTCTAAGTACTTCCTCAATGGATCAGGGGGCACTCACTGCTACGTGGCCTCCAAGCCCAACCCCCAGCTTTCCCTCATGGTCTGGCCTAAAATAACACTCAGGGATCAGAAGCTAAGGGATACTAATAGAATCCAGGTGCTGCTGTCAGTTTGAGGAACTTCCCCACACTCAGAATACCAGAACACTTCTTCGTGTGTGTGCTGGATGTAGGGAAACAGTCAAAGCATCTTTCAGGGGGCACATTTATTCCATGGTTGTGGGTTGTAGGTTAAAAACCCACATCCCATGGATAGGCTCTCGCTTATACTTGGTTTAGAGCCCAACCCACACTTTCCCCCACTCTCCAGCCTAGGCATGCCATCAGGGAAGACAAGCTAAGGGATTCTTTTAGAACCCAGGCGCTGCTGTCATTTGGAGGAGCCTCCCCACAATCAGGATACCTGAGCACGTCTCCGTGTGTGTGCTGGAGGTGGGGAAACAGATTCCACGCATCTTTATGGGGCACAGGTGTTCCAAGGTTGGGGAAGTAGTTTAAAACCCTCCACTACCCACAGAGATGCACTCGCTAATACTTGGCTTTAGAGCCCATCCCCCACCATCGCTTACTGCTAGGCCTAGGAAAACACTTAGGGAAGTCAAGCTAAGGGATTCTGTTACAACCCAGGTGCTGCTGTCTGTTGGTGGAACCTCCCCACACTCAGAACCCCAGAACACTTCTTCCTGTGTGTGCTGGACGTGGGGAAACATAGCACACGCATTTTTCAGGGGTCACAGTAATTCCCAAGTTGTGGGTTGTAGTTTAAACATCTCCACTACCCATGGAGAGGCACATGCTAATACTTAGTTTTAGATCCCAAATCCCACTTTCAACCACACACTGGCCTAGGCAAACCATCAGGGAAGACAAGCAAAGGGATTCTATTCAAACCAAGACGCTGATGTCAGTTGGAGGAACTACCCCACCCTCAGGATACTGGAACCCAACCTTGTGTGGTGGGGAGATTTGAAGCCCCACTCCACGCAGATGAATGGGTGCTCAGGTGTTTCCCTTTATGGAGAATTCATCTAAATACTTCCTCAGTCCATCGGGGACACTCGCTACTATTTGGCCTCAAAGCCCAACCCCCAGGTTTCTCTCAGAGTCAGTCCTAGGGAAACACTCAGGGATTACAAGCTAAGGGATTCTATTAGAACCCAGCCGCTTCTGTCAACTGAAATTGCCAGCCCACACTCAGGATAGCAGAAAACTTCTTCATGTGTGTTCTGGTGGTGGGGATACAGAGTCCACGCTTTTTTCAAGGAGCACAGGTATTCCCATGTTGTGGGCTTTTGGTTAATAACCTCCAAATCCCATGGAGAAGCACTCGCTAATACTTGGATTTAGAGCCCAACCCACCCTTTCCCCAGCACTCCGTATCAGGCAACCAAACAGGGTAGACAAGTTAAGCGATTTTATAAGAACCAAGGCCCTGCTCTCAGTTGGAGGAGGCTGCCCACTCTCAGGATAACTGTGCAAGTGTTCGTGTGTGTGCTGGAGGTGTGGAAACAGACTCCACGGATCTTTATGGGGGCACAGGTGTTCCCAGGTTAGGGATGTAGTTTAAACACCTCCACAAACCATAGAGAGGTCATCGCAAATACTTGGTTTTGGAGCCCAAACCACACTTTCCCCCGCACTCCCGCCTAGGCTTTCCATCAGGGAAGACAAGCAAAGGGATTCAATTAGAACCCAGGCGCTGCTGTCAGTTGGAGGAACTTCCCTGCACTCAGAATTCCAGAACACATTCTTAGGTGTGGGAGAGATGTGCAGCCCCACTGCACCCAGATGAATGCAGGAAAAGGTGTTCCCTTTAGGGAGAAGTCCTCTAAGTACTTCCTCAATGGATCAGGGGGCACTCACTGCTACGTGGCCTCCAAGCCCAACCCCCAGCTTTCCCTCATGGCCTGGTCTAAGAGAACACTCAGGGAACAGAAGCTAAGGGATACTAATTGAATCCAGGTGCTGCTGTCAGTTTGAGGAACTTCCCCACACTCAGAATACCAGAACACATTTTCGTGTGTGTGCTGGATGTAGGGAAACAGTCAAAGCATCTTTCAGGGGGCACATTTATTCCATGGTTGTGGGTTGTAGGTTAAAAACCCACATCCCATGGATAGGCTCTCGCTTATACTTGGTTTAGAGCCCAACCCACACTTTCCCCACTCTCCAGCCTAGGCATGCCATCAGGGAAGACAAGCTAAGGGATTCTTTTAGAACCCAGGCGCTGCTGTCATTTGGAGGAGCCTCCCCACAATCAGGATACCTGAGCACGTCTCCGTGTGTGTGCTGGAGGTGGGGAAACAGATTCCACGCATCTGTATGGGGCACAGGTGTTCCAAGGTTGGGGAAGTAGTTTAAAACCCTCCACTACCCACAGAGATGCACTCCCTAATACTTGGCTTTAGAGCCCATCCCCCACCATCGCTTACTGCTAGGCCTAGGAAAACACTTAGGGAAGTCAAGCTAAGGGATTCTATTACAACCCAGGTGCTGCTGTCTGTTGGAGGAACCTCCCCACACTCAGAACCCCAGAACACTTCTTCCTGTGTGTGCTGGACGTGGGGAAACATAGCACACGCATTTTTCAGGGGTCACAGTAATTCCCAAGTTGTGGGTTGTAGTTTAAACATCTCCACTACCCATGGAGAGGCACACGCTAATACTTAGTTTTAGATCCCAAATCCCACTTTCAACCACACACTGGCCTAGGTAAACCATCAGGGAAGACAAGCAAAGGGATTCTATTCAAACCAAGACGCTGATGTCAGTTGGAGGAACTACCCCACCCTCAGGATACTGGAACCCAACCTTGTGTGGTGGGGAGATTTGAAGCCCCACTCCACGCAGATGAATGGGTGCTCAGGTGTTTCCCTTTATGGAGAATTCATCTAAATACTTCCTCAGTCCATCGGGGACACTCGCTACTATTTGGCCTCAAAGCCCAACCCCCAGGTTTCTCTCAGAGTCAGTCCTAGGGAAACACTCAGGGATTACAAGCTAAGGGATTCTATTAGAACCCAGCCGCTTCTGTCAACTGAAATTGCCAGCCCACACTCAGGATAGCAGAAAACTTCTTCATGTGTGTTCTGGTGGTGGGGATACAGAGTCCACGCTTTTTTCAAGGAGCACAGGTATTCCCATGTTGTGGGCTTTAGGTTAATAACCTCCAAATCCCATGGAGAAACACTCGCTAATACTTGGATTTAGAGCCCAACCCACACTTTCCCCAGCACTCCGTATCAGGCAACCAAACAGGGTAGACAAGTTAAGCGATTTTATAAGAACCAAGGCCCTGCTCTCAGTTGGAGGAGGCTGCCCACTCTCAGGATAACTGTGCAAGTGTTCGTGTGTGTGCTGGAGGTGTGGAAACAGACTCCACGGATCTTTATGGGGGCACAGGTGTTCCCAGGTTAGGGATGTAGTTTAAACACCTCCACAAACCATAGAGAGGTCATCGCAAATACTTGGTTTTGGAGCCCAAACCACACTTTCCCCCGCACTCCCGCCTAGGCTTTCCATCAGGGAAGACAAGCAAAGGGATTCAATTAGAACCCAGGCGCTGCTGTCAGTTGGAGGAACTTCCCTGCACTCAGAATTCCAGAACACATTCTTAGGTGTGGGAGAGATGTGCAGCCCCACTGCACCCAGATGAATGCAGGAAAAGGTGTTCCCTTTAGGGAGAAGTCCTCTAAGTAATTCCTCAATGGATCAGGGGGCACTCACTGCTACGTGGCCTCCAAGCCCAACCCCCAGCTTTCCCTCATGGTCTGGCCTAAAATAACACTCAGGGATCAGAAGCTAAGGGATACTAATAGAATCCAGGTGCTGCTGTCAGTTTGAGGAACTTCCCCACACTCAGAATACCAGAACACTTCTTCGTGTGTGTGCTGGATGTAGGGAAACAGTCAAAGCATCTTTCAGGGGGCACATTTATTCCATGGTTGTGGGTTGTAGGTTAAAAACCCACATCCCATGGATAGGCTCTCGCTTATACTTGGTTTAGAGCCCAACCCACACTTTCCCCCACTCTCCAGCCTAGGCATGCCATCAGGGAAGACAAGCTAAGGGATTCTTTTAGAACCCAGGCGCTGCTGTCATTTGGAGGAGCCTCCCCACAATCAGGATACCTGAGCACGTCTCCGTGTGTGTGCTGGAGGTGGGGAAACAGATTCCACGCATCTTTATGGGGCACAGGTGTTCCAAGGTTGGGGAAGTAGTTTAAAACCCTCCACTACCCACAGAGATGCACTCGCTAATACTTGGCTTTAGAGCCCATCCCCCACCATCGCTTACTGCTAGGCCTAGGAAAACACTTAGGGAAGTCAAGCTAAGGGATTCTGTTACAACCCAGGTGCTGCTGTCTGTTGGTGGAACCTCCCCACACTCAGAACCCCAGAACACTTCTTCCTGTGTGTGCTGGACGTGGGGAAACATAGCACACGCATTTTTCAGGGGTCACAGTAATTCCCAAGTTGTGGGTTGTAGTTTAAACATCTCCACTACCCATGGAGAGGCACACGCTAATCCTTAGTTTTAGATCCCAAATCCCACTTTCAACCACACACTGGCCTAGGCAAACCATCAGGGAAGACAAGCAAATGGATTCTATTCAAACCAAGACGCTGATGTCAGTTGGAGGAACTACCCCACCCTCAGGATACTGGAACCCAACCTTGTGTGGTGGGGAGATTTGAAGCCCCACTCCACGCAGATGAATGGGTGCTCAGGTGTTTCCCTTTATGGAGAATTCATCTAAATACTTCCTCAGTCCATCGGGGACACTCGCTACTATTTGGCCTCAAAGCCCAACCCCCAGGTTTCTCTCAGAGTCAGTCCTAGGGAAACACTCAGGGATTACAAGCTAAGGGATTCTATTAGAACCCAGCCGCTTCTGTCACCTGAAATTGCCAGCCCACACTCAGGATAGCAGAAAACTTCTTCATGTGTGTTCTGGTGGTGGGGATACAGAGTCCACGCTTTTTTCAAGGAGCACAGGTATTCCCATGTTGTGGGCTTTTGGTTAATAACCTCCAAATCCCATGGAGAAGCACTCGCTAATACTTGGATTTAGAGCCCAACCCACCCTTACCCCAGCACTCCGTATCAGGCAACCAAACAGGGTAGACAAGTTAAGCGATTTTATAAGAACCAAGGCCCTGCTCTCAGTTGGAGGAGGCTGCCCACTCTCAGGATAACTGTGCAAGTGTTCGTGTGTGTGCTGGAGGTGTGGAAACAGACTCCACGGATCTTGATGGGGGCACAGGTGTTCCCAGGTTAGGGATGTAGTTTAAACACCTCCACAAACCATAGAGAGGTCATGGCAAATACTTGGTTTTTGAGCCCAAACCACACTTTCCCCCGCACTCCCGCCTAGGCTTTCCATCAGGGAAGACAAGCAAAGGGATTCAATTAGAACCCAGGCGCTGCTGTCAGTTGGAGGAACTTCCCTGCACTCAGAATTCCAGAACACATTCTTAGGTGTGGGAGAGATGTGCAGCCCCACTGCACCCAGATGAATGCAGGAAAAGGTGTTCCCTTTAGGGAGAAGTCCTCTAAGTACTTCCTCAATGGATCAGGGGGCACTCAATGCTACGTGGCCTCCAAGCCCAACCCCCAGCTTTCCCTCATGGTCTGGCCTAAAATAACACTCAGGGAACAGAAGCTAAGGGATACTAATAGAATCCAGGTGCTGCTGTCAGTTTGAGGAACTTCCCCACACTCAGAATACCAGAACACTTCTTCGTGTGTGTGCTGGATGTAGGGAAACAGTCAAAGCATCTTTCAGGGGGCACATTTATTCCATGGTTGTGGGTTGTAGGTTAAAAACCCACATCCCATGGATAGGCTCTCGCTTATACTTGGTTTAGAGCCCAACCCCCACTTTCCCCCACTCTCCAGCCTAGGCATGCCATCAGGGAAGACAAGCTAAGGGATTCTTTTAGAACCCAGGCGCTGCTGTCATTTGGAGGAGCCTCCCCACAATCAGGATACCTGAGCACGTCTCCGTGTGTGTGCTGGAGGTGGGGAAACAGATTCCACGCATCTTTATGGGGCACAGGTGTTCCAAGCTTGGGGAAGTAGTTTAAAACCCTCCACTACCCACAGAGATGCACTCGCTAATACTTGGCTTTAGAGCCCATCCCCCACCATCGCTTACTGCTAGGCCTAGGAAAACACTTAGGGAAGTCAAGCTAAGGGATTCTGTTACAACCCAGGTGCTGCTGTCTGTTGGTGGAACCTCCCCACACTCAGAACCCCAGAACACTTCTTCCTGTGTGTGCTGGACGTGGGGAAACATAGCACACGCATTTTTCAGGGGTCACAGTAATTCCCAAGTTGTGGGTTGTAGTTTAAACATCTCCACTACCCATGGAGAGGCACACGCTAATCCTTAGTTTTAGATCCCAAATCCCACTTTCAACCACACACTGGCCTAGGCAAACCATCAGGGAAGACAAGCAAAGGGATTCTATTCAAACCAAGACGCTGATGTCAGTTGGAGGAACTACCCCACCCTCAGGATACTGGAACCCAACCTTGTGTGGTGGGGAGATTTGAAGCCCCACTCCACGCAGATGAATGGGTGCTCAGGTGTTTCCCTTTATGGAGAATTCATCTAAATACTTCCTCAGTCCATCGGGGACACTCGCTACTATTTGGCCTCAAAGCCCAACCCCCAGGTTTCTCTCAGAGTCAGTCCTAGGGAAACACTCAGGGATTACAAGCTAAGGGATTCTATTAGAACCCAGCCGCTTCTGTCACCTGAAATTGCCAGCCCACACTCAGGATAGCAGAAAACTTCTTCATGTGTGTTCTGGTGGTGGGGATACAGAGTCCACGCTTTTTTCAAGGAGCACAGGTATTCCCATGTTGTGGGCTTTTGGTTAATAACCTCCAAATCCCATGGAGAAGCTCTCGCTAATACTTGGATTTAGAGCCCAACCCACCCTTTCCCCAGCACTCCGTATCAGGCAACCAAACAGGGTAGACAAGTTAAGCGATTTTATAAGAACCAAGGCCCTGCTCTCAGTTGGAGGAGGCTGCCCACTCTCAGGATAACTGTGCAAGTGTTCGTGTGTGTGCTGGAGGTGTGGAAACAGACTCCACGGATCTTTATGGGGGCACAGGTGTTCCCAGGTTAGGGATGTAGTTTAAACACCTCCACAAACCATAGAGAGGTCATCGCAAATACTTGGTTTTGGAGCCCAAACCACACTTTCCCCCGCACTCCCGCCTAGGCTTTCCATCAGGGAAGACAAGCAAAGGGATTCAATTAGAACCCAGGCGCTGCTGTCAGTTGGAGGAACTTCCCTGCACTCAGAATTCCAGAACACATTCTTAGGTGTGGGAGAGATGTGCAGCCCCACTGCACCCAGATGAATGCAGGAAAAGGTGTTCCCTTTAGGGAGAAGTCCTCTAAGTACTTCCTCAATGGATCAGGGGGCACTCACTGCTACGTGGCCTCCAAGCCCAACCCCCAGCTTTCCCTCATGGTCTGGCCTAAAATAACACTCAGGGATCAGAAGCTAAGGGATACTAATAGAATCCAGGTGCTGCTGTCAGTTTGAGGAACTTCCCCACACTCAGAATACCAGAACACTTCTTCGTGTGTGTGCTGGATGTAGGGAAACAGTCAAAGCATCTTTCAGGGGGCACATTTATTCCATGGTTGTGGGTTGTAGGTTAAAAACCCACATCCCATGGATAGGCTCTCGCTTATACTTGGTTTAGAGCCCAACCCACACTTTCCCCCACTCTCCAGCCTAGGCATGCCATCAGGGAAGACAAGCTAAGGGATTCTTTTAGAACCCAGGCGCTGCTGTCATTTGGAGGAGCCTCCCCACAATCAGGATACCTGAGCACGTCTCCGTGTGTGTGCTGGAGGTGGGGAAACAGATTCCACGCATCTTTATGGGGCACAGGTGTTCCAAGGTTGGGGAAGTAGTTTAAAACCCTCCACTACCCACAGAGATGCACTCGCTAATACTTGGCTTTAGAGCCCATCCCCCACCATCGCTTACTGCTAGGCCTAGGAAAACACTTAGGGAAGTCAAGCTAAGGGATTCTGTTACAACCCAGGTGCTGCTGTCTGTTGGTGGAACCTCCCCACACTCAGAACCCCAGAACACTTCTTCCTGTGTGTGCTGGACGTGGGGAAACATAGCACACGCATTTTTCAGGGGTCACAGTAATTCCCAAGTTGTGGGTTGTAGTTTAAACATCTCCACTACCCATGGAGAGGCACACGCTAATCCTTAGTTTTAGATCCCAAATCCCACTTTCAACCACACACTGGCCTAGGCAAACCATCAGGGAAGACAAGCAAAGGGATTCTATTCAAACCAAGACGCTGATGTCAGTTGGAGGAACTACCCCACCCTCAGGATACTGGAACCCAACCTTGTGTGGTGGGGAGATTTGAAGCCCCACTCCACGCAGATGAATGGGTGCTCAGGTGTTTCCCTTTATGGAGAATTCATCTAAATACTTCCTCAGTCCATCGGGGACACTCGCTACTATTTGGCCTCAAAGCCCAACCCCCAGGTTTCTCTCAGAGTCAGTCCTAGGGAAACACTCAGGGATTACAAGCTAAGGGATTCTATTAGAACCCAGCCGCTTCTGTCACCTGAAATTGCCAGCCCACACTCAGGATAGCAGAAAACTTCTTCATGTGTGTTCTGGTGGTGGGGATACAGAGTCCACGCTTTTTTCAAGGAGCACAGGTATTCCCATGTTGTGGGCTTTTGGTTAATAACCTCCAAATCCCATGGAGAAGCACTCGCTAATACTTGGATTTAGAGCCCAACCCACCCTTACCCCAGCACTCCGTATCAGGCAACCAAACAGGGTAGACAAGTTAAGCGATTTTATAAGAACCAAGGCCCTGCTCTCAGTTGGAGGAGGCTGCCCACTCTCAGGATAACTGTGCAAGTGTTCGTGTGTGTGCTGGAGGTGTGGAAACAGACTCCACGGATCTTGATGGGGGCACAGGTGTTCCCAGGTTAGGGATGTAGTTTAAACACCTCCACAAACCATAGAGAGGTCATGGCAAATACTTGGTTTTTGAGCCCAAACCACACTTTCCCCCGCACTCCCGCCTAGGCTTTCCATCAGGGAAGACAAGCAAAGGGATTCAATTAGAACCCAGGCGCTGCTGTCAGTTGGAGGAACTTCCCTGCACTCAGAATTCCAGAACACATTCTTAGGTGTGGGAGAGATGTGCAGCCCCACTGCACCCAGATGAATGCAGGAAAAGGTGTTCCCTTTAGGGAGAAGTCCTCTAAGTACTTCCTCAATGGATCAGGGGGCACTCAATGCTACGTGGCCTCCAAGCCCAACCCCCAGCTTTCCCTCATGGTCTGGCCTAAAATAACACTCAGGGAACAGAAGCTAAGGGATACTAATAGAATCCAGGTGCTGCTGTCAGTTTGAGGAACTTCCCCACACTCAGAATACCAGAACACTTCTTCGTGTGTGTGCTGGATGTAGGGAAACAGTCAAAGCATCTTTCAGGGGGCACATTTATTCCATGGTTGTGGGTTGTAGGTTAAAAACCCACATCCCATGGATAGGCTCTCGCTTATACTTGGTTTAGAGCCCAACCCCCACTTTCCCCCACTCTCCAGCCTAGGCATGCCATCAGGGAAGACAAGCTAAGGGATTCTTTTAGAACCCAGGCGCTGCTGTCATTTGGAGGAGCCTCCCCACAATCAGGATACCTGAGCACGTCTCCGTGTGTGTGCTGGAGGTGGGGAAACAGATTCCACGCATCTTTATGGGGCACAGGTGTTCCAAGCTTGGGGAAGTAGTTTAAAACCCTCCACTACCCACAGAGATGCACTCGCTAATACTTGGCTTTAGAGCCCATCCCCCACCATCGCTTACTGCTAGGCCTAGGAAAACACTTAGGGAAGTCAAGCTAAGGGATTCTGTTACAACCCAGGTGCTGCTGTCTGTTGGTGGAACCTCCCCACACTCAGAACCCCAGAACACTTCTTCCTGTGTGTGCTGGACGTGGGGAAACATAGCACACGCATTTTTCAGGGGTCACAGTAATTCCCAAGTTGTGGGTTGTAGTTTAAACATCTCCACTACCCATGGAGAGGCACACGCTAATCCTTAGTTTTAGATCCCAAATCCCACTTTCAACCACACACTGGCCTAGGCAAACCATCAGGGAAGACAAGCAAAGGGATTCTATTCAAACCAAGACGCTGATGTCAGTTGGAGGAACTACCCCACCCTCAGGATACTGGAACCCAACCTTGTGTGGTGGGGAGATTTGAAGCCCCACTCCACGCAGATGAATGGGTGCTCAGGTGTTTCCCTTTATGGAGAATTCATCTAAATACTTCCTCAGTCCATCGGGGACACTCGCTACTATTTGGCCTCAAAGCCCAACCCCCAGGTTTCTCTCAGAGTCAGTCCTAGGGAAACACTCAGGGATTACAAGCTAAGGGATTCTATTAGAACCCAGCCGCTTCTGTCACCTGAAATTGCCAGCCCACACTCAGGATAGCAGAAAACTTCTTCATGTGTGTTCTGGTGGTGGGGATACAGAGTCCACGCTTTTTTCAAGGAGCACAGGTATTCCCATGTTGTGGGCTTTTGGTTAATAACCTCCAAATCCCATGGAGAAGCTCTCGCTAATACTTGGATTTAGAGCCCAACCCACCCTTTCCCCAGCACTCCGTATCAGGCAACCAAACAGGGTAGACAAGTTAAGCGATTTTATAAGAACCAAGGCCCTGCTCTCAGTTGGAGGAGGCTGCCCACTCTCAGGATAACTGTGCAAGTGTTCGTGTGTGTGCTGGAGGTGTGGAAACAGACTCCACGGATCTTTATGGGGGCACAGGTGTTCCCAGGTTAGGGATGTAGTTTAAACACCTCCACAAACCATAGAGAGGTCATCGCAAATACTTGGTTTTGGAGCCCAAACCACACTTTCCCCCGCACTCCCGCCTAGGCTTTCCATCAGGGAAGACAAGCAAAGGGATTCAATTAGAACCCAGGCGGTGCTGTCAGTTGGAGGAACTTCCCTGCACTCAGAATTCCAGAACACATTCTTAGGTGTGGGAGAGATGTGCAGCCCCACTGCACCCAGATGAATGCAGGAAAAGGTGTTCCCTTTAGGGAGAAGTCCTCTAAGTACTTCCTCAATGGATCAGGGGGCACTCACTGCTACGTGGCCTCCAAGCCCAACCCCCAGCTTTCCCTCATGGCCTGGTCTAAGAGAACACTCAGGGAACAGAAGCTAAGGGATACTAATAGAATCCAGGTGCTGCTGTCCGTTTGAGGAACTTCCCCACACTCAGAATACCAGAACACATTTTCGTGTGTGTGCTGGATGTAGGGAAACAGTCAAAGCATCTTTCAGGGGGCACATTTATTCCATGGTTGTGGGTTGTAGGTTAAAAACCCACATCCCATGGATAGGCTCTCGCTTATACTTGGTTTAGAGCCCAACCCACACTTTCCCCCACTCTCCAGCCTAGGCATGCCATCAGGGAAGACAAGCTAAGGGATTCTTTTAGAACCCAGGCGCTGCTGTCATTTGGAGGAGCCTCCCCACAATCAGGATACCTGAGCACGTCTCCGTGTGTGTGCTGGAGGTGGGGAAACAGATTCCACGCATCTTTATGGGGCACAGGTGTTCCAAGGTTGGGGAAGTAGTTTAAAACCCTCCACTACCCACAGAGATGCACTCGCTAATACTTGGCTTTAGAGCCCATCCCCCACCATCGCTTACTGCTAGGCCTAGGAAAACACTTAGGGAAGTCAAGCTAAGGGATTCTATTACAACCCAGGTGCTGCTGTGTGTTGGTGGAACCTCCCCACACTCAGAACCCCAGAACATTTCTTCCTGTGTGTGCTGGACGTGGGGAAACATAGCACACGCATTTTTCAGGGGTCACAGTAATTCCCAAGTTGTGGGTTGTAGTTTAAACATCTCCACTACCCATGGAGAGGCACACGCTAATCCTTAGTTTTAGATCCCAAATCCCACTTTCAACCACACACTGGCCTAGGCAAACCATCAGGGAAAAAAGCAAAGGGATTCTATTCAAACCAAGACGCTGATGTCAGTTGGAGGAACTACCCCACCCTCAGGATACTGGAACCCAACCTTGTGTGGTGGGGAGATTTGAAGCCCCACTCCACGCAGATGAATGGGTGCTCAGGTGTTTCCCTTTATGGAGAATTCATCTAAATACTTCCTCAGTCCATCGGGGACACTCGCTACTATTTGGCCTCAAAGCCCAACCCCCAGGTTTCTCTCAGAGTCAGTCCTAGGGAAACACTCAGGGATTACAAGCTAAGGGATTCTATTAGAACCCAGCCGCTTCTGTCACCTGAAATTGCCAGCCCACACTCAGGATAGCAGAAAACTTCTTCATGTGTGTTCTGGTGGTGGGGATACAGAGTCCACGCTTTTTTCAAGGAGCACAGGTATTCCCATGTTGTGGGCTTTTGGTTAATAACCTCCAAATCCCATGGAGAAGCACTCGCTAATACTTGGATTTAGAGCCCAACCCACCCTTTCCCCAGCACTCCGTATCAGGCAACCAAACAGGGTAGACAAGTTAAGCGATTTTATAAGAACCAAGGCCCTGCTCTCAGTTGGAGGAGGCTGCCCACTCTCAGGATAACTGTGCAAGTGTTCGTGTGTGTGCTGGAGGTGTGGAAACAGACTCCACGGATCTTTATGGGGGCACAGGTGTTCCCAGGTTAGGGATGTAGTTTAAACACCTCCACAAACCATAGAGAGGTCATCGCAAATACTTGGTTTTGGAGCCCAAACCACACTTTCCCCCGCACTCCCGCCTAGGCTTTCCATCAGGGAAGACAAGCAAAGGGATTCAATTAGAACCCAGGCGCTGCTGGCAGTTGGAGGAACTTCCCTGCACTCAGAATTCCAGAACACATTCTTAGGTGTGGGAGAGATGTGCAGCCCCACTGCACCCAGATGAATGCAGGAAAAGGTGTCCCCTTTAGGGAGAAGTCCTCTAAGTACTTCCTCAATGGATCAGGGGGCACTCACTGCTACGTGGCCTCCAAGCACAACCCCCAGCTTTCCCTCATGGCCTGGCCTAAAAGAACACTCAGGGAACAGAAGCTAAGGGATACTAATAGAATCCAGGTGCTGCTGTCAGTTTGAGGAACTTCCCCACACTCAGAATACAAGAACACATCTTCGTGTGTGTGCTGGATGTAGGGAAACAGTCAAAGCATCTTTCAGGGGGCACATTTATTCCATGGTTGTGGGTTGTAGGTTAAAAACCCACATCCCATGGATAGGCTCTCTCTTATACTTGGTTTAGAGCCCAACCCCCACTTTCCCCCACTCTCCATCCTAGGCATGCCATCAGGGAAGACAAGCTAAGGGATTCTTTTAGAACCCAGGCGCTGCTGTCATTTGGAGGAGCCTCCCCACAATCAGGATACCTGAGCACGTCTCTGTGTGTGTGCTGGAGGTGGGGAAACAGATTCCACGCATCTTTATGGGGCACAGGTGTTCCAAAGTTGGGGAAGTAGTTTAAAACCCTCCACTACCCACAGAGATGCACTCGCTAATACTTGGCTTTAGAGCCCATCCCCCACCATCGCTTACTGCTAGGCCTAGGAAAACACTTAGGGAAGTCAAGCTAAGGGATTCTATTACAACCCAGGTGCTGCTGTCAGTTGGTGGAACCTCCCCACACTCAGAACCCCAGAACACTTCTTCCTGTGTGTGCTGGACGTGGGGAAACATAGCACACGCATTTTTCAGGGGTCACAGTAATTCCCAAGTTGTGGGTTGTAGTTTAAACATCTCCCCGACTCATGGAGAGGCACACGCTAATACTTAGTTTTAGATCCCAAATCCCACTTTCAACCACACACTGGCCTAGGCAAACCATCAGGGAAGACAAGCAAAGGGATTCTATTCAAACCAAGACGCTGATGTCAGTTGGAGGAACTACCCCACCCTCAGGATACTGGAACCCAACCTTGTGTGGTGGGGAGATTTGAAGCCCCACTCCACGCAGATGAATGGGTGCTCAGGTGTTTCCCTTTATGGAGAATTCATCTAAATACTTCCTCAGTCCATCGGGGACACTCGCTACTATTTGGCCTCAAAGCCCAACCCCCAGGTTTCTCTCAGAGCCAGTCCTAGGGAAACACTCAGGGATTACAAGCTAAGGGATTCTATTAGAACCCAGCCGCTTCTGTCACCTGAAATTGCCAGCCCACACTCAGGATAGCAGAAAACTTCTTCATGTGTGTTCTGGTGGTGGGGATACAGAGTCCACGCTTTTTTCAAGGAGCACAGGTATTCCCATGTTGTGGGCTTTTGGTTAATAACCTCCAAATCCCATGGAGAAGCACTCGCTAATACTTGGATTTAGAGCCCAACCCACCCTTTCCCCAGCACTCCGTATCAGGCAACCAAACAGGGTAGACAAGTTAAGCGATTTTATAAGAACCAAGGCCCTGCTCTCAGTTGGAGGAGGCTGCCCACTCTCAGGATAACTGTGCAAGTGTTCGTGTGTGTGCTGGAGGTGTGGAAACAGACTCCACGGATCTTTATGGGGGCACAGGTGTTCCCAGGTTAGGGATGTAGTTTAAACAACTCCACAAACCATAGAGAGGTCATCGCAAATACTTGGTTTTGGAGCCCAAACCACACTTTTCCCCGCACTCCCGACGAGGCTTTCCATCAGGGAAGACAAGCAAAGGGATTCAATTAGAACCCAGGCGCTGCTGTCAGTTGGAGGAACTTCCCTGCACTCAGAATTCCAGAACACATTCTTAGGTGTGGGAGAGATGTGCAGCCCCACTGCACCCAGATGAATGCAGGAAAAGGTGTCCCCTTTAGGGAGAAGTCCTCTAAGTACTTCCTCAATGGATCAGGGGGCACTCACTGCTACGTGGCCTCCAAGCACAACCCCCAGCTTTCCCTCATGGCCTGGCCTAAAAGAACACTCAGGGAACAGAAGCTAAGGGATACTAATAGAATCCAGGTGCTGCTGTCAGTTTGAGGAACTTCCCCACACTCAGAATACCAGAACACTTCTTCGTGTGTGTGCTGGATGTAGGGAAACAGTCAAAGCATCTTTCAGGGGGCACATTTATTCCATGGTTGTGGGTTGTAGGTTAAAAACCCACATCCCATGGATAGGTTCTCGCTTATACTTGGTTTAGAGCCCAACCCCCACTTTCCCCCACTCTCCAGCCTAGGCATGCCATCAGGGAAGACAAGCTAAGGGATTCTTTTAGAACCCAGGCGCTGCTGTCATTTGGAGGAGCCTCCCCACAATCAGGATACCTGAGCACGTCTCCGTGTGTGTGCTGGAGGTGGGGAAACAGATTCCACGCATCTTTATGGGGCACAGGTGTTCCAAGGTTGGGGAAGTAGTTTAAAACCCTCCACTACCCACAGAGATGCACTCGCTAATACTTGGCTTTAGAGCCCATCCCCCACCATCGCTTACTGCTAGGCCTTGGAAAACACTTAGGGAAGTCAAGCTAAGGGATTCTATTACAACCCAGGTGCTGCTGTCTGTTGGTGGAACCTCCCCACACTCAGAACCCCAGAACACTTCTTCCTGTGTGTGCTGGACGTGGGGAAACATAGCACACGCATTTTTCAGGGGTCACAGTAATTCCCAAGTTGTGGGTTGTAGTTTAAACATCTCCACTACCCATGGAGAGGCACACGCTAATCCTTAGTTTTAGATCCCAAATCCCACTTTCAACCACACACTGGCCTAGGCAAACCATCAGGGAAGACAAGCAAAGGGATTCTATTCAAACCAAGACGCTGATGTCAGTTGGAGGAACTACCCCACCCTCAGGATACTGGAACCCAACCTTGTGTGCTGGGGAGATTTGAAGCCCCACTCCACGCAGATGAATGGGTGCTCAGGTGTTTCCCTTTATGGAGAATTCATCTAAATACTTCCTCAGTCCATCGGGGACACTCGCTACTATTTGGCCTCAAAGCCCAACCCCCAGGTTTCTCTCAGAGTCAGTCCTAGGGAAACACTCAGGGATTACAAGCTAAGGGATTCTATTAGAACCCAGCCGCTTCTGTCACCTGAAATTGCCAGCCCACACTCAGGATAGCAGAAAACTTCTTCATGTGTGTTCTGGTGGTGGGGATACAGAGTCCACGCTTTTTTCAAGGAGCACAGGTATTCCCATGTTGTGGGCTTTTGGTTAATAACCTCCAAATCCCATGGAGAAGCACTCGCTAATACTTGGATTTAGAGCCCAACCCACCCTTTCCCCAGCACTCCGTATCAGGCAACCAAACAGGGTAGACAAGTTAAGCGATTTTATAAGAACCAAGGCCCTGCTCTCAGTTGGAGGAGGCTGCCCACTCTCAGGATAACTGTGCAAGTGTTCGTGTGTGTGCTGGAGGTGTGGAAACAGACTCCACGGATCTTGATGGGGGCACAGGTGTTCCCAGGTTAGGGATGTAGTTTAAACACCTCCACAAACCATAGAGAGGTCATCGCAAATACTTGGTTTTGGAGCCCAAACCACACTTTCCCCCGCACTCCCGCCTAGGCTTTCCATCAGGGAAGACAAGCAAAGGGATTCAATTAGAACCCAGGCGCTGCTGGCAGTTGGAGGAACTTCCCTGCACTCAGAAATCCAGAACACATTCTTAGGTGTGGGAGAGATGTGCAGCCCCACTGCACCCAGATGAATGCAGGAAAAGGTGTTCCCTTTAGGGAGAAGTCCTCTAAGTACTTCCTCAATGGATCAGGGGGCACTCACTGCTACGTGGCCTCCAAGCCCAACCCCCAGCTTTCCCTCATGGCCTGGTCTAAGAGAACACTCAGGGAACAGAAGCTAAGGGATACTAATAGAATCCAGGTGCTGCTGTCAGTTTGAGGAACTTCCCCACACTCAGAATACAAGAACACATTTTCGTGTGTGTGCTGGATGTAGGGAAACAGTCAAAGCATCTTTCAGGGGGCACATTTATTCCATGGTTGTGGGTTGTAGGTTAAAAACCCACATCCCATGGATAGGCTCTCGCTTATACTTGGTTTAGAGCCAAACCCACACTTTCCCCCACTCTCCAGCATAGGCATGCCATCTGGGAAGACAAGCTAAGGGATTCTTTTGGAACCCAGGCGCTGCTGTCATTTGGAGGAGCCTCCCCACAATCAGGATACCTGAGCACGTCTCCGTGTGTGTGCTGGAGGTGGGGAAACAGATTCCACGCATCTTTATGGGGCACAGGTGTTCCAAGGTTGGGGAAGTAGTTTAAAACCCTCCACTACCCACAGAGATGCACTCGCTAATACTTGGCTTTAGAGCCCATCCCCCACCATCGCTTACTGCTAGGCCTAGGAAAACACTTAGGGAAGTCAAGCTAAGGGATTCTATTACAACCCAGGTGCCGCTGTCAGTTGGTGGAACCTCCCCACACTCAGAACCCCAGAACACTTCTTCCTGTGTGTGCTGGACGTGGGGAAACATACCACACGCATTTTTCAGGGGTCACAGTAATTCCCAAGTTGTGGGTTGTAGTTTAAACATCTCCACTACCCATGGAGAGGCACACGCTAATCCTTAGTTTTAGATCCCAAATCCCACTTTCAACCACACACTGGCCTAGGCAAACCATCAGGGAAGACAAGCAAAGGGATTCTATTCAAACCAAGACGCTGATGTCAGTTGGAGGAACTACCCCACCCTCAGGATACTGGAACCCAACCTTGTGTGGTGGGGAGATTTGAAGCCCCACTCCACGCAGATGAATGGGTGCTCAGGTGTTTCCCTTTATGGAGAATTCATCTAAATACTTCCTCAGTCCATCGGGGACACTCGCTACTATTTGGCCTCAAAGCCCAACCCCCAGGTTTCTCTCAGAGTCAGTCCTAGGGAAACACTCAGGGATTACAAGCTAAGGGATTCTATTAGAACCCAGCCGCTTCTGTCACCTGAAATTGCCAGCCCACACTCAGGATAGCAGAAAACTTCTTCATGTGTGTTCTGGTGGTGGGGATACAGAGTCCACGCTTTTTTCAAGGAGCACAGGTATTCCCATGTTGTGGGCTTTTGGTTAATAACCTCCAAATCCCATGGAGAAGCACTCGCTAATACTTGGATTTAGAGCCCAACCCACCCTTTCCCCAGCACTCCGTATCAGGCAACCAAACAGGGTAGACAAGTTAAGCGATTTTATAAGAACCAAGGCCCTGCTCTCAGTTGGAGGAGGCTGCCCACTCTCAGGATAACTGTGCAAGTGTTCGTGTGTGTGCTGGAGGTGTGGAAACAGACTCCACGGATCTTTATGGGGGCACAGGTGTTCCCAGGTTAGGGATGTAGTTTAAACACCTCCACAAACCATAGAGAGGTCATCGCAAATACTTGGTTTTGGAGCCCATACCACACTTTCCCCCGCACTCCCGCCTAGGCTTTCCATCAGGGAAGACAAGCAAAGGGATTCAATTAGAACCCAGGCGCTGCTGTCAGTTGGAGGAACTTCCCTGCACTCAGAATTCCAGAACACATTCTTAGGTGTGGGAGAGATGTGCAGCCCCACTGCACCCAGATGAATGCAGGAAAAGGTGTTCCCTTTAGGGAGAAGTCCTCTAAGTACTTCCTCAATGGATCAGGGGGCACTCACAGCTACGTGGCCTCCAAGCCCAACCCCAGCTTTCCCTCATGGCCTGGCCTAAAAGATCACTCAGGGAACAGAAGCTAAGGGATACTAATAGAATCCAGGTGCTGCTGTCAGTTTGAGGAACTTCCCCACACTCAGAATACAAGAACACATATTCGTGTGTGTGCTGGATGTAGGGAAACAGTCAAAGCATCTTTCAGGGGGCACATTTATTCCATGGTTGTGGGTTGTAGTTTAAAAACCCACATCCCATGGATAGGCTCTCGCTTATACTTGGTTTAGAGCCCAACCCCCACTTTCCCCCACTCTCCAGCCTAGCCATGCAATCAGGGAAGACAAGCTAAGGGATTCTTTTAGTACCCAGGCGCTGCTGTCATTTGGAGGAGCCTCCCCACAATCAGGATACCTGAGCACGTCTCCGTGTGTGTGCTGGAGGTGGGGAAACAGATTCCACGCATCTTTATGTGGCACAGGTGTTCCAAGGTTGGAGAAGTAGTTTAAAACCCTCCACTACCCACAGAGATGCACTCGCTAATACTTGGCTTTAGAGCCAATCCCCCACCATCGCTTACTGCTAGGCCTAGGAAAACACTTAGGGAAGTCAAGCTAAGGGATTCTATTACAACCCAGGTGCTGCTGTCTGTTGGTGGAACCTCCCCACACTCAGAACCCCAGAACACTTCTTCCTGTGTGTGCTGGACGTGGGGAAACATAGCACACGCATTTTTCAGGGGTCACAGTAATTCCCAAGTTGTGGGTTGTAGTTTAAACATCTCCACTACCCATGGAGAGGCACACGCTAATCCTTAGTTTTAGATCCCAAATCCCACTTTCAACCACACACTGGCCTAGGCAAACCATCAGGGAAGACAAGCAAAGGGATTCTATTCAAACCAAGACGCTGATGTCAGTTGGAGGAACTACCCCACCCTCAGGATACTGGAACCCAACCTTGTGTGGTGGGGAGATTTGAAGCCCCACTCCACGCAGATGAATGGGTGCTCAGGTGTTTCCCTTTATGGAGAATTCATCTAAATACTTCCTCAGTCCATCGGGGACACTCGCTACTATTTGGCCTCAAAGCCCAACCCCCAGGTTTCTCTCAGAGTCAGTCCTAGGGAAACACTCAGGGATTACAAGCTAAGGGATTCTATTAGAACCCAGCCGCTTCTGTCACCTGAAATTGCCAGCCCACACTCAGGATAGCAGAAAACTTCTTCATGTGTGTTCTGGTGGTGGGGATACAGAGTCCACGCTTTTTTCAAGGAGCACAGGTATTCCCATGTTGTGGGCTTTTGGTTAATAACCTCCAAATCCCATGGAGAAGCACTCGCTAATACTTGGATTTAGAGCCCAACCCACCCTTTCCCCAGCACTCCGTATCAGGCAACCAAACAGGGTAGACAAGTTAAGCGATTTTATAAGAACCAAGGCCCTGCTCTCAGTTGGAGGAGGCTGCCCACTCTCAGGATAACTGTGCAAGTGTTCGTGTGTGTGCTGGAGGTGTGGAAACAGACTCCACGGATCTTTATGGGGGCACAGGTGTTCCCAGGTTAGGGATGTAGTTTAAACACCTCCACAAACCATAGAGAGGTCATCGCAAATACTTGGTTTTGGAGCCCAAAACACACTTTCCCCCGCACTCCCGCCTAGGCTTTCCATCAGGGAAGACAAGCAAAGGGATTCAATTAGAACCCAGGCGCTGCTGTCAGTTGGAGGAACTTCCCTGCACTCAGAATTCCAGAACGCATTCTTAGGTGTGGGAGAGATGTGCAGCCCCACTGCACCCAGATGAATGCAGGAAAAGGTGTTCCCTTTAGGGAGAAGTCCTCTAAGTACTTCCTCAATGGATCAGGGGGCACTCACTGCTACGTGGCCTCCAAGCCCAACCCCAGCTTTCCCTCATGGCCTGGCCTAAAAGAACACTCAGGGAACAGAAGTTAAGGGATACTAATAGAATCCAGGTGCTGCTGTCAGTTTGAGGAACTTTCCCACACTCAGAATACAAGAACACATCTTCGTGTGTGTGCTGGGTGTAGGGAAACAGTCAAATCATCTTTCAGGGGGCACATTTATTCCATGGTTGTGGGTTGTAGTTTAAAAACCCACATCCCATGGATAGGCTCTCGCTTATACTTGGTTTAGAGCCCAACCCCCACTTTCCCCCACTCTCCAGCCTAGGCATGCCATCAGGGAAGACAAGCTAAGGGATTCTTTTAGAACCCAGGCGCTGCTGTCATTTGGAGGAGCCTCCCCACAATCAGGATACCTGAGCACGTCTCCGTGTGTGTGCTGGAGGTGGGGAAACAGATTCCACGCATCTTTATGGGGCACAGGTGTTCCAAGCTTGGGGAAGTAGTTTAAAACCCTCCACTACCCACAGAGATGCACTCGCTAATACTTGGCTTTAGAGCCCATCCCCCACCATCGCTTACTGCTAGGCCTAGGAAAACACTTAGGGAAGTCAAGCTAAGGGATTCTATTACAACCCAGGTGCTGCTGTCTGTTGGAGGAACCTCCCCACACTCAGAACCCCAGAACACTTCTTCCTGTGTGTGCTGGACGTGGGGAAACATAGCACACGCATTTTTCAGGGGTCACAGTAATTCCCAAGTTGTGGGTTGTAGTTTAAACATCTCCACTACCCATGGAGAGGCACACGCTAATCCTTAGTTTTAGATCCCAAATCCCACTTTCAACCACACACTGGCCTAGGCAAACCATCAGGGAAGACAAGCAAAGGGATTCTATTCAAACCAAGACGCTGATGTCAGTTGGAGGAACTACCCCACCCTCAGGATACTGGAACCCAACCTTGTGTGGTGGGGAGATTTGAAGCCCCACTCCACGCAGATGAATGGGTGCTCAGGTGTTTCCCTTTATGGAGAATTCATCTAAATACTTCCTCAGTCCATCGGGGACACTCGCTACTATTTGGCCTCAAAGCCCAACCCCCAGGTTTCTCTCAGAGTCAGTCCTAGGGAAACACTCAGGGATTACAAGCTAAGGGATTCTATTAGAACCCAGCCGCTTCTGTCACCTGAAATTGCCAGCCCACACTCAGGATAGCAGAAAACTTCTTCATGTGTGTTCTGGTGGTGGGGATACAGAGTCCACGCTTTTTTCAAGGAGCACAGGTATTCCCATGTTGTGGGCTTTTGGTTAATAACCTCCAAATCCCATGGAGAAGCACTCGCTAATACTTGGATTTAGAGCCCAACCCACCCTTCCCCAGCACTCCGTATCAGGCAACCAAACAGGGTAGACAAGTTAAGCCATTTTATAAGAACCAAGGCCCTGCTCTCAGTTGGAGGAGGCTGCCCACTCTCAGGATAACTGTGCAAGTGTTCGTGTGTGTGCTGGAGGTGTGGAAACAGACTCCACGGATCTTTATGGGGGCACAGGTGTTCCCAGGTTAGGGATGTAGTTTAAACACCTCCACAAACCATAGAGAGGTCATCGCAAATACTTGGTTTTGGAGCCCAAACCACAGTTTCCCCCGCACTCCCGCCTAGGCTTTCCATCAGGGAAGACAAGCAAAGGAATTCAATTAGAACCCAGGCGCTGCTGTCAGTTGGAGGAACTTCCCTGCACTCAGAATTCCAGAACACATTCTTAGGTGTGGGAGAGATGTGCAGCCCCACTGCACCCAGATGAATGCAGGAAAAGGTGTTCCGTTTAGGGAGAAGTCCTCTAAGTACTTCCCCAATGGATCAGGGGGCACTCACTGCTACGTGGCCTCCAAGCCCAACCCCCAGCTTTCCCTCATGACCTGGCCTAAAAGAACACTCAGGGAACAGAAGCTAAGGGATACTAATAGAATCCAGGTGCTACTGTCAGTTTGAGGAACTTCCCCACACTCAGAATACCAGAACACATCTTCGTGTGTGTGCTGGATGTAGGGAAACAGTCAAAGCATCATTCAGGGGGCACATTTATTCCATGGTTGTGGGTTGTAGGTTAAAAACCCACATCCCATGTATATGCTCTCGCTTATACTTGGTTTAGAGCCCAACCCCCACTTTCCCCCACTCTCCAGCCTAGGCATGCCATCAGGGAAGACAAGCTAAGGGATTCTTTTAGAACCCAGGCGCTGCTGTCATTTGGAGGAGCCTCCCCACAATCAGGATACCTGAGCACGTCTCCGTGTGTGTGCTGGAGGTGGGGAAACAGATTCCACGCATCTTTATGGGGCACAGGTGTTCCAAGGTTGGGGAAGTAGTTTAAAACCCTCCACTACCCACAGAGATGCACTCGCTAATACTTGGCTTTAGAGCCCATCCCCCACCATCGCTTACGGCTAGGCCTAGGTAAACACTTAGGGAAGTCAAGCTAAGGGATTCTATTACAACCCAGGTGCTGCTGTCTGTTGGAGGAACCTCCCCACACTCAGAACCCCAGAACACTTCTTCCTGTGTGTGCTGGACGTGAGGAAACATAGCACACGCATTTTTCAGGGGTCACAGTAATTCCCAAGTTGTGGGTTGTAGTTTAAACATCTCCACTACCCATGGAGAGGCACACGCTAATACTTAGTTTTAGATCCCAAATCCCACTTTCAACCACACACTGGCCTAGGCAAACCATCAGGGAAGACACGCAAAGGGATTCTATTCAAACCAAGACGCTGATGTCAGTTGGAGGAACTACCCCACCCTCAGGATACTGGAACCCAACCTTGTGTGGTGGGGAGATTTGAAGCCCCACTCCACGCAGATGAATGGGTGCTCAGGTGTTTCCCTTTATGGAGAATTCATCTAAATACTTCCTCAGTCCATCGGGGACACTCGCTACTATTTGGCCTCAAAGCCCAACCCCCAGGTTTCTCTCAGAGTCAGTCCTAGGGAAACACTCAGGGATTACAAGCTAAGGGATTCTATTAGAACCCAGCCGCTTCTGTCACCTGAAATTGCCAGCCCACACTCAGGATAGCAGAAAACTTCTTCATGTGTGTTCTGGTGGTGGGGATACAGAGTCCACGCTTTTTTCAAGGAGCACAGGTATTCCCATGTTGTGGGCTTTTGGTTAATAACCTCCAAATCCCATGGAGAAGCACTCGCTAATACTTGGATTTAGAGCCCAACTCACCCTTTCCCCAGCACTCCGTATCAGGCAACCAAGCAGGGTAGACAAGTTAAGCGATTTTATAAGAACCAAGGCCCTGCTCTCAGTTGGAGGAGGCTGCCCACTCTCAGGATAACTGTGCAAGTGTTCGTGTGTGTGCTGGAGGTGTGGAAACAGACTCCACGGATCTTTATAGGGGCACAGGTGTTCCCAGGATAGGGATGTAGTTTAAACACCTCCACAAACCATAGAGAGGTCATCGCAAATACTTGGTTTTGGAGCCCAAACCACACTTTCCCCCGCACTCCCGCCTAGGCTTTCCATCAGGGAAGACAAGCAAAGGGATTCAATTAGAACCCAGGCGCTGCTGTCAGTTGGAGGAACTTCCCTGCACTCAGAATTCCAGAACACATTCTTAGGTGTGGGAGAGATGTGCAGCCCCACTGCACCCAGATGAATGCAGGAAAAGGTGTTCCCTTGAGGGAGAAGTCCTCTAAGTACTTCCTCAATGGATCAGGGGGCACTCACTGCTACGTGGCTTCCAAGCACAACCCCCAGCTTTCCCTCATGGCCTGGCCTAAAAGAACACTCAGGGAACAGAACCTAAGGGATACTAATAGAATTCAGGTGCTGCTGTCAGTTTGAGGAACTTCCCCACACTCAGAATACCAGAACACATCTTCGTGTGTGTGCTGGATGTAGGGAAACAGTCAAAGCATCTTTCAGGGGGCACATTTATTCCATGGTTGTGGGTTGTAGGTTAAAAACCCACATCCCATGGATAGGCTCTCGCTTATACTTGGTTTAGAGCCCAACCCCCACTTTCCCCCACTCTCCAGCCTAGGAATGCCATCAGGGAAGACAAGCTAAGGGATTCTTTTAGAACCCAGGCGCTGCTGTCATTTGGAGGAGCCTCCCCACAATCAGGATACCTGAGCACGTCTCCGTGTGTGTGCTGGAGGTGGGGAAACAGATTCCACGCATCTTTATGGGGCACAGGTGTTCCAAGCTTGGGGAAGTAGTTTAAAACCCTCCACTACCCACAGAGATGCACTCGCTAATACTTGGCTTTAGAGCCCATCCCCCACCATCGCTTACTGCTAGGCCTAGGAAAACACTTAGGGAAGTCAAGCTAAGGGATTCTATTACAACCCAGGTGCTGCTGTCTGTTGGAGGAACCTCCCCACACTCAGAACCCCAGAACACTTCTTCCTGTGTGTGCTGGACGTGAGGAAACATAGCACACGCATTTTTCAGGGGTCACAGTAATTCCCAAGTTGTGGGTTGTAGTTTAAACATCTCCACTACCCATGGAGAGGCACACGCTAATACTTAGTTTTAGATCCCAAATCCCACTTTCAACCACACACTGGCCTAGGCAAACCATCAGGGAAGACACGCAAAGGGATTCTATTCAAACCAAGACGCTGATGTCAGTTGGAGGAACTACCCCACCCTCAGGATACTGGAACCCAACCTTGTGTGGTGGGGAGATTTGAAGCCCCACTCCACGCAGATGAATGGGTGCTCAGGTGTTTCCCTTTATGGAGAATTCATCTAAATACTTCCTCAGTCCATCGGGGACACTCGCTACTATTTGGCCTCAAAGCCCAACCCCCAGGTTTCTCTCAGAGTCAGTCCTAGGGAAACACTCAGGGATTACAAGCTAAGGGATTCTATTAGAACCCAGCCGCTTCTGTCACCTGAAATTGCCAGCCCACACTCAGGATAGCAGAAAACTTCTTCATGTGTGTTCTGGTGGTGGGGATACAGAGTCCACGCTTTTTTCAAGGAGCACAGGTATTCCCATGTTGTGGGCTTTTGGTTAATAACCTCCAAATCCCATGGAGAAGCACTCGCTAATACTTGGATTTAGAGCCCAACCCACCCTTTCCCCAGCACTCCGTATCAGGCAACCAAACAGGGTAGACAAGTTAAGCGATTTTATAAGAACCAAGGCCCTGCTCTCAGTTGGAGGAGGCTGCCCACTCTCAGGATAACTGTGCAAGTGTTCGTGTGTGTGCTGGAGGTGTGGAAACAGACTCCACGGATCTTTATGGGGGCACAGGTGTTCCCAGGTTAGGGATGTAGTTTAAACACCTCCACAAACCATAGAGAGGTCATCGCAAATACTTGGTTTTGGAGCCCAAACCACACTTTCCCCCGCACTCCCGCCTAGGCTTTCCATCAGGGAAGACAAGCAAAGGGATTCAATTAGAACCCAGGCGCTGCTGTCAGTTGGAGGAACTTCCCTGCACTCAGAATTCCAGAACACATTCTTAGGTGTGGGAGAGATGTGCAGCCCCACTGCACCCAGATGAATGCAGGAAAAGGTGTTCCCTTTAGGGAGAAGTCCTCTAAGTACTTCCTCAATGGATCAGGGGGCACTCACTGCTACGTGGCCTCCAAGCCCAACCCCCAGCTTTCCCTCATGGCCTGGCCTAAAAGAACACTCAGGGAACAGAAGCTAAGGGATACTAATAGAATCCAGGTGCTGCTGTCAGTTTGAGGAACTTCCCCACACTCAGAATACAAGAACACATCTTCGTGTGTGTGCTGGATGTAGGGAAACAGTCAAAGCATCTTTCAGGGGGCACATTTATTCCATGGTTGTGGGTTGTAGGTTAAAAACCCACATCCCATGGATAGGCTCTCGCTTATACTTGGTTTAGAGCCCATCCCCCACTTTCCCCCACTCTCCAGCCTAGGCATGCCATCAGGGAAGACAAGCTAAGGGATTCTTTTAGAGCCCAGGCGCTGCTGTCATTTGGAGGAGCCTCCCCACAATCAGGATACCTGAGCACGTCTCCGTGTGTGTGCTGGAGGTGGGGAAACAGATTCCACGCATCTTTATGGGGCACAGGTGTTCCAAGGTTGGGGAAGTAGTTTAAAACCCTCCACTACCCACAGAGATGCACTCGCTAATACTTGGCTTTAGAGCCCATCCCCCACCATCGCTTACTGCTAGGCCTAGGAAAACACTTAGGGAAGTCAAGCTAAGGGATTCTATTACAACCCAGGTGCTGCTGTCTGTTGGAGGAACCTCCCCACACTCAGAACCCCAGAACACTTCTTCCTGTGTGTGCTGGACGTGGGGAAACAGAGCACACGCATTTTTCAGGGGTCACAGTAATTCCCAAGTTGTGGGTTGTAGTTTAAACATCTCCACTACCCATGGAGAGGCACACGCTAATACTTAGTTTTAGATCCCAAATCCCACTTTCAACCACACACTGGCCTAGGCAAACCATCAGGGAAGACACGCAAAGGGATTCTATTCAAACCAAGACGCTGATGTCAGTTGGAGGGACTACCCCACCCTCAGGATACTGGAACCCAACCTTGTGTGGTGGGGAGATTTGAAGCCCCACTCCACGCAGATGAATGGGTGCTCAGGTGTTTCCCTTTATGGAGAATTCATCTAAATACTTCCTCAGTCCATCGGGGACACTCGCTACTATTTGGCCTCAAAGCCCAACCCCCAGGTTTCTCTCAGAGTCAGTCCTAGGGAAACACTCAGGGATTACAAGCTAAGGGATTCTATTAGAACCCAGCCGCTTCTGTCACCTGAAATTGCCAGCCCACACTCAGGATAGCAGAAAACTTCTTCATGTGTGTTCTGGTGGTGGGGATACAGAGTCCACGCTTTTTTCAAGGAGCACAGGTATTCCCATGTTGTGGGCTTTTGGTTAATAACCTCCAAATCCCATGGAGAAGCACTCGCTAATACTTGGATTTAGAGCCCAACCCACCCTTTCCCCAGCACTCCGTATCAGGCAACCAAGCAGGGTAGACAAGTTAAGCGATTTTATAAGAACCAAGGCCCTGCTCTCAGTTGGAGGAGGCTGCCCACTCTCAGGATAACTGTGCAAGTGTTCGTGTGTGTGCTGGAGGTGTGGAAACAGACTCCACGGATCTTTATGGGGGCACAGGTGTTCCCAGGATAGGGATGTAGTTTAAACACCTCCACAAACCATAGAGAGGTCATCGCAAATACTTGGTTTTGGAGCCCAAACCACACTTTCCCCCGCACTCCCGCCTAGGCTTTCCATCAGGGAAGACAAGCAAAGGGATTCAATTAGAACCCAGGCGCTGCTGTCAGTTGGAGGAACTTCCCTGCACTCAGAATTCCAGAACACATTCTTAGGTGTGGGAGAGATGTGCAGCCCCACTGCACCCAGATGAATGCAGGAAAAGGTGTTCCCTTGAGGGAGAAGTCCTCTAAGTACTTCCTCAATGGATCAGGGGGCACTCACTGCTACGTGGCCTCCAAGCCCAACCCCCAGCTTTCCCTCATGGCCTGGCCTAAAAGAACACTCAGGGAACAGAAGCTAAGGGATACTAATAGAATTCAGGTGCTGCTGTCAGTTTGAGGAACTTCCCCACACTCAGAATACCAGAACACATCTTCGTGTGTGTGCTGGATGTAGGGAAACAGTCAAAGCATCTTTCAGGGTGCACATTTATTCCATGGTTGTGGGTTGTAGGTTAAAAACCCACATCCCATGGATAGGCTCTCGCTTATACTTGGTTTAGAGCCCAACCCCCACTTTCCCCCACTCTCCAGCCTAGGAATGCCATCAGGGAAGACAAGCTAAGGGATTCTTTTAGAACCCAGGCGCTGCTGTCATTTGGAGGAGCCTCCCCACAATCAGGATACCTGAGCACGTCTCCGTGTTTGTGCTGGAGGTGGGGAAACAGATTCCACGCATCTTTATGGGGCACAGGTGTTCCAAGGTTGGGGAAGTATTTTAAAACCCTCCACTACCCACAGAGATGCACTCGCTAATACTTGGCTTTAGAGCCCATCCCCCACCATCGCTTACTGCTAGGCCTAGGAAAACACTTAGGGAAGTCAAGCTAAGGGATTCTATTACAACCCAGGTGCTGCTGTCTGTTGGAGGAACCTCCCCACACTCAGAACCCCAGAACACTTCTTCCTGTGTGTGCTGGACGTGGGGAAACATAGCACACGCATTTTTCAGGGGTCACAGTAATTCCCAAGTTGTGGGTTGTAGTTTAAACATCTCCACTACCCATGGAGAGGCACACGCTAATACTTAGTTTTAGATCCCAAATCCCACTTTCAACCACACACTGGCCTAGGCAAACCATCAGGGAAGACACGCAAAGGGATTCTATTCAAACCAAGATGATGATGTCAGTTGGAGGAACTACCCCACCCTCAGGATACTGGAACCCAACCTTGTGTGGTGGGGAGATTTGAAGCCCCACTCCACGCAGATGAATGGGTGCTCAGGTGTTTCCCTTTATGGAGAATTCATCTAAATACTTCCTCAGTCCATCGGGGACACTCGCTACTATTTGGCCTCAAAGCCCAACCCCCAGGTTTCTCTCAGAGTCAGTCCTAGGGAAACACTCAGGGATTACAAGCTAAGGGATTCTATTAGAACCCAGCCGCTTCTGTCACCTGAAATTGCCAGCCCACACTCAGGATAGCAGAAAACTTCTTCATGTGTGTTCTGGTGGTGGGGATACAGAGTCCACGCTTTTTTCAAGGAGCACAGGTATTCCCATGTTGTGGGCTTTTGGTTAATAACCTCCAAATCCCATGGAGAAGCACTCGCTAATACTTGGATTTAGAGCCCAACCCACCCTTTCCCCAGCACTCCGTATCAGGCAACCAAACAGGGTAGACAAGTTAAGCGATTTTATAAGAACCAAGGCCCTGCTCTCAGTTGGAGGAGGCTGCCCACTCTCAGGATAACTGTGCAAGTGTTCGTGTGTGTGCTGGAGGTGTGGAAACAGACTCCACGGATCTTTATGGGGGCACAGGTGTTCCCAGGTTAGGGATGTAGTTTAAACACCTCCACAAACCATAGAGAGGTCATCGCAAATACTTGGTTTTGGAGCCCAAACCACACTTTCCCCCGCACTCCCGCCTAGGCTTTCCATCAGGGAAGACAAGCAATGGATTCAATTAGAACCCAGGCGCTGCTGTCAGTTGGAGGAACTTCCCTGCACTCAGAATTCCAGAACACATTCTTAGGTGTGGGAGAGATGTGCAGCCCCACTGCACCCAGATGAATGCAGGAAAAGGTGTTCCCTTTAGGGAGAAGTCCTCTAAGTACTTCCTCAATGGATCAGGGGGCACTCACTGCTACGTGGCCTCCAAGCCCAACCCCCAGCTTTCCCTCATGGCCTGGCCTAAAAGAACACTCAGGGAACAGAAGCTAAGGGATACTAATAGAATCCAGGTGCTGCTGTCAGTTTGAGGAACTTCCCCACACTCAGAATACAAGAACACATCTTCGTGTGTGTGCTGGATGTAGGGAAACAGTCAAAGCATCTTTCAGGGGGCACATTTATTCCATGGTTGTGGGTTGTAGGTTAAAAACCCACATCCCATGGATAGGCTCTCGCTTATACTTGGTTTAGAGCCCAACCCCCACTTTCCCCCACTCTCCAGCCTAGGCATGCCATCAGGGAAGACAAGCTAAGGGATCCTTTTAGAGCCCAGGCGCTGCTGTCATTTGGAGGAGCCTCCCCACAATCAGGATACCTGAGCACGTCTCCGTGTGTGTGCTGGAGGTGGGGAAACAGATTCCACGCATCTTTATGGGGCACAGGTGTTCCAAGGTTGGGGAAGTAGTTTAAAACCCTCCACTACCCACAGAGATGCACTCGCTAATACTTGGCTTTAGAGCCCATCCCCCACCATCGCTTACTGCTAGGCCTAGGAAAACAATTAGGGAAGTCAAGCTAAGGGATTCTATTACAACCCAGGTGCTGCTGTCTGTTGGAGGAACCTCCCCACACTCAGAACCCCAGAACACTTCTTCCTGTGTGTGATGGACGTGGGGAAACATAGCACACGCATTTTTCAGGGGTCACAGTAATTCCCAAGTTGTGGGTTGTAGTTTAAACATCTCCACTACCCATGGAGAGGCACACGCTAATACTTAGTTTTAGATCCCAAATCCCACTTTCAACCACACACTAGCCTAGGCAAACCATCAGGGAAGACACGCAAAGGGATTCTATTCAAACCAAGACGCTGATGTCAGTTGGAGGGACTACCCCACCCTCAGGATACTGGAACCCAACCTTGTGTGGTGGGGAGATTTGAAGCCCCACTCCACGCAGATGAATGGGTGCTCAGGTGTTTCCCTTTATGGAGAATTCATCTAAATACTTCCTCAGTCCATCGGGGACACTCGCTACTATTTGGCCTCAAAGCCCAACCCCCAGGTTTCTCTCAGAGTCAGTCCTAGGGAAACACTCAGGGATTACAAGCTAAGGGATTCTATTAGAACCCAGCCGCTTCTGTCACCTGAAATTGCCAGCCCACACTCAGGATAGCAGAAAACTTCTTCATGTGTGTTCTGGTGGTGGGGATACAGAGTCCACGCTTTTTTCAAGGAGCACAGGTATTCCCATGTTGTGGGCTTTTGGTTAATAGCCTCCAAATCCCATGGAGAAGCACTCGCTAATACTTGGATTTAGAGCCCAACCCACCCTTTCCCCAGCACTCCGTATCAGGCAACCAAGCAGGGTAGACAAGTTAAGCGATTTTATAAGAACCAAGGCCCTGCTCTCAGTTGGAGGAGGCTGCCCACTCTCAGGATAACTGTGCAAGTGTTCGTGTGTGTGCTGGAGTTGTGGAAACAGACTCCACGGATCTTTATGGGGGCACAGGTGTTCCCAGGATAGGGATGTAGTTTAAACACCTCCACAAACCATAGAGAGGTCATCGCAAATACTTGGTTTTGGAGCCCAAACCACACTTTCCCCCGCACTCCCGCCTAGGCTTTCCATCAGGGAAGACAAGCAAAGGGATTCAATTAGAACCCAGGCGCTGCTGTCAGTTGGAGGAACTTCCCTGCACTCAGAATTCCAGAACACATTCTTAGGTGTGGGAGAGATGTGCAGCCCCACTGCACCCAGATGAATGCAGGAAAAGGTGTTCCCTTGAGGGAGAAGTCCTCTAAGTACTTCCTCAATGGATCAGGGGGCACTCACTGCTACGTGGCCTCCAAGCCCAACCCCCAGCTTTCCCTCATGGCCTGGCCTAAAAGAACACTCAGGGAACAGAATCTAAGGGATACTAATAGAATTCAGGTGCTGCTGTCAGTTTGAGGAACTTCCCCACACTCAGAATACCAGAACACATCTTCGTGTGTGTGCTGGATGTAGGGAAACAGTCAAAGCATCTTTCAGGGGGCACATTTATTCCATGGTTGTGGGTTGTAGGTTAAAAACCCACATCCCATGGATAGGCTCTCGCTTATACTTGGTTTAGAGCCCAACCCCCACTTTCCCCCACTCTCCAGCCTAGGAATGCCATCAGGGAAGACAAGCTAAGGGATTCTTTTAGAACCCAGGCGCTGCTGTCATTTGGAGGAGCCTCCCCACAATCAGGATACCTGAGCACGTCTCCGTGTGTGTGCTGGAGGTGGGGAAATAGATTCCACGCATCTTTATGGGGCACAGGTGTTCCAAGGTTGGGGAAGTATTTTAAAACCCTCCACTACCCACAGAGATGCACTCGCTAATACTTGGCTTTAGAGCCCATCCCCCACCATCGCTTACTGCTAGGCCTAGGAAAACACTTAGGGAAGTCAAGCTAAGGGATTCTATTACAACCCAGGTGCTGCTGTCTGTTGGAGGAACCTCCCCACACTCAGAACCCCAGAACACTTCTTCCTGTGTGTGCTGGACGTGGGGAAACATAGCACACGCATTTTTCAGGGGTCACAGTAATTCCCAAGTTGTGGGTTGTAGTTTAAACATCTCCACTACCCATGGAGAGGCACACGCTAATACTTAGTTTTAGATCCCAAATCCCACTTTCAACCACACACTGGCCTAGGCAAACCATCAGGGAAGACACGCAAAGGGATTCTATTCAAACCAAGATGATGATGTCAGTTGGAGGAACTACCCCACCCTCAGGATACTGGAAACCAACCTTGTGTGGTGGGGAGATTTGAAGCCCCACTCCACGCAGATGAATGGGTGCTCAGGTGTTTCCCTTTATGGAGAATTCATCTAAATACTTCCTCAGTCCATCGGGGACACTCGCTACTATTTGGCCTCAAAGCCCAACCCCCAGGTTTCTCTCAGAGTCAGTCCTAGGGAAACACTCAGGGATTACAAGCTAAGGGATTCTATTAGGACCCAGCCGCTTCTGTCACCTGAAATTGCCAGCCCACACTCAGGATAGCAGAAAACTTCTTCATGTGTGTTCTGGTGGTGGGGATACAGAGTCCACGCTTTTTTCAAGGAGCACAGGTATTCCCATGTTGTGGGCTTTTGGTTAATAACCTCCAAATCCCATGGAGAAGCACTCGCTAATACTTGGATTTAGAGCCCAACCCACCCTTTCCCCAGCACTCCGTATCAGGCAACCAAACAGGGTAGACAAGTTAAGCGATTTTATAAGAACCAAGGCCCTGCTCTCAGTTGGAGGAGGCTGCCCACTCTCAGGATAACTGTGCAAGTGTTCGTGTGTGTGCTGGAGGTGTGGAAACAGACTCCACGGATCTTTATGGGGGCACAGGTGTTCCCAGGTTAGGGATGTAGTTTAAACACCTCCACAAACCATAGAGAGGTCATCGCAAATACTTGGTTTTGGAGCCCAAACCACACTTTCCCCCGCACTCCCGCCTAGGCTTTCCATCAGGGAAGACAAGCAATGGATTCAATTAGAACCCAGGCGCTGCTGTCAGTTGGAGGAACTTCCCTGCACTCAGAATTCCAGAACACATTCTTAGGTGTGGGAGAGATGTGCAGCCCCACTGCACCCAGATGAATGCAGGAAAAGGTGTTCCCTTGAGGGAGAAGTCCTCTAAGTACTTCCTCAATGGATCAGGGGGCACTCACTGCTACATGGCCTCCAAGCCCAACCCCCAGCTTTCCCTCATGGCCTGGCCTAAAAGAACACTCAGGGAACAGAAGCTAAGGGATACTAATAGAATCCAGGTGCTGCTGTCAGTTTGAGGAACTTCCCCACACTCAGAATACAAGAACACATCTTCGTGTGTGTGCTGGATGTAGGGAAACAGTCAAAGCATCTTTCAGGGGGCACATTTATTCCATGGTTGTGGGTTGTAGGTTAAAAACCCACATCCCATGGATAGGCTCTCGCTTATACTTGGTTTAGAACCCAACCCCCACTTTCCCCCACTCTCCAGCCTAGGCATGCCATCAGGGAAGACAAGCTAAGGGATTCTTTTAGAACCCAGGCGCTGCTGTCATTTGGAGGAGCCTCCCCACAATGAGGATACCTGAGCACGTCTCCGTGTGTGTGCTGGAGGTGGGGAAACAGATTCCACGCATCTTTATGGGGCACAGGTGTTCCAAGGTTGGGGAAGTAGTTTAAAACCCTCCACTACCCACAGAGATGCACTCGCTAATACTTGGCTTTAGAGCCCATCCCCCACCATCGCTTACTGCTAGGCCTAGGAAAACACTTAGGGAAGTCAAGCTAAGGGATTCTATTACAACCCAGGTGCTGCTGTCTGTTGGAGGAACCTCACCACACTCAGAACCCCAGAACACTTCTTCCTGTGTGTGCTGGACGTGGGGAAACATAGCACACGCATTTTTCAGGGGTCACAGTAATTCCCAAGTTGTGGGTTGTAGTTTAAACATCTCCACTACCCATGGAGAGGCACACGCTAATCCTTAGTTTTAGATCCCAAATCCCACTTTCAACCACACACTGGCCTAGGCAAACCATCAGGGAAGACAAGCAAAGGGATTCTATTCAAACCAAGACGCTGATGTCAGTTGGAGGAACTACCCCACCCTCAGGATACTGGAACCCAACCTTGTGTGGTGGGGAGATTTGAAGCCCCACTCCACGCAGATGAATGGGTGCTGAAGTGTTTCCCTTTATGGAGAATTCATCTAAATACTTCCTCAGTCCATCGGGGACACTCGCTACTATTTGGCCTCAAAGCCCAACCCCCAGGTTTCTCTCAGAGTCAGTCCTAGGGAAACACTCAGGGATTACAAGCTAAGGGATTCTATTAGAACGCAGCCGCTTCTGTCACCTGAAATTGCCAGCCCACACTCAGGATAGCAGAAAACTTCTTCATGTGTGTTCTGGTGGTGGGGATACAGAGTCCACGCTTTTTTCAAGGAGCACAGGTATTCCCATGTTGTGGGCTTTTGGTTAATAACCTCCAAATCCCATGGAGAAGCACTCGCTAATACTTGGATTTAGAGCCCAACCCACCCTTTCCCCAGCACTCCGTATCAGGCAACCAAACAGGGTAGACAAGTTAAGCGATTTTATAAGAACCAAGGCCCTGCTCTCAGTTGGAGGAGGCTGCCCACTCTCAGGATAACTGTGCAAGTGTTCGTGTGTGTGCTGGAGGTGTGGAAACAGACTCCACGGATCTTTATGGGGGCACAGGTGTTCCCAGGTTAGGGATGTAGTTTAAACACCTCCACAAACCATAGAGAGGTCATCGCAAATACTTGGTTTTGGAGCCCAAACCACACTTTCCCCCGCACTCCCGCCTAGGCTTTCCATCAGGGAAGACAAGCAAAGGGATTCAATTAGAACCCAGGCGCTGCTGTCAGTTGGAGGAACTTCCCTGCACTCAGAATTCCAGAACACATTCTTAGGTGTGGGAGAGATGTGCAGCCCCACTGCACCCAGATGAATGCAGGAAAAGGTGTTCCCTTTAGGGAGAAGTCCTCTAAGTAATTCCCCAATGGATCAGGTGGCACTCACTGCTACGTGGCCTCCAAGCCCAACCCCCAGCTATCCCTCATGACCTGGCCTAAAAGAACACTCAGGGAACAGAAGCTAAGGGATACTAATAGAATCCAGGTGCTGCTGTCAGTTTGAGGAACATCCCCACACTCGGAATACAAGAACACATCTTCGTGTGTGTGCTGGGTGTAGGGAAACAGTCAAAGCATCTTTCAGGGGGCACATTTATTCCATGGTTGTGGGTTGTAGGTTAAAAACCCACATCCCATGGATAGGCTCTCGCTTATACTTGGTTTAGAGCCCAACCCCCACTTTCCCCCACTCTCCAGCCTAGGCATGCCATCAGGGAAGACAAGCTAAGGGATTCCTTTAGGACCCAGGCGATGCTGTCATTTGGAGGAGCCTCCCCACAATCAGGATACCTGAGCACGTCTCCGTGTGTGTGCTGGAGGTGGGGAAACAGATTCCACGCATCTTTATGGGGCACAGGTGTTCCAAGGTTGGGGAAGTAGTTTAAAACCCTCCACTACCCACAGAGATGCACTCGCTAATACTTGGCTTTAGAGCCCATCCCCCACCATCGCTTACTGCTAGGCCTAGGAAAACACTTAGGGAAGTCAAGCTAAGGGATTCTATTACAACCCAGGTGCTGCTGTCTGTTGGAGGAACCTCCCCACACTCAGAACCCCAGAACACTTCTTCCTGTGTGTGCTGGACGTGGGGAAACATAGCACACGCATTTTTCAGGGGTCACAGTAATTCCCAAGTTGTGGGTTGTAGTTTAAACATCTCCACTACCCATGGAGAGGCACACGCTAATCCTTAGTTTTAGATCCCAAATCCCACTTTCAACCACACACTGGCCTAGGCAAACCATCAGGGAAGACAAGCAAAGGGATTCTATTCAAACCAAGACGCTGATGTCAGTTGGAGGAACTACCCCACCCTCAGGATACTGGAACCCAACCTTGTGTGGTGGGGAGATTTGAAGCCCCACTCCACGCAGATGAATGGGTGCTCAGGTGTTTCCCTTTATAGAGAATTCATCTAAATACTTCCTCAGTCCATCGGGGACACTCGCTACTATTTGGCCTCAAAGCCCAACCCCCAGGTTTCTCTCAGAGTCAGTCCTAGGGAAACACTCAGGGATTACAAGCTAAGGGATTCTATTAGAACCCAGCCGCTTCTGTCACCTGAAATTGCCAGCCCACACTCAGGATAGCAGAAAACTTCTTCATGTGTGTTCTGGTGGTGGGGATACAGAGTCCACGCTTTTTTCAAGGAGCACAGGTATTCCCATGTTGTGGGCTTTTGGTTAATAACCTCCAAATCCCATGGAGAAGCACTCGCTAATACTTGGATTTAGAGCCCAACCCACCCTTTCCCCAGCACTCCGTATCAGGCAACCAAGCAGGGTAGACAAGTTAAGCGATTTTATAAGAACCAAGGCCCTGCTCTCAGTTGGAGGAGGCTGCCCACTCTCAGGATAACTGTGCAAGTGTTCGTGTGTGTGCTGGAGGTGTGGAAACAGACTCCACGGATCTTTATGGGGGCACAGGTGTTCCCAGGTTAGGGATGTAGTTTAAACACCTCCACAAACCATAGAGAGGTCATCGCAAATACTTGGTTTTGGAGCCCAAACCACACTTTCCCCCGCACTCCCGCCTAGGCTTTCCATCAGGGAAGACAAGCAAAGGGATTCAATTAGAACCCAGGCGCTGCTGTCAGTTGGAGGAACTTCCCTGCACTCAGAATTCCAGAACACATTCTTAGGTGTGGGAGAGATGTGCAGCCCCACTGCACCCAGATGAATGCAGGAAAAGGTGTTCCCTTGAGGGAGAAGTCCTCTAAGTACTTCCTCAATGGATCAGGGGGCACTCACTGCTACGTGGCCTCCAAGCCCAACCCCCAGCTTTCCCTCATGGCCTGGCCTAAAAGAACACTCAGGGAACAGAAGCTAAGGGATACTAATAGAATTCAGGTGCTGCTGTCAGTTTGAGGAACTTCCCCACACTCAGAATACCAGAACACATCTTCGTGTGTGTGCTGGATGTAGGGAAACAGTCAAAGCATCTTTCAGGGGGCACATTTATTCCATGGTTGTGGGTTGTAGGTTAAAAACCCACATCCCATGGATAGGCTCTCGCTTATACTTGGTTTAGAGCCCAACCCCCACTTTCCCCCACTCTCCAGCCTAGGAATGCCATCAGGGAAGACAAGCTAAGGGATTCTTTTAGAACCCAGGCGCTGCTGTCATTTGGAGGAGCCTCCCCACAATCAGGATACCTGAGCACGTCTCCGTGTGTGTGCTGGAGGTGGGGAAACAGATTCCACGCATCTTTATGGGGCACAGGTGTTCCAAGGTTGGGGAAGTATTTTAAAACCCTCCACTACCCACAGAGATGCACTCGCTAATACTTGGCTTTAGAGCCCATCCCCCACCATCGCTTACTGCTAGGCCTAGGAAAACACTTAGGGAAGTCAAGCTAAGGGATTCTATTACAACCCAGGTGCTGCTGTCTGTTGGAGGAACCTCCCCACACTCAGAACCCCAGAACACTTCTTCCTGTGTGTGCTGGACGTGGGGAAACATAGCACACGCATTTTTCAGGGGTCACAGTAATTCCCAAGTTGTGGGTTGTAGTTTAAACATCTCCACTACCCATGGAGAGGCACACGCTAATACTTAGTTTTAGATCCCAAATCCCACTTTCAACCACACACTGGCCTAGGCAAACCATCAGGGAAGACACGCAAAGGGATTCTATTCAAACCAAGATGATGATGTCAGTTGGAGGAACTACCCCACCCTCAGGATACTGGAACCCAACCTTGTGTGGTGGGGAGATTTGAAGCCCCACTCCACGCAGATGAATGGGTGCTCAGGTGTTTCCCTTTATGGAGAATTCATCTAAATACTTCCTCAGTCCATCGGGGACACTCGCTACTATTTGGCCTCAAAGCCCAACCCCCAGGTTTCTCTCAGAGTCAGTCCTAGGGAAACACTCAGGGATTACAAGCTAAGGGATTCTATTAGAACCCAGCCGCTTCTGTCACCTGAAATTGCCAGCCCACACTCAGGATAGCAGAAAACTTCTTCATGTGTGTTCTGGTGGTGGGGATACAGAGTCCACGCTTTTTTCAAGGAGCACAGGTATTCCCATGTTGTGGGCTTTTGGTTAATAACCTCCAAATCCCATGGAGAAGCACTCGCTAATACTTGGATTTAGAGCCCAACCCACCCTTTCCCCAGCACTCCGTATCAGGCAACCAAACAGGGTAGACAAGTTAAGCGATTTTATAAGAACCAAGGCCCTGCTCTCAGTTGGAGGAGGCTGCCCACTCTCAGGATAACTGTGCAAGTGTTCGTGTGTGTGCTGGAGGTGTGGAAACAGACTCCACGGATCTTTATGGGGGCACAGGTGTTCCCAGGTTAGGGATGTAGTTTAAACACCTCCACAAACCATAGAGAGGTCATCGCAAATACTTGGTTTTGGAGCCCAAACCACACTTTCCCCCGCACTCCCGCCTAGGCTTTCCATCAGGGAAGACAAGCAATGGATTCAATTAGAACCCAGGCGCTGCTGTCAGTTGGAGGAACTTCCCTGCACTCAGAATTCCAGAACACATTCTTAGGTGTGGGAGAGATGTGCAGCCCCACTGCACCCAGATGAATGCAGGAAAAGGTGTTCCCTTTAGGGAGAAGTCCTCTAAGTACTTCCTCAATGGATCAGGGGGCACTCACTGCTACGTGGCCTCCAAGCCCAACCCCCAGCTTTCCCTCATGGCCTGGCCTAAAAGAACACTCAGGGAACAGAAGCTAAGGGATACTAATAGAATCCAGGTGCTGCTGTCAGTTTGAGGAACTTCCCCACACTCAGAATACAAGAACACATCTTCGTGTGTGTGCTGGATGTAGGGAAACAGTCAAAGCATCTTTCAGGGGGCACATTTATTCCATGGTTGTGGGTTGTAGGTTAAAAACCCACATCCCATGGATAGGCTCTCGCTTATACTTGGTTTAGAGCCCAACCCCCACTTTCCCCCACTCTCCAGCCTAGGCATGCCATCAGGGAAGACAAGCTAAGGGATCCTTTTAGAGCCCAGGCGCTGCTGTCATTTGGAGGAGCCTCCCCACAATCAGGATACCTGAGCACGTCTCCGTGTGTGTGCTGGAGGTGGGGAAACAGATTCCACGCATCTTTATGGGGCACAGGTGTTCCAAGGTTGGGGAAGTAGTTTAAAACCCTCCACTACCCACAGAGATGCACTCGCTAATACTTGGCTTTAGAGCCCATCCCCCACCATCGCTTACTGCTAGGCCTAGGAAAACAATTAGGGAAGTCAAGCTAAGGGATTCTATTACAACCCAGGTGCTGCTGTCTGTTGGAGGAACCTCCCCACACTCAGAACCCCAGAACACTTCTTCCTGTGTGTGATGGACGTGGGGAAACATAGCACACGCATTTTTCAGGGGTCACAGTAATTCCCAAGTTGTGGGTTGTAGTTTAAACATCTCCACTACCCATGGAGAGGCACACGCTAATACTTAGTTTTAGATCCCAAATCCCACTTTCAACCACACACTAGCCTAGGCAAACCATCAGGGAAGACACGCAAAGGGATTCTATTCAAACCAAGACGCTGATGTCAGTTGGAGGGACTACCCCACCCTCAGGATACTGGAACCCAACCTTGTGTGGTGGGGAGATTTGAAGCCCCACTCCACGCAGATGAATGGGTGCTCAGGTGTTTCCCTTTATGGAGAATTCATCTAAATACTTCCTCAGTCCATCGGGGACACTCGCTACTATTTGGCCTCAAAGCCCAACCCCCAGGTTTCTCTCAGAGTCAGTCCTAGGGAAACACTCAGGGATTACAAGCTAAGGGATTCTATTAGAACCCAGCCGCTTCTGTCACCTGAAATTGCCAGCCCACACTCAGGATAGCAGAAAACTTCTTCATGTGTGTTCTGGTGGTGGGGATACAGAGTCCACGCTTTTTTCAAGGAGCACAGGTATTCCCATGTTGTGGGCTTTTGGTTAATAGCCTCCAAATCCCATGGAGAAGCACTCGCTAATACTTGGATTTAGAGCCCAACCCACCCTTTCCCCAGCACTCCGTATCAGGCAACCAAGCAGGGTAGACAAGTTAAGCGATTTTATAAGAACCAAGGCCCTGCTCTCAGTTGGAGGAGGCTGCCCACTCTCAGGATAACTGTGCAAGTGTTCGTGTGTGTGCTGGAGTTGTGGAAACAGACTCCACGGATCTTTATGGGGGCACAGGTGTTCCCAGGATAGGGATGTAGTTTAAACACCTCCACAAACCATAGAGAGGTCATCGCAAATACTTGGTTTTGGAGCCCAAACCACACTTTCCCCCGCACTCCCGCCTAGGCTTTCCATCAGGGAAGACAAGCAAAGGGATTCAATTAGAACCCAGGCGCTGCTGTCAGTTGGAGGAACTTCCCTGCACTCAGAATTCCAGAACACATTCTTAGGTGTGGGAGAGATGTGCAGCCCCACTGCACCCAGATGAATGCAGGAAAAGGTGTTCCCTTGAGGGAGAAGTCCTCTAAGTACTTCCTCAATGGATCAGGGGGCACTCACTGCTACGTGGCCTCCAAGCCCAACCCCCAGCTTTCCCTCATGGCCTGGCCTAAAAGAACACTCAGGGAACAGAATCTAAGGGATACTAATAGAATTCAGGTGCTGCTGTCAGTTTGAGGAACTTCCCCACACTCAGAATACCAGAACACATCTTCGTGTGTGTGCTGGATGTAGGGAAACAGTCAAAGCATCTTTCAGGGGGCACATTTATTCCATGGTTGTGGGTTGTAGGTTAAAAACCCACATCCCATGGATAGGCTCTCGCTTATACTTGGTTTAGAGCCCAACCCCCACTTTCCCCCACTCTCCAGCCTAGGAATGCCATCAGGGAAGACAAGCTAAGGGATTCTTTTAGAACCCAGGCGCTGCTGTCATTTGGAGGAGCCTCCCCACAATCAGGATACCTGAGCACGTCTCCGTGTGTGTGCTGGAGGTGGGGAAATAGATTCCACGCATCTTTATGGGGCACAGGTGTTCCAAGGTTAGGGAAGTATTTTAAAACCCTCCACTACCCACAGAGATGCACTCGCTAATACTTGGCTTTAGAGCCCATCCCCCACCATCGCTTACTGCTAGGCCTAGGAAAACACTTAGGGAAGTCAAGCTAAGGGATTCTATTACAACCCAGGTGCTGCTGTCTGTTGGAGGAACCTCCCCACACTCAGAACCCCAGAACACTTCTTCCTGTGTGTGCTGGACGTGGGGAAACATAGCACACGCATTTTTCAGGGGTCACAGTAATTCCCAAGTTGTGGGTTGTAGTTTAAACATCTCCACTACCCATGGAGAGGCACACGCTAATACTTAGTTTTAGATCCCAAATCCCACTTTCAACCACACACTGGCCTAGGCAAACCATCAGGGAAGACACGCAAAGGGATTCTATTCAAACCAAGATGATGATGTCAGTTGGAGGAACTACCCCACCCTCAGGATACTGGAAACCAACCTTGTGTGGTGGGGAGATTTGAAGCCCCACTCCACGCAGATGAATGGGTGCTCAGGTGTTTCCCTTTATGGAGAATTCATCTAAATACTTCCTCAGTCCATCGGGGACACTCGCTACTATTTGGCCTCAAAGCCCAACCCCCAGGTTTCTCTCAGAGTCAGTCCTAGGGAAACACTCAGGGATTACAAGCTAAGGGATTCTATTAGGACCCAGCCGCTTCTGTCACCTGAAATTGCCAGCCCACACTCAGGATAGCAGAAAACTTCTTCATGTGTGTTCTGGTGGTGGGGATACAGAGTCCACGCTTTTTTCAAGGAGCACAGGTATTCCCATGTTGTGGGCTTTTGGTTAATAACCTCCAAATCCCATGGAGAAGCACTCGCTAATACTTGGATTTAGAGCCCAACCCACCCTTTCCCCAGCACTCCGTATCAGGCAACCAAACAGGGTAGACAAGTTAAGCGATTTTATAAGAACCAAGGCCCTGCTCTCAGTTGGAGGAGGCTGCCCACTCTCAGGATAACTGTGCAAGTGTTCGTGTGTGTGCTGGAGGTGTGGAAACAGACTCCACGGATCTTTATGGGGGCACAGGTGTTCCCAGGTTAGGGATGTAGTTTAAACACCTCCACAAACCATAGAGAGGTCATCGCAAATACTTGGTTTTGGAGCCCAAACCACACTTTCCCCCGCACTCCCGCCTAGGCTTTCCATCAGGGAAGACAAGCAATGGATTCAATTAGAACCCAGGCGCTGCTGTCAGTTGGAGGAACTTCCCTGCACTCAGAATTCCAGAACACATTCTTAGGTGTGGGAGAGATGTGCAGCCCCACTGCACCCAGATGAATGCAGGAAAAGGTGTTCCCTTGAGGGAGAAGTCCTCTAAGTACTTCCTCAATGGATCAGGGGGCACTCACTGCTACATGGCCTCCAAGCCCAACCCCCAGCTTTCCCTCATGGCCTGGCCTAAAAGAACACTCAGGGAACAGAAGCTAAGGGATACTAATAGAATCCAGGTGCTGCTGTCAGTTTGAGGAACTTCCCCACACTCAGAATACAAGAACACATCTTCGTGTGTGTGCTGGATGTAGGGAAACAGTCAAAGCATCTTTCAGGGGGCACATTTATTCCATGGTTGTGGGTTGTAGGTTAAAAACCCACATCCCATGGATAGGCTCTCGCTTATACTTGGTTTAGAACCCAACCCCCACTTTCCCCCACTCTCCAGCCTAGGCATGCCATCAGGGAAGACAAGCTAAGGGATTCTTTTAGAACCCAGGCGCTGCTGTCATTTGGAGGAGCCTCCCCACAATGAGGATACCTGAGCACGTCTCCGTGTGTGTGCTGGAGGTGGGGAAACAGATTCCACGCATCTTTATGGGGCACAGGTGTTCCAAGGTTGGGGAAGTAGTTTAAAACCCTCCACTACCCACAGAGATGCACTCGCTAATACTTGGCTTTAGAGCCCATCCCCCACCATCGCTTACTGCTAGGCCTAGGAAAACACTTAGGGAAGTCAAGCTAAGGGATTCTATTACAACCCAGGTGCTGCTGTCTGTTGGAGGAACCTCACCACACTCAGAACCCCAGAACACTTCTTCCTGTGTGTGCTGGACGTGGGGAAACATAGCACACGCATTTTTCAGGGGTCACAGTAATTCCCAAGTTGTGGGTTGTAGTTTAAACATCTCCACTACCCATGGAGAGGCACACGCTAATCCTTAGTTTTAGATCCCAAATCCCACTTTCAACCACACACTGGCCTAGGCAAACCATCAGGGAAGACAAGCAAAGGGATTCTATTCAAACCAAGACGCTGATGTCAGTTGGAGGAACTACCCCACCCTCAGGATACTGGAACCCAACCTTGTGTGGTGGGGAGATTTGAAGCCCCACTCCACGCAGATGAATGGGTGCTGAAGTGTTTCCCTTTATGGAGAATTCATCTAAATACTTCCTCAGTCCATCGGGGACACTCGCTACTATTTGGCCTCAAAGCCCAACCCCCAGGTTTCTCTCAGAGTCAGTCCTAGGGAAACACTCAGGGATTACAAGCTAAGGGATTCTATTAGAACGCAGCCGCTTCTGTCACCTGAAATTGCCAGCCCACACTCAGGATAGCAGAAAACTTCTTCATGTGTGTTCTGGTGGTGGGGATACAGAGTCCACGCTTTTTTCAAGGAGCACAGGTATTCCCATGTTGTGGGCTTTTGGTTAATAACCTCCAAATCCCATGGAGAAGCACTCGCTAATACTTGGATTTAGAGCCCAACCCACCCTTTCCCCAGCACTCCGTATCAGGCAACCAAACAGGGTAGACAAGTTAAGCGATTTTATAAGAACCAAGGCCCTGCTCTCAGTTGGAGGAGGCTGCCCACTCTCAGGATAACTGTGCAAGTGTTCGTGTGTGTGCTGGAGGTGTGGAAACAGACTCCACGGATCTTTATGGGGGCACAGGTGTTCCCAGGTTAGGGATGTAGTTTAAACACCTCCACAAACCATAGAGAGGTCATCGCAAATACTTGGTTTTGGAGCCCAAACCACACTTTCCCCCGCACTCCCGCCTAGGCTTTCCATCAGGGAAGACAAGCAAAGGGATTCAATTAGAACCCAGGCGCTGCTGTCAGTTGGAGGAACTTCCCTGCACTCAGAATTCCAGAACACATTCTTAGGTGTGGGAGAGATGTGCAGCCCCACTGCACCCAGATGAATGCAGGAAAAGGTGTTCCCTTTAGGGAGAAGTCCTCTAAGTAATTCCCCAATGGATCAGGTGGCACTCACTGCTACGTGGCCTCCAAGCCCAACCCCCAGCTATCCCTCATGACCTGGCCTAAAAGAACACTCAGGGAACAGAAGCTAAGGGATACTAATAGAATCCAGGTGCTGCTGTCAGTTTGAGGAACATCCCCACACTCGGAATACAAGAACACATCTTCGTGTGTGTGCTGGGTGTAGGGAAACAGTCAAAGCATCTTTCAGGGGGCACATTTATTCCATGGTTGTGGGTTGTAGGTTAAAAACCCACATCCCATGGATAGGCTCTCGCTTATACTTGGTTTAGAGCCCAACCCCCACTTTCCCCCACTCTCCAGCCTAGGCATGCCATCAGGGAAGACAAGCTAAGGGATTCTTTTAGAACCCAGGCGCTGCTGTCATTTGGAGGAGCCTCCCCACAATCAGGATACCTGAGCACGTCTCCGTGTGTGTGCTGGAGGTGGGGAAATAGATTCCACGCATCTTTATGGGGCACAGGTGTTCCAAGGTTGGGGAAGTATTTTAAAACCCTCCACTACCCACAGAGATGCACTCGCTAATACTTGGCTTTAGAGCCCATCCCCCACCATCGCTTACTGCTAGGCCTAGGAAAACACTTAGGGAAGTCAAGCTAAGGGATTCTATTACAACCCAGGTGCTGCTGTCTGTTGGAGGAACCTCCCCACACTCAGAACCCCAGAACACTTCTTCCTGTGTGTGCTGGACGTGGGGAAACATAGCACACGCATTTTTCAGGGGTCACAGTAATTCCCAAGTTGTGGGTTGTAGTTTAAACATCTCCACTACCCATGGAGAGGCACACGCTAATACTTAGTTTTAGATCCCAAATCCCACTTTCAACCACACACTGGCCTAGGCAAACCATCAGGGAAGACACGCAAAGGGATTCTATTCAAACCAAGATGATGATGTCAGTTGGAGGAACTACCCCACCCTCAGGATACTGGAAACCAACCTTGTGTGGTGGGGAGATTTGAAGCCCCACTCCACGCAGATGAATGGGTGCTCAGGTGTTTCCCTTTATGGAGAATTCATCTAAATACTTCCTCAGTCCATCGGGGACACTCGCTACTATTTGGCCTCAAAGCCCAACCCCCAGGTTTCTCTCAGAGTCAGTCCTAGGGAAACACTCAGGGATTACAAGCTAAGGGATTCTATTAGGACCCAGCCGCTTCTGTCACCTGAAATTGCCAGCCCACACTCAGGATAGCAGAAAACTTCTTCATGTGTGTTCTGGTGGTGGGGATACAGAGTCCACGCTTTTTTCAAGGAGCACAGGTATTCCCATGTTGTGGGCTTTTGGTTAATAACCTCCAAATCCCATGGAGAAGCACTCGCTAATACTTGGATTTAGAGCCCAACCCACCCTTTCCCCAGCACTCCGTATCAGGCAACCAAACAGGGTAGACAAGTTAAGCGATTTTATAAGAACCAAGGCCCTGCTCTCAGTTGGAGGAGGCTGCCCACTCTCAGGATAACTGTGCAAGTGTTCGTGTGTGTGCTGGAGGTGTGGAAACAGACTCCACGGATCTTTATGGGGGCACAGGTGTTCCCAGGTTAGGGATGTAGTTTAAACACCTCCACAAACCATAGAGAGGTCATCGCAAATACTTGGTTTTGGAGCCCAAACCACACTTTCCCCCGCACTCCCGCCTAGGCTTTCCATCAGGGAAGACAAGCAATGGATTCAATTAGAACCCAGGCGCTGCTGTCAGTTGGAGGAACTTCCCTGCACTCAGAATTCCAGAACACATTCTTAGGTGTGGGAGAGATGTGCAGCCCCACTGCACCCAGATGAATGCAGGAAAAGGTGTTCCCTTGAGGGAGAAGTCCTCTAAGTACTTCCTCAATGGATCAGGGGGCACTCACTGCTACATGGCCTCCAAGCCCAACCCCCAGCTTTCCCTCATGGCCTGGCCTAAAAGAACACTCAGGGAACAGAAGCTAAGGGATACTAATAGAATCCAGGTGCTGCTGTCAGTTTGAGGAACTTCCCCACACTCAGAATACAAGAACACATCTTCGTGTGTGTGCTGGATGTAGGGAAACAGTCAAAGCATCTTTCAGGGGGCACATTTATTCCATGGTTGTGGGTTGTAGGTTAAAAACCCACATCCCATGGATAGGCTCTCGCTTATACTTGGTTTAGAACCCAACCCCCACTTTCCCCCACTCTCCAGCCTAGGCATGCCATCAGGGAAGACAAGCTAAGGGATTCTTTTAGAACCCAGGCGCTGCTGTCATTTGGAGGAGCCTCCCCACAATGAGGATACCTGAGCACGTCTCCGTGTGTGTGCTGGAGGTGGGGAAACAGATTCCACGCATCTTTATGGGGCACAGGTGTTCCAAGGTTGGGGAAGTAGTTTAAAACCCTCCACTACCCACAGAGATGCACTCGCTAATACTTGGCTTTAGAGCCCATCCCCCACCATCGCTTACTGCTAGGCCTAGGAAAACACTTAGGGAAGTCAAGCTAAGGGATTCTATTACAACCCAGGTGCTGCTGTCTGTTGGAGGAACCTCACCACACTCAGAACCCCAGAACACTTCTTCCTGTGTGTGCTGGACGTGGGGAAACATAGCACACGCATTTTTCAGGGGTCACAGTAATTCCCAAGTTGTGGGTTGTAGTTTAAACATCTCCACTACCCATGGAGAGGCACACGCTAATCCTTAGTTTTAGATCCCAAATCCCACTTTCAACCACACACTGGCCTAGGCAAACCATCAGGGAAGACAAGCAAAGGGATTCTATTCAAACCAAGACGCTGATGTCAGTTGGAGGAACTACCCCACCCTCAGGATACTGGAACCCAACCTTGTGTGGTGGGGAGATTTGAAGCCCCACTCCACGCAGATGAATGGGTGCTGAAGTGTTTCCCTTTATGGAGAATTCATCTAAATACTTCCTCAGTCCATCGGGGACACTCGCTACTATTTGGCCTCAAAGCCCAACCCCCAGGTTTCTCTCAGAGTCAGTCCTAGGGAAACACTCAGGGATTACAAGCTAAGGGATTCTATTAGAACGCAGCCGCTTCTGTCACCTGAAATTGCCAGCCCACACTCAGGATAGCAGAAAACTTCTTCATGTGTGTTCTGGTGGTGGGGATACAGAGTCCACGCTTTTTTCAAGGAGCACAGGTATTCCCATGTTGTGGGCTTTTGGTTAATAACCTCCAAATCCCATGGAGAAGCACTCGCTAATACTTGGATTTAGAGCCCAACCCACCCTTTCCCCAGCACTCCGTATCAGGCAACCAAACAGGGTAGACAAGTTAAGCGATTTTATAAGAACCAAGGCCCTGCTCTCAGTTGGAGGAGGCTGCCCACTCTCAGGATAACTGTGCAAGTGTTCGTGTGTGTGCTGGAGGTGTGGAAACAGACTCCACGGATCTTTATGGGGGCACAGGTGTTCCCAGGTTAGGGATGTAGTTTAAACACCTCCACAAACCATAGAGAGGTCATCGCAAATACTTGGTTTTGGAGCCCAAACCACACTTTCCCCCGCACTCCCGCCTAGGCTTTCCATCAGGGAAGACAAGCAAAGGGATTCAATTAGAACCCAGGCGCTGCTGTCAGTTGGAGGAACTTCCCTGCACTCAGAATTCCAGAACACATTCTTAGGTGTGGGAGAGATGTGCAGCCCCACTGCACCCAGATGAATGCAGGAAAAGGTGTTCCCTTTAGGGAGAAGTCCTCTAAGTAATTCCCCAATGGATCAGGTGGCACTCACTGCTACGTGGCCTCCAAGCCCAACCCCCAGCTATCCCTCATGACCTGGCCTAAAAGAACACTCAGGGAACAGAAGCTAAGGGATACTAATAGAATCCAGGTGCTGCTGTCAGTTTGAGGAACATCCCCACACTCGGAATACAAGAACACATCTTCGTGTGTGTGCTGGGTGTAGGGAAACAGTCAAAGCATCTTTCAGGGGGCACATTTATTCCATGGTTGTGGGTTGTAGGTTAAAAACCCACATCCCATGGATAGGCTCTCGCTTATACTTGGTTTAGAGCCCAACCCCCACTTTCCCCCACTCTCCAGCCTAGGCATGCCATCAGGGAAGACAAGCTAAGGGATTCCTTTAGGACCCAGGCGATGCTGTCATTTGGAGGAGCCTCCCCACAATCAGGATACCTGAGCACGTCTCCGTGTGTGTGCTGGAGGTGGGGAAACAGATTCCACGCATCTTTATGGGGCACAGGTGTTCCAAGGTTGGGGAAGTAGTTTAAAACCCTCCACTACCCACAGAGATGCACTCGCTAATACTTGGCTTTAGAGCCCATCCCCCACCATCGCTTACTGCTAGGCCTAGGAAAACACTTAGGGAAGTCAAGCTAAGGGATTCTATTACAACCCAGGTGCTGCTGTCTGTTGGAGGAACCTCCCCACACTCAGAACCCCAGAACACTTCTTCCTGTGTGTGCTGGACGTGGGGAAACATAGCACACGCATTTTTCAGGGGTCACAGTAATTCCCAAGTTGTGGGTTGTAGTTTAAACATCTCCACTACCCATGGAGAGGCACACGCTAATCCTTAGTTTTAGATCCCAAATCCCACTTTCAACCACACACTGGCCTAGGCAAACCATCAGGGAAGACAAGCAAAGGGATTCTATTCAAACCAAGACGCTGATGTCAGTTGGAGGAACTACCCCACCCTCAGGATACTGGAACCCAACCTTGTGTGGTGGGGAGATTTGAAGCCCCACTCCACGCAGATGAATGGGTGCTCAGGTGTTTCCCTTTATAGAGAATTCATCTAAATACTTCCTCAGTCCATCGGGGACACTCGCTACTATTTGGCCTCAAAGCCCAACCCCCAGGTTTCTCTCAGAGTCAGTCCTAGGGAAACACTCAGGGATTACAAGCTAAGGGATTCTATTAGAACCCAGCCGCTTCTGTCACCTGAAATTGCCAGCCCACACTCAGGATAGCAGAAAACTTCTTCATGTGTGTTCTGGTGGTGGGGATACAGAGTCCACGCTTTTTTCAAGGAGCACAGGTATTCCCATGTTGTGGGCTTTTGGTTAATAACCTCCAAATCCCATGGAGAAGCACTCGCTAATACTTGGATTTAGAGCCCAACCCACCCTTTCCCCAGCACTCCGTATCAGGCAACCAAGCAGGGTAGACAAGTTAAGCGATTTTATAAGAACCAAGGCCCTGCTCTCAGTTGGAGGAGGCTGCCCACTCTCAGGATAACTGTGCAAGTGTTCGTGTGTGTGCTGGAGGTGTGGAAACAGACTCCACGGATCTTTATGGGGGCACAGGTGTTCCCAGGTTAGGGATGTAGTTTAAACACCTCCACAAACCATAGAGAGGTCATCGCAAATACTTGGTTTTGGAGCCCAAACCACACTTTCCCCCGCACTCCCGCCTAGGCTTTCCATCAGGGAAGACAAGCAAAGGGATTCAATTAGAACCCAGGCGCTGCTGTCAGTTGGAGGAACTTCCCTGCACTCAGAATTCCAGAACACATTCTTAGGTGTGGGAGAGATGTGCAGCCCCACTGCACCCAGATGAATGCAGGAAAAGGTGTTCCCTTTAGGGAGAAGTCCTCTAAGTACTTCCTCAATGGATCAGGGGGCACTCACTGCTACGTGGCCTCCAAGCCCAACCCCCAGCTTTCCCTCATGGCCTGGCCTAAAAGAACACTCAGGGAACAGAAGCTAAGGGATACTAATAGAATTCAGGTGCTTCTGTCAGTTTGAGGAACTTCCCCACACTCAGAATACAAGAACACATCTTCGTGTGTGTGCTGGATGTAGGGAAACAGTCAAAGCATCTTTCAGGGGGCACATTTATTCCATGGTTGTGGGTTGTAGGTTAAAAACCCACATCCCATGGATAGGCTCTCGCTTATACTTGGTTTAGAGCCCAACCCCGACTTTCCCCCACTCTCCAGCCAAGGCATGCCATCAGGGAAGACAAGCTAAGGGATTCTTTTAGAACCCAGGCGCTGCTGTCATTTGGAGGAGCCTCCCCACAATCAGGATACCTGAGCACGTCTCCGTGTGTGTGCTGGAGGTGGGGAAACAGATTCCACGCATCTTTATGGGGCACAGGTGTTCCAAGGTTGGGGAAGTAGTTTAAAACCCTCCACTACCCACAGAGATGCACTCGCTAATACTTGGCTTTAGAGCCCATCCCCCACCATCGCTTACTGC